>NC_139217.1:101876123-102293623 GCF_055691185.1 Crinia signifera
TGAAAAACCCCATGTCGACCTTTTGACTGTCAACCTTGCCCATGTTGACCTAATGCTTGTGTTGACCTAACAACCTGTCGATCTGGTCCCATGTCGACCTTTCAGTATGTCGGCCTAGAGGTGTCTACTTAATGACTGTCTACCAACTTTTGGTCAACCATATGATCAACACCCCCTGGAATGATGATGCACTCTATACAGCATTCTGGCATGGATTATCTGAATGCATCAAAGTTGAACTCACCACAAGAGACTTACCTCAAAAATTGGATGAGCTCATATCTCTCTGTACAAAAGTTGATCTTTGTTTCCATGAACGGGCGGTTGAATGCAGAAGGTCTACACTTCCTAAAGCTTCCACAGTTGTACTTCTTTATCAGCCATCTCCTTCCAAAGAGGAGCCCCTGCAAGTCAATCACTCTCTTTTCTCTTATGAAGAGCGACAAAGACGTCTCTCTGAACATTTATGTTTATATTGTGCAGCACATTCTCATGTCAGCAATGTGTCCGAAGCATCAGGGAAACATCAAATCCTTGCCATCATGGTAGAGGGCCAATAAAATATTCCTCTCCATCTTCCTGTGATTGTAATCTTCCTGTAGCCCTGCAAGTGTCCCAGCTTTTCAGGAATCTTATTGCTCTTCTAGATTCTGGGTGGCTAGAAAATTTGTCACTGCAAAACCTGTTAAACGGTGGTCCCTACCCACATCTCCAACTCAAGGTTGGAGCCTTACATTCCAAACTTTTGCCTTTCCTAGTGATGCCCAGAGCTACGCATCCTCTAGTTCTGGGCCTGGCTTGGCTTCATCTTTATAACCACTAGATTGAATGGAAGACTACTCAAATCCTGGCATGGAGTCCTTCCTGTTTTGGAACCTGTCTCCAAAAAGTTTCTTCCAGCCCGTAGTTCCTCTTCCAAGCCTCATGGTGTTCCACTATCTCCATACAGAGACTTCCCCAATGTCTTTAGTAAGTCTGCCACTGATATTCTTCTTCCTTACAGAGGTGTGATTTTCACTGGAGTAAAATCAATGGAAATTGATCTTACTCCAGTGAAAATTCCTCCCCGAGTTTACACTTATCTCTTGTTGCTTCCCGAGACTCAAGCGACGGCAGAGTACTATACATCAAAGAAAATGTAACCAAGGGAGTCATCTGCCGGAGCCGGTTTCTTCATTAAGAAGAAAGATGGTGGATTACATCTGTCTATCATCTATCGGGGGCTCAATTATATCACAGTAAAGAATTGGTACCCGTTACCTATCATTACAGAGTTGTTCAATCTTGTCAGTGGAGCCACCATCTTCACCAAGCTGGATCTAAGAAGAGCATATAACCTCATCCGTATCTGAGAGGGTGACAAGTGAAAGATGGCCTTTAACATTCGAGACAGTCACTATGAGTACTATGTCATGCCTTTTGGACTCAGCAGTGCCTCAGCAGTGTTTCAACAATTTGTAAATAAAGTCTTTCATGACATTCTATATAGTCGAGTTTTCATATAGCTTGATGACATCCTCATCTTTGCGAACTCCTTAGAGGGACATCACCACTGAGTGAAAGAAGACCTGTTTCACCTTTGTGCCAATCACCTGTACTGTAAGCTGTAAAAATGTGTCTTTGATGTCAAGTCAATTCTTTTGCTTGGATTCATTATTTTCAGTTCGGGTCTTAGAATGGATCCAGAGAAACTTCAAGCCATCCAAGACTGGCTGATCCCCTCTTCACTGAAGGGCATTCAAAGATTTGTGGGCTTCGCCAATTATTACCGGAAATTTGTCCAGAGCTTCTCCACCATAGTTGCACCTATTACGGCTCTCACCCAAAATGGGGCCAATCCATCCAAATGTCCTGTAGAGGTCTTCCAAGCCTTCTATCGCCTCAAGCATAAGTTTATCTCCTTTCCTGTCCTGAAATAGCCTGACACTTTGTTATCTTTAATCCTATTTCTCTCCCAAAGAGCTTCTGATGGTCATATCCATCCCTGTGGGTTTTCCCAAAAGTTTTTACCTGCTGAGCGTAATTACACCATTGGCCACCGAGAACATCTTGCTACCAAATTTGCTCTAGAAAAATGGAGATATCCGCTTGAAGGCACTTCTCATTAAATTACCATTCTGTATCTGAAGTCTGCTCAATGTCTTAATCCTCATCAAGCCAGATGGGCATTCTTCTTTCCATATTTCAATTCGTTATCGTTTTTTCCAGGGTCTGATGCCCTTTTACTGCCCTTTTACTGCTTCTGGGAGCAAGAAAATTAGTCTGGTACCACTGAAAAGAATCTTTTAATATATCCAGTGGCATTCTCCACTGTGGGAGTGGACTGTACCTCCATTTGGGAAAAGATTTGTAAAGCCAGCTCTTCGGGAAGATTTCCTGCAGTGGACAAATTCTTCCTGCTTTGCTGGCCATGCAGGCATTCAGAAAACTTACAAGTTTCTTACCAGATCATACTATGGGCTACCCTGAAATGAGATGTCACAGATTTGTTTGCTTCCTGTTCCAAATGTGCCCAGCACAATGTGAACTGTCAATTTACTCTTTCTGTACCACATCTTGGACACATTTGTATACAGACTTATTCACAGACCTTCCATCAGCTTTCAATTGGCTCAAGTATTTGTATGTGAAATCTTCCCCTAAAGATCATCTCCGACAGAGGGGTCCCATTCATTGCCTGGTGAAGTCTGTGTGCCACCCTCTAAGTCAAGCTGAAGTTTTCCACAGCTTATTACACCCAAACGAACGGCCAAACTGAGATGGTGAATCAGGACTTAAGGTCATTCCTGTGTATCTTTGTCTCCTCTTCCTAGGGCTCAATTGCTTCCATGGGCAGAATTCTGCCATAACAATCAGTACCACTCTTCAATGACTTCCATGCACTTCCATGCTAACAATTGGGTAACATCCATGAGTTTCAAAACCACACATTTATTTATAGATAACAAAAAATATATTGTAAAATACGTTAAAATGTTGTCGTGAGGTAGGTCTCAGCTTCTGTAGAGGTATCAGATACACTCTCATTAAAATAGACTTTTTTACCAGTGGTTGAAGATATATTTTTTATGTGTCCTACAGAGAAGCTGTGACTGTACATCTGTGATAAAAAAATGGATCCTACCCAACGCGTTTCGAGATATAATCTCTTTTTCAAGGCATGAAGGATATGTGCTAATACAATAATATCTTTTATAGCAGTGGTTCTCAACCTCGGTACTCAGGGTCCCCAACAGTGCATGGTTTCCGGGTCTCCACACAGAAACACAGGTTAATTAAATAGCTCCACCTGTGATCTTTTAAAATGTGTCAGTGAATGAGTGCACCTGTGCACCTGCCGGTTGGCCTGGAAAATGTTCACTGTTGGGGGATCCTGAGGACCAGGGTTGAGGACCAAGTTAGTTGTGCGGCACAAGAAAAATTCCTCTGAAGCAGTAGTTCATTAAGCTTAGCGTCCTCTTGTGGATGATCATGTAGGCTGTTTCTTTATGTTATATTTGTTTCTACTGTATGTGCCCTCTTGTGATTTGTGTGCATAAACCTGATAAAAGTCAGGTAATTTAGATTGTTGTGTTTGATCCTTCAAAACCTACAAGAAAATTGTGTAAGTACTGTGATACATATCAGAAACAATTATTTTATATAAAAAAAAAAAACATGAATCTGTGCGGCGAGTGAAAAAATATTTTTTGGAAATATGGACATGTATTTCTATTTTTAGAAATATATTACTTTTAAATATGTATATTTGGAAAAGGGATTTGTGGATTTTTTTCTAGATAAAAAATTTCCTTTGTAACTTTCTTATGGCTCAAAACGAACTACAGGACTCATTTAATCTCAAAATCTTGTTTGAGTCCTCCAGGTGCCAGAGTTTTTAGTTCAAAAAGTATTTTCCTTTAATTCACTGTTTTTATCTTTCAATGTTCCTTTAACCTGTTTGAGTCCCAGGTACTTTTTTTATGTTCTGTGGAGCAATTGTGCTTACTTTAAAAAAAGGTTGGATAGATGATGAGTTATCAAGCCTTTAGGGACATGTCTCAGATGTTCATAGATTCTGACCTTTAAAGGTCTCGCAGTTCTTCGAATACATGCAAGTCCACCTGAACATTCCACTAGATAAACAATATTTGAGGAATTGCATGTAATGAAATCCTGTATTTGAAACTCTATGTTATTGATCGTGACTTCTGTGTATTTTGATGTTTTATCCCTTCTGCTTCTGCATCCAATGCACAGGCCACAGCAATGGGAACCTTTTGTCTTTATGGGATCCTTTTCTGTTGATTGTAATGTGTTCCTTACCAGTGAGTTTTTTAGGTTCTGTGATCTTCGGTAGATGAATACTGTTTTTTCTGGAATTATGGGTTTTAAAATTGGATCTTGTATGAGTAGGTGCCAATGTTTGTGTATAATGTTTTCCACTTGTTTATGTCGTGTGTCATAGTTTGTGATGAATGTCCATTTTTGTTTTTCTTTTACATTTTGCTGTTCCTTTATCTTCTTTGGTTCTATTAACGTGTTCCTTTCAACTTCCATGGTTTGCTCAATTATTTTTTTTAGTTTTTGTTCTTTTTAGCCCTTTTTAACATTTTCCATCATATGATTCATCTGTTGTCTGCAGATTGTGTTATTACCCGCCACAGGGTCTATTCTCCCTCTATGGGGGTTGTGGACTAGGGAGAATAGCCCCTGTCAGTCAGGAGTCTGAGTGTTGGGCTTTCAACATTCGGAATTCTGACTACCGGGAGGTCATCCGGCACCCTACTTATTAACTATTAATAAATATATTCATACAAAGGGAAAATGTATAAAAGTTTGCAGAGAGATAAGGGGGAGAGAGACAAAGTACCAACCAATCAGCTCCTGTCAATTTTAAACACAGCCTGTAAAATGATAGGGCCAGATAGGTAGGTACTATATCTCTCTCTGGTGTGTACACATGGTCGATTAGGCTTGCTGTTCGATCCCGATGCGATCAGATTGCATCGGGATCGAATCACACGGCAAGCCACCCGACATGCTTGCGATTTGGAGGATACAATGCAAATCTGCACTATATGGTCATTGCTGCCCTGTCTATCTGGGTTTCGATTTGTGCTGCCACGAGAACGCGCATCGGGATCGCAAGGTAAAAAACCCATGCAATCTGCATGCGATCCCGATGCGATTTTGACTATATAGTCAAAATCTCATGCTGATTGTACCCATGTGTACACACCATAAAGTGTGATACAACTAACCCAAAATCAGAAAAAGTCTGTATCCATTGATTAACTACTGTAGTTTAACTATAATGTCAACTAAAAAGATTGTATGTTGGACTATTACTAACTAATATATTAGTTACTAACTGGTTCTAATGATATATGTTATCATCTACAAATGCTAAGACCATGTTCCTTTGAAAAACCCAGTAAGTTTTTTTTTTCAAGTTGTCTAGTCTAGGACCATGGAATGCGAGACAGTCACAGTTTTTCAGGTCTTAAGGGGCTTTCTATGTAAGAAAAGAAAACCTAAAAAGGCTTTTATGAGCCTTTTCATTTAATTTTTTTTAAATCCCATTGAAGTGAATGAAAAGGTGTTTTAAAAACATATATTGAGTGTGAAAATCCTACCACTACATTCCAACCCCCCCCCCTTCCCTAAATCTAGTCTGTATGTATCTTATTATTTATTATTTATTTATTAACAGTTTCTTATATAGCGCAGCATATTCCGTTGCGCTTTACAATAGCAGACAGTGAAACAACAAAACAGGGTATTTACAGACAGTCAAAATGTAGGAGGGCCCTGCTCGCAAGCTTACAATCGGATACACAAAGAAATATGCCATTAAAATTAAGATCTTTGCTTTTTATTCTACCTAATTTTGGTTCGTTGAATGGGGACATTACACACACTGTTTCGACAATCTTGTCATTTTGACTGTCTGCTCATACGAGCTATGAAGTCCAGGAGCAGTCAGTTAAAGAGGCCTTTGTTTGTTTAATTAGTTCCTGAACTACTCGGTTTGTCTTATTGGCTAATCTACTTTTAAATAGGCAACCTTTCAAAGAGAGTATAATTGTTTGGTTACACTTACTTTCCGGGCTATATATCATGGCTATCAAGTTAAATGTTTCTAACATACCTCCATCAGCCTCCAAGCTTAGCATCCCTATACTAATAAGTTTAACATTTAGCAGCGACCTTTTAAATCTCTAGGAAAACATTTAAAATAATACACAGCTAATAAAAAACAGTTTGTCAAAGTGTTCATAAAACAGGCTAAGATGTAAAAGTAAT
This sequence comes from Crinia signifera, assembly GCF_055691185.1. Classification (NCBI taxonomy): domain Eukaryota; kingdom Metazoa; phylum Chordata; class Amphibia; order Anura; family Myobatrachidae; genus Crinia; species Crinia signifera. Next base: position 101,882,412 of record NC_139217.1, read on the forward strand.
AGTGTGCAATTACACATAAACCTGAAAGATTATTGAAATTATTACAATAAGTCAATGCAAGTGTATGTAGTGTTCACATTCCATGGAGCATAGCTCATAGCCGAAGGTAGGTCCAGTATGTGACCTATTATATACACTACAGTTCAAAGGGATTCTATGGGATGGATTCTATGGCTGCTGTGTGGGAAGCCGGCTAAACTCTGAAGCTTTTTTTAAAATGGTAATCACTTACAAGGCAAACCATGCCATATAAGTGATCGCCTCTTTAAGAAAACGTCCAGGTTTGGATGGCATCCCGCAGCAGCAGTTGATTGGCTGGTGCATCATCATCATCTAGTCTGCCCCTTTTAAGTTATCACCTTCCACTTTATCTCCACACCAGGCTAAATACATCTGCTCCTAAATTCCCTACCATATGTACACAAAATTCCTGCTGGGGTTAATTTTGTTATAAGGTCATTTTGTTGGGAGCAGTATATTTTAAGTGGAGTACCCAGAGTTAATCCACTCAAACACAGGGATAATATACAAACTCCATACAGTTAGGGCCATGGTTGGAATTGAACCCATGAGCTCAGTGCTGTGAGGCAGTAATAAAACCCATGACACCATTTGTGCTGTATAATAATAAGTGGCAGTGTGATCGTGCCAGGCTCTGTTCCACAGTGTGACTGCTCAGCAGTGTCATACTTCTCTCTCAGACAGTGTGGAGGAAGGAATGGAATCATCAGGTTCCTTCCTGCACATACCTAATAGTAGGGAACTCACTAGAGTATGCTCAGTGCTGTCTAGTGGACACAGGAGACCAAGTAAAGAGTGCTCTAGTCTCCAACATTCCCCCTCCTTCAAAGCTGTGTCCGGTCACATAAAAAAAGAACATTACTTTTGATAAAAAAAAACACATTTTTGAATAAAGTCCTTCATGTAGCCGAAAACATGGTCATGAAGCAAAACAGTAAGAACAAAACAACATCAAATATATTCCAATCCACATTTTTCAAGGAACACATTTAGCAGTTGTGATGACAGTCTCTTGGTCAACATATCAGCATTATCCTCCCTTGCTATGTAATCTACATTGACAGACTTATTCTCCACTAACTCATGAATGAAGTGATGTTTAAAAGCAATGTGTTTGGACTGTCCATAATGCTTGGTGCTGGAAGAAAAATCAATTGCTCCCTTGTTGTCACACCCAATATTGATGGTCTCACTGTGGTAAAGAAGGAATAATTCACATAAAGTATTTTTTAATCCATAAAACCTATTTTGCTGGTTCTGGGAGTGCCATATACTCCACCTTGTTGGTGGAAAGGGCAACAGTGGGTTGCTCTCTGTTCACCCAGCTGACAGCTGTGCCTGCTAAAATTAACAGGTATTCCTATAAGAACGATGATCATCCTCATCTGATCCAGTCGGCATCACAGAATACTTTTAAAGTTGAAATCTTTTTGTTTTTGTAAATCCCAACTTTAAAATAACTTGTACCTTTTAGGTATCTCATTATTCTTTTGACTGCAATCCAGTGTTGACTCTCAGGATTTATTGCAAACTGGCTTGCCTTTTTACTGCATGTGTGATGTCGGGGTGAGTCCCAATACTAGAATTCATGAAACTTCCAACAGAATTTTGATAAGGAACTTCGGTACTTGTGTAGGTTCATGGTGCCAGCATGGCGCCGTGATACTTCCGGCTTCTCCGCTCGCCACAACTATCTAAAATAAACTAACTTAACTCCATGCCAACATGGATAGTTCAAACCCCCACTATCCATGTTGGCATGGAGTTGATTTTAGATAGTGTGGCGAGCGTAGCGAGCCACCGAGCCCACAGCGTGGGCGAGCGAAGTGAGCCCCGCAAGGGGACTCAGACGCAAGGCGCCATGTACCGAACTTCTTTCATCTCCTTTATCTCCCCCTGGCTAGTTGGTGATATCGTTTAATCCATTTTAACACTTTTTGTCAATAGGAATGCTTACTGGTTTTGCATTAGACATTCCATGTATGTTTGCTGATCAACTGTCACAGTCCCTTCTTTTAGGCTGTGTACAATCCTCATGCCTAACAATTGATTTGCAGGGCCTAGATCCTTTAATTTGAATCTGAGTTTCATATTGTGTTTTACACTATCAATGTGCTTTTCTTGGCCTGTTATGAGTAGATCATATACAGTACATACACAACTATGATGAACAACTTTCCATCTATAGATTTGTAGTATGAGCAGTGATCAACCTCTGACCTAAGAAAGCTCATCTCTAGCAACACAACATCCAACTTCACATACCAACAGTGACCACTTTCTTTCAAGCCGTATAAAGATTATTCCAAACCTGTTTGGAATGTGCTTTCATCATAATGTTTAGGTGGTTCCATATAAATCTCCTTGACTAACTCTCCATTCAAGAATGCAGAATCAAAGTCTATTTCCTATAACAATAAAGCATACATTGTAGCAATGGCAATTACTAACCTCAAGGTGCTATACCTCACAACAGGTAAGTAGCTTTCTCCGTAATCAATTCTGGATCTTTGGGTGTATTTCTTAGCAACAAGGTGGGCTTTGTAACGAGTGACTGTACCAGTATGATAGTATCCTAGCATAATATATTTAACTGATTTTTGGATTTACCTTTTTCTTTTCTCTTTAAGTATATGTGCAAAAAAGAAGATGACGGACACTTGGCTTTTTACTGGACAATCCCTCGAGTGGCGTTTTACCTTTCACTGCTACTGTAGGTGCACAATTTTTGAGGTATACAGCAGTAGATACGGCCTCTGCCAAAAATCTGATCTCCAGGCCAGCGTCACTTAACATAGTTTGTGTTATTTTAACAATTGTGCGATTTGCCTGCTCACTCACTCCATTCTGCTCTGGTGTGTAGGAAAATGTTAACTGATGCTTTATGCCATATTTTTCAGGAATTCGGCTAAATCTTTATTTTCATATTCTCCTACATTGTCGGATCTCAAGACATTTAACTTCAGACTTATCGGAGTCTCTGTATATATGGGTTTCACTGCGCTGGAGTAAGGAAGCAGCTCTATTTTTATAAAATAATTAAGAACAATAGAGGGGATGAGCGCTAATAGGGATAGAAAGAGAGGTATAGAATAGAGAGATAAATGAATGAAAAACACCTTAAAAAGTAAAATTCGGGTTATTAATAATGTTTACAGCTCCTTTAAGCTGTTTTAGTGTGTCCGTGGTGTGTGCTAATGCTGTCCCTACCTCTAGGTCTCGGGGTCTGGTAAGATGGTGATAGGAGATGCGTGCGTGGCTGTTGTTAGTTGCGCCGCACATCTCCTCTATTTTGTCAGATGCTGTGGTGCCGGGACCGGGCCGGAGTCGGGTGAGGCGGGTGTGGAGATAGACGCCGTGCGCCTGTTGGAATAGCCGCTCGTTTCTTCTCCGCTTCCGTCCGCCCGTGCTTTCACTCTCTGCGGTGGCTTTTTCTTGAAAAAGTGCCCAAAGGCATGAAACGCGTTGAAACAGGCTCATCCGTGGATCCCCAAGTGTGCCCCCCTCCTCAAGACGAAGGACTGATCTCTGCTCAGCCACCGCAGAGAGTGAAAGCACGGGCGGATGGAAGCGGAGAAGAAACGAGCGGTTATTCCAACAGGCGCACAGCGTCTATCTCCACACCTGCCTCACCCGACTCCGGCCCGGTCCCGGCACCACAGCATCTGACAAAATAGAGGAGATGTGCGGCGCAACTAACAACAGACCCCGGGACCTAGAGGTAGGGACAGCATTATCGGAGTCTCTACTTAGCTCTTGTACTCCACAATTTTGCTGACAATTTCACTTTTAGCTTGTGTCATTGTGTCATTTTTGTGGCATCATCAATAAGAGTCATGAAATATCTGTAGCCACTAATTGATTCAACCTCCATTGGACCACATACGTCAGTGTGCACTAAAGAGGTGTCTCTGCTCTACTAACTGACTTTGGAAATGGATTGCTAGTCTACTTTCCCTTTATGCAACTCTCACACACACAAGTCTCTCACTATTACTCATGGAAATTCCTTTTGGTATTCCATCTAGTAGTTTCTGGACGTCATATCCCAGATGACCTAGTTATCTGTGCCATAACTCCACTGACGTTTGAATAAGAAGCCATCATTGCAGAACACTCCTATGTGTCCAGAACATACAGTTGGTTGCACTAGGTTGCTGAAGCAATTACAGTCCTCTTCTCATTCTGCGCCATACACTTGCCCTTTGCAATTTGGAATCTGTAACCTTTCTTCTTTAGAACGCTGATAGCAATACAATTACTTCCTAAATCTGGAACAAACATGTTATCTTGGATATTCAATCTTAGACCTTTAATTCGCAGACACACTTTGATGGTCCCAACTTGTGAGGCAGTAAGGACTTTATTTCCAATCCCTGTAACTGTTGTTGCTTTACATGCTGTCAAATAACTAAATCAGTCTCTATTATAACTGAAATGTCTAGTGGCATCAGAGTCCAAGTTCCAGCAATTCTTCTTGTGACTATCTGCTACATTCAGTGCCGACTCGTTTGGTTTATCACTCTGTTTCTGCACACCACTGGAATTTCTCAGTCTGCAATCTGAAGCCTTATGCCCCATCTTGTGACACACACAAAGCATTTGATTTTGTTCTTTCTGGACTTTGTACCTTTTGTCAGTAAGTCAGAACCCTCAGCTTTTGTCTCAACAGGAAAACATTCTTGGAACTGTAGTAGCTTGGCATCGTTAGAGTCCAATGCAACCACCAGAAAATCAAATTCTGGAGTCAGATTCTGTAACATCACCATTGCCACTCCTTGTCTTCGACCTGTGCCCCCACAGATGCCAACTGCTGAGATTGACAATAATTTATCAATGTAATCTTTCATATCTTTGCAGGTACTTAACTTTGATCCATATAGCATGCCTCTCAGGCTTATCCATCTCATCAGACCTGTGTCTTCATCTGCAGGGCTGTTCACATCTCCTTTGCAGATCCTTTCCCACTGATAATGGATTATAAGTGCTGCTCCACAGATGGCTCTATTCACCGCATCAGTGTTTTGACTTGCTCCTGGATTAATTGTGACTTTCCACAACTTTTTGCACTTAAGCTGTCCATGGCAAACTTCCATGTAGTGTAGTTCTCTGAACCTTTCAGCTTTGCAAAGTTCACAGTGTGCCCTGTGCTGTGCATCTTGTCTGTACTTTGATAAAAAGTCCTCTCTAGTTTAATATCCCGCACTTTCACTTTCTATTTCTGATGTACTTTCTCAAACACGCGGTCCCATAACCTGTTGGCAGACTGTTTGGGTGTTAATTCACACAACAGAATGTAATCAGAAGGTTGGCTTATTAAGTATTCAGATGATAACAGTAGTAAAAGATATAAGAGGTTCTGTAGCAGCACGAGGATCCACACATGCACTGCAAAGCAGAGACAGTGACTATGCAGCAGATTCTATATAAGGTAATGTGCCGGGTATGTGACAATGACTCACACTTGTGTTGGTGACAGATTGCATGGCTGTGCAGTCTGATTCTCTTTGGTATAAATGGCAGTGAGATCCCGCTAAGCTCGGCTTCGCAGTGTTGCTGCTCAGCAGTGTCACACTTCCCTCTCAGACAGTGTGGAGGAAGGAACTGAGGGGCAGATTTATTAAGCTCAGTGAAGTGATAAAGTGTCTGGTTTTTATCACCGGCCAATCAGCTCCTACCTGTCATTTTTCAAACCATGCCTGTATCTTCACAATTAGGAGCTGATTGGCCGGTGATAAAAAAACAGACAATTTATCACTTCACCGAGCTTAATAAATCTGCCCCTGAGTCATCAGGATCCTCCTGCATGGACCTAACACTAGGGGACTCGCTAGAGCATGCTCAGTGCTGTCTAGTGTACACAGGGGACCAGTTGAAGAGTGCTCTAGGAGATGAGCTGGGCCAGTGTGATGCTTATGGATGAACATAGTAGACATTTGGATAGGAGGGGGTTCATTGAGATGGTGTGGAGCAATGGGCTGGAGAAGGGAGAGAGAAAGGAGAGACACTGGAATGGGGAAAGTCAGTAAGATGGGTGTGAGGCTTCTAGGCTCGGGGAGAGTGGGCACTAGACTGGGTAGGTTGGAGCATTGCCCTGGTGCTGCTATTGCTGTAAACAGCATGCCTCCTTTGCAGCCTTAGCAGCCCCTCAGCCTCCATCTCTCTACTCTCCTCACCCTCACTTATACGGTTACCACCTTTGTGTTGAGAGATTCCCGGACAGTGGCACATCCCTTGAACCCATCCACAGCCCGCCCCCTGACCCACCCCCAGTCCTGCATCATACTTCTCATCATAATTTAAAAGTGTTACATATGTATATACATGTATATACTCTTCCCTAGGAAGAGTATATGCATGTATATACTGTACATATGCAACACTTTAAAATGAAGATGTTCCCTTTATGAATAGTCCCATGTTCACTTTTTTTGTATTTTGTATTTTTTATACAAAATGCCAAACGTTGCTCCTCCCCCTCCTCACCATTGGTGAGGAGGGGCAGCACCCCGAAAATCCATCTCTGGGGCTCGCTACATGGCTCATATCACCTTACCTGCTTTCTTAGAAGCTCCATTTTCTGCCCGAATCCTTTGCGGTAATTACCAAACAAACATACATTTGAATAGCATACAGAGCCATACACATACATCTGGCTTAACATTTAAATTAATTGTGCACATTTATATTTGATGGATACTGGTTCCAACACTTAAGATCAGTATTCCATTTTTACGTGTGTAGATAGCTGTGGCAGATAGTGGCTAAACACCTCCCAATATCAACAGGTGTGCCGCTACTAGCTTGGGAGTTATTGCGGATAGTCTAATTTTTTTTTTTAATGTGTGATATTTTGTAAAATGTGATTTATGACCGGTCATTACTAAATAACAATATATAACATTTAAGTTTTTTAATGATCTTTATTTTTGTGTGGATTCTTTCATGTCAACATGCCTGAAGGTCACTAGTGTATAAGTACAGAGAGTCATTCCATTTTCTATAGATAGATACTGTAGATAGCTAGATATAATCAAACCTAATGTATCTTATAGGTAGCCCCTTTCCAAAGGGTACCAGATGACTCACCAATAGTCGGGATTCTGACAGTTGTTTCTCTGACATCAGAATCCCAACTGTCAGGAGCCTGACAGTCAGAATATCTAATTACATGGGTTCTTTTCCTTCATGGGAGTTGATGACCACCAAAGAGGGAGAATAGAATAGGTAGTGAACGTGATGAGTGCAGTGAGCCTGTAAGGGGCTTCAATGTGCTTGCCCCCCCCCCCCCCTGTTGGGCTCCAAACAGTTGGGATTTTGTTGGCGGAGAAATCCCTGTTGAAATCCCAACTATCGGTAAGTTATACCATGCCCCTATCCAAATACTTTGGGAACACTGAGCTTATTCGGCTGACACCCATTACATTTATAATGCACAGATGTGATGGTGTAAGACTCAAGGTGCCATCCTTGATTGCTTATTTCCCCAAAAAGTTAAATTTTCATTTATGTACATTTCTTTACTACAGTTGGAATCAAAATACTCACAGACATGTGTCACATAATACAGCTCAGGTTTGAATTTAAATTCACTGATAAAATATAACCAAAGAAAGGAAACAAGTGGAGTTAATATATTGTTTTCTGATAGAAGGAGACAGTAATATGGAAAAAGAAGTATGTGCTACACACATTTATGGTGCAGCTTTATGTGGAGAAGAAGCCTATATAATAGCTGTGGCATTCTGCTTGCAGTCATAGATATACATTCTCTCATTTAACAGGGATGAAAGGAAAGGTTGATTATGAAACTGATCTTTGGTCAAGGATGTTAAACTGTAGAAACCTCAAATGTTTCTTGCAATCTAAAAAAAAAAAAAACTACCAATCAGTGATTTCTTATTGGATCAATCTAAAAAATAATTTCCAATTAATCCGTAGATTTTAAAAAGCATCATAATAAATATAAAGTTTACAAAATTGTGATTTGAGGGCACTGTTGCAATTCCAGCAATTTTGCCAGTATATTTAAAGTGAAAGTCAATACCAACCTGGGTTTTTCATAAATCTATTTGCCACTATAAATCCTGTGGCTATATTGTCAAAATCTCATCAGTATCTGCAAGTCTATGACTATCACATGCAAGATTTGAGGGTGTGGTTAGAGTCCGTGTGGCACTGGGGTTTGTTACACCCAGTACAACAAATAGACTATGTTACTGCCTTCACCATGCACCCAATAAAAGGAGGGTGGCCTCCATTTACTTCACTCTGGGGCAATGCCCATGATTCCTGGAGATGCTGGGCTGCTCCTGAGTCTCCCCCTGCACTGCTGGAGTGGGAGTCAGGCACTGCATGAGAATATCGCAGTTTAGCACCTTGTCCCCCCCCCCACTGATTAGGCTTTTGATGGATCTCCAGGAAGGACGACACCTTTTGACACCACTGGCTAAAAGTAGAGCCACAACTGTGATTAGGCATTTCCCTATAAGTATCAAGAGAAGCATTGCAGCTGTACCCACAGAGATACTTGTAACCCCCCGGGAATATTATAAGGACTGAGAGGAATCCCACAGCCTCAGGTTGAGACAAAGTTGCAGGATGCACAGCCTGGTTTGCAGCTGAACAAGTGCTCTAAGGCAGTGGTTCTCAACCTCGGTCCTCAGGGTCCCACAACAGTGTATGTTTTCCAGGTCTCCACACAGAATCAGAGGTGAAATAATTAGCTCCACTTGTGATCTTTTAAAATGTGCCAGTGAGTAATTAGTGCACCTGTGTATCTGTGAGGTGACCTGGAACACGTGCACAGTTGGGGTCCCTGAGGAACGAGGTTGAGAACCACTGGTCTAAGGGATTGAAACCCAGATGCAGAATGTTGCCTCAGATTTGTGAGAGGAGTTGAGCAGTGCCTCTGTAGAGGGGGAAAAGACTATTTCTTCATAAGAGAAGACATATATGGGAGCACAATGGACTCAGTAGAATCGGTATGGGTATAAATAACAGGTAACAAGATAGGGGCTCCAAAACTTATAGTAGGGACCACTCAACATAAATACGGAAGAGGAAAAAGACCTCTTGCTACAGGAGGGAAAAGCGTCCAGCTTAGGGGACATTATTATTATTATTATTATTATTATTACAGGTCGAGTATCCCGTATCCGAATATCCGGTATCCGAATTATTCCGAAAACCAGACATTCCAGAAAGTGAAAATTTTTATTTTTTTTGCTAAAAACTCACTGGGGACATTTGTAACAGCACTACTGGTGACATGATATGTAACTGGCACTATATATGTGCAAGACAATGATTGCTTGGCATTCAAATTCAGTGCTGAGATAGTACACACATTTTGTTTCACATTTTGAAACCTTGTTTTTTGAACAAATAAAATATATTTGTGTTTATTTTATGTGGTAATAAAATATATTTGTGTGTATATTATGTGTTTATACAGCATACATGCAAGATACTTCAAAATACATCATTGAAATATTAAAATATTCCGAAATACGGAATAATCCGTTATCCAAAATTCTCCTGGTCCCGAGCATTTTGGATACGGGATACTCAACCTGTATTATTATTATTAATAATAATAATGGTGACTTTAGATAATTATATTGGAGAACTAGGTCCTTAAATTTCAGAAATGCAAACTTTGGTAAGTTTGAGGAGTCCTTAAAGGATATAAACTGGAAGGATTTATTTAGAGGTATGGATACTAATAAAATGTGGCAAACTTTATTCCTAGGGTAAATAAAAGAACAAATGTCAAAAGGAAACCGAAGTGGCTTGACAGCAAAGTCAAAATTGAAATGGCTAAAAAAAGGAGGGCATTCAAAGCACTAAAACAGGATGGGACACCAAAATCATTTGCTACATAAAAAGAATGTAATAAGCAATCTAAAAATACAATCAAGATGGCTAAATTAGAGACAGAACACCAAATAGCCGCAGATAGCAAATCGAATCCAAAAAACTTCTACAGTTATATAAACAGTACACGTATAAGAAAAGACAAATACAGGTTGAGTATCCCTTATCCAAAATGCTCGGGATCAGAAGAATTTTGGAGAACGGATTATTCCTTATTTCAGAATATTTTTTATATTTCAATGAGGTATCTTGATGTATCTTGACGTATCTTGCATTTATGTTGTACATACACATCACATGATTCACACACATGATATACTAACAAATATATTTTATTTGTGCATAAAACAAGGTTTCAAAACATGAAACAAAGTTTGTATACTATTTCAGATACTGAATTTAAATGCCAAGCAATCATTTTCCTGCACATATTTAGTGCCAGTTATATATCATGTTCTCAGTAGTGCTGTTACAGAGTAGTACTCAGCAAAAAAAAAAATGTTCACTTTCTGAAATGTATGGTTTTCGGAATAATTTGGATAACGTATATTGGAATAAGGGATACTCAACCTGTATTGGCCCGCTAAAAAATAAGCAGGATACCCTGGTAATAGAAGAAAAAGAGGAAGCGGAAATATTCAATAATTTTTTGCTTCTGTATTTGCAAGGGAAGAATCTTCAGAGGTTCTTTTAAATGCTCAGGTCTTGATTGTTCCCAAATGGTACGTTTGAGTAAGGATATAGTCAAAAATAGATTACAGGACCTAAATAGTAGCAAATCTCCTGGCCTGGACGAAATACAGCCTAGGATACTGAAAGAATTAAGTTCTGTCATAGCACTACCATTTCATCTGATATTCAATGAATCAATAAACTCAGGAATGGTACCAAGGGATTGGGTATAGCTAACGTAGGAACAATATGAAAGAAATGTAGCAAAACTAACCTGGAAATTTTAGACCAGTTAGCCTTACATAGATTATGGGGAAAATATTAGAAGGAATAATAAGAGATAGTATCCAAAATTTCTTAGTACAAGATAAGGTGATGAGTAAGGCTCAGCATGGGTTCGTAAAAAATAGATCATGCCAGACTAATTTAATTAGCTGCTAGGAGGAAGTCAGTAAGGGGGTGGACTTAGATAAATATGTTGATGTAATACTTCTTGATTTTGCAAAAGCTTTTGGCACAGTACCTCATAAAAGGTTATTAATAAAACTATGTAACTTAAGGGTAGGGGATACATTTTGTAATTGGATTAAAAACTGGTTGCACAATCGGGGACAGAGAGTGGTGGTAAATGGCATACATTCCAGCTGGGGTAAGGTCCAAAGTGGAGTCCCGCACGGTTCAATATTGGAACCCACCTTGTTTAATATATTCATTAATGATATAGGTAATGCCACAGTGGGTAGGATTGCTATACTTGCAATGAACAAGAAAGATTAAATTGAGTAAGAAAATTAACTCAGGAGAGGATGTGGCTACGCTACAAAGCGACTTAATTAAACTGGAAAGGTGGGCAGAAAGATGGAAAATGCAGTTTAATGTTGTAAAATGTAAAGTTATTCATTATGGGGAAAAAAATGATCAAGCTTCTTATAGGCTAAATGGTGTCAACAAAGGGAATTCCACAGTAGGGGTCATTATAGATGATAAATTGGGTAATAGTGCACACTGCTCAAGTGCAGCAAAAGCAAACAGGACACTGGCAGGCATTAAAAGGGAAATTGATTCATGGGATGCCAATGTGATAGTGTCTCTTACAAGGCATTGGTGAGAACACACTTGGAATACAGTATCCAGTTTTGGGCACCGCACCTTAAAAAAAGGACATAAATGAATTGGAACAGGCACAGAGAAGGGCGACTAAGATAGTAAAAGGTCTCAAATCACTAGAATACAAAGATAGGTTACCTAGGCTGAATATGTTTTCACTGGAGAAATGGAGGTTGAGAGGAGGTATGCTCATCACTGACAGCTCTCTGCCATATGACAGCGGAATCCCAAAACCACGTAAATAAGTGAAGTAATCCCAGGGACCATGGAGCTGCTGTTGCTGCTACTGTGGGAGACCCATGCAAGCAGCCAGCTTGCTCCTGTACTGACACTGGCACTTTCCACACCAGTATGAGTGCAGTAGTCACCCATACCTGCCAGTGGGTCATCCACTGGATGCCGAGATTGTCATCAGACATGTCAGTGTGGGAGGTCACAGCTATTGCCACACTCCCCTATTGGCTGCACAAAGGAACGGCTTTGGCGAGTTTCTCACTCACCGAGCTATTCACTCCAGGAGGGGCGGAATGGGGGTGGGCAGCAGCAGGGAAACGTCCAGCATTTTATGAGATGCTGGGCATTCCCCCTCAGAACCCAGGCATGGTGATGCCTATTCGGAGCAGGCAGCTGATGTCACATGACATCAGCATCCACCCCGAATTCAGAGATCAGCAGTCACCTGAAAAGTATTTTTAGACTGAAAAGTGGAACACAAAAGTAATTAAAGTAAATAGACTTAATGTGGAATATCTAAAAATACCCTTGATAAAGCTACCAAGTGTAGCGAAACGCGTCAGGGAGCTGCTTGGACACTCACTTTCATACACAATCGCGGATTGCAGTCCAAACCAACCCCTTGGGACCTACATGGATCCCACCTTAGGTTCCTTGGAATTGTTACCCCTGGATACCTTTTGGGAATGAGGCAAGCCAGCAACCTCATCTACACGCCACTTTTTGCAAACAATCTCCAGCGGATAATGGCTATTATCACCACCTTTGGGCCGACCACATGGACATAAATGAATGCTGAACCATCTATCCCACGGTGGAAACGTGTTTTGTATTTACGGGGGTAACTACCCCGGTTTTGCAGAAGACACAACTCACATATAGCGTCCCCAGTTCTATCACCTTTAAAGGGCCAGTCCTATAATATGTTTTCAGACCAAAGGCTGCAAAAATCAGTGAGCTTATGGCAGAGTGGCGGGTGAATACAGTTTACCTGTTCGCTATGCTGCAAACATACACAGCTTAGTGAAAAGGTCTGAATCAGGCCCCAAGTTTCTATATATATGAATACAAAAAGGATGCACTTTGCTACTTCATAAATACCTGCATCACATGCCTTTCTTTGCTACTTCATAAATACCTGCATCACATGCCTTTCATTAAGACTGTGAAGACACATGTTGTATATGTATTTCTGTGTCAGTGACCTCTAACAGCAATGTTATCCAGTAAATGCTGATACCCCATGGACTGTGCTCACATCAAACTTCCAGAGCTGAAAAAGCAGATGGATTCGTTTGTAAATGCTCTCCATGGGGAGAAACATTACCTGCAGCACTATCAGCTATTATTGGTAACAATAACGCATAAATTCCCCCATCAGACAACAGAAACATGAAGTCCAGCAAAAAAGCAAGGGAAAAACAGAAAACCTTTATTACATAACATAATAAAACAATAAAAAAACAACTATATAGCTAAGTGCATTAAAATTCCACATAGCGCATTTCCCCAAGACATCATTTCTAGATTGCTTTGTTATATAATATGATCCTTAAAAATATTACTTTAGTGCTTGCTATAATATCCAGTTTTAAAATGATGGTGTTCTTGTGTGAACTTACTTTAGAAGTAGTGTAATAACCTCCAGCATATGCATATGGGAAATGACACCATTTTGCACATAAGGAGAAGTGTTTTGTTTTTATAAATACTTTGATTTCTTTCCACTTCACAGCTGTGTTTTTTATTTGTGTTTTACACTACAGCTCAGATCAGCTGGGCTTTCTCAAGGGCCCTTTTAGGGGGGGTTTCCAACATAATGAAAACTCTACTACAGTATATCGCTATGGCCAGAAACTTTCCAGGTTGTTCTGGTACTGAGAGCAAAGTCCCTGCAGGTTCTGACCAGAAGGTGGGGACATAGGACTCTATCATTAGTTAAGAAACATTTTCAGTGCAGGTAAAAGCTGATCTGTTTGAATCAATTTGTGCACTACAGCAAGTAAATATAAGGCAGGGTTGCCGACTTTATTATTCTCCTCTCTGGGAGAAGCCCGGAGAGGATAGTTTCAGCAGCCGCTCAGGGGGGCGGGGCTTAAGCGTGACATTACTAAGCCCTGCCCCCATGATGTTAAACCAGCGAATTCACGGATCTCCGTGGAGGGGGCGGGGCTAAAATGACGCAATTGTGTCATTTTAGCTCCGCCCCTCCTCTGAGACCAAGGATTGCGGCATTTTAATGCCGCGATCCGGGGGACAGCGGGGGTCCCCCCTGAATCCGGGAGGGTTGCCGGGAGGGGGACCCGATTTTCGGGAGACTCCCGGATATTCCGGGAGGGTCGGCAACCCTGATATAAGGTGATCAACCATCCACCTTTAGGGAGCACAGTTCTTTGGGAAGTTCTGTCCTCCATCAAAACTGTGCTCCTTTATGTAATCCTTTATTGGCCTTAATAACATTGCTGCGGTGGCTGCTTCTGCGATCAGACCTCTCTGTTCCTTTCTTGGGCTCAAACAGTATCTTCTGCACCATAGGCGCCGAAACCGTGGGTGGCTAAAATGACGCGATCACTGTAGGCACGCCCCCCAACAGGGAAGCCTGTCTGTGGCTCCGCCCCCAATCTGCCTCTTTTTAGCTCCCGGCGATAGCCCTGCCCCACTGTATAACAGAGCTGGCTGCCCTCTCCCGGAAGGCAGCCAGCAAAAGTCGGCAAGTATGGTGTAAAAATGTGTTAAATGATAATGGAGATGTACAAAATGCGGTTGGCTTTTCTTTTTCACTGACAGGGTTTGTAGGACACGCCCCCTTGCCGCCAGTCCATGCCCCCAAATTTTGTTGATGTCCCTCCTGCCATGGTTTAGAAGTTGGGAGGTATGGGTTGCTGGGGGCCCAAAGCATATGCTTGCTTCTGGACCTACGATTCGCTAGCTCCACCACTGCCCACCCTTCTAGTCTACTTAGGTTTGCTCCTTGTTCCTTTTTTTACAATATTTTTTTTCTTCAATTTATTTGTGTCCTCCTTTTCATTGTAAAAAAGTTGGTCCCCTTAGTAAATAGATTCTATTGTGTTCTTTGAATTACATTTCTTGAAAAGGTTTTTTAAATTACATGGCGCAAAGACAGGCTGCTTTAGCATGAACCATACCAATTCTGGATGTTCTTTTCCTAATCTGTCTATGGTGTAAGCTAACTAAAATTCCTTTTGTTGGTCCCAGGTCGCTAGTACCCATGCCATGGATCTCAAGCATGGTACTCACAACTGTTACCATCCTCTGTGCCAATAGATAGCGCTCACTTCCATTTAGCATGATTTATATAAATGTACAGTGCCATGACAATAGTCTGGGCTATTCAGTATTACAGTATACAGTATTGGGATAATACAGAGGTAGACAGGGGGCTGGGCTTCATCCTGAAAGGGCCCGGACAGCTCATTTTGTCCCCCCACCCCCACCTGCCTCTGCTGCGCTGACAGTGCTGTGCTCGGTGCACTGAACGAAGCTCACCAGCCGGAGCTGCATTTTAATTGTCCGCAGGCGTCCTGCATTGAAGAAGCATTTGCTTCGGGACCTGCTAAGGGGGGCAGTGAAGGGAGAGGGGCATCATGACCCACCGGACATTGGAAAGGTTTTGCCTTGTAAATGATTGTCACTTTAAAAAAAACTTCTGAGATTGGCTGGCATTCCACACATCCGGCAACCTAGGACCCCAATATATATGCCCCCTTATATCGGACTATGTCATGCACAGAATTTCCAACTGACCATGGCCACCGGTGTCAGGTCACTGGCATTGACATGCCCACTACTGGGAGGCTGCAGGCATATTGAACCGATAAAAAAGCAGGGTTCTTACCAGTTCGTTGCCGGGTTGCTGTGCAGTGTAAATGGATTAATCGGGTCAAGTAACCCAGTTCACACTGATGGAGGAGGCAGTGCTTGGAGCAGCGTAAGCTCCAATCACTGCCCCCCTGTCATTGATGACACTCCGCTGCTCTACCCCGCCTCCACATGAGCAGTTTCATAGTCCCGGTGCGACCCTGCATTTTGCGATGTGAAAGCGGCATCAGTCGCAGATTAGTGGAAGCTTCAGTTACTCACAATTGCACAGGCAGCAAAACTCTTTGATGGTTTGGGAATAGCATATGGACAGAAGGGAACAACTTGCACCCGATGGCTTCCCTGCATACACCTCTGTGACCCTACAATAAAGAACTTCTGAAAAACACTTATCCCCATGGCCTATAGTACTGAATAACTCCTACTGAAGAATTCCTATTTATAATAACTCTAAATATTTTTGGCCAAAATAGAGGTTGCTAAGGTCTCACATAGCATCTGCCAAATGCCAGAGGGACGCTCTACCAACTTCTTAAATGGGTTGCTTAGTTTTAGCATTAATAATCTCATGTATTCTCTGTTAGTGTTCCAAAATAAAGCTTCACAATGACAAAAAGGCTTAGAACTTGCCGCTTCTAATTTCTTCCTCAATATAACCTCATACATACTGGAGTCAAATGACCTACATTTGTTAACACTTTTCTTTTTTTTTAACCCTATTAGAATGCATTTGAATGAGTTTGATATTTGCTTTGTTTCCAATATCAGCTTACCCAATTCAGTATTAAATGCATTTGAGCGTGACACATTCATTTGAGTTGTTTTCATCATATAATTTACACACTTCAAGGTCAATGGAGAAAACCCCAATGACGTCCTGAAAACAATGAAAATATCAGTGCATAGTAAGTACACATACGGGGCCCAATTCAGACCTGCAAGCACAGCTGTGAATTCACAGAACAGGTGTAATTTCCTATACTGTGCGTGCGCTGAATCTTTGTAAACAATGCCTTTGCAACCGCACTCACTAAAATATGCCACTGAGAAATAGGCAAGTCATGGGTGTTGCATTGGTGCGGTATTGCAGTCTCTCAAGAGGGCTTGAGAGTTGGCGTGTAGTGGGCATGTGTCGGAAGTGACGGAATTTGTGAGTTGTTCCCTAGGTGCAAAAATATAATTTGGGCCCCCCTTCCAACCCAAGTTCACAGTATGCCACACAGCAGTGGATGGCAGCAGAAGGCCCCTTAGTCCCCAGGGGCCCTGGTGCAATGCACCTGCTGCACCAATGGCAGGTCCGCCTCTGTGTGTCGATACACATGCAGGTGGAGTTGTCGCACACATACTCATTCATGTGCTTCTGCTTTAACACAAAACCTTCGCAGCTGATGAGTAAAGTCTCAGGCCACAAGCACCTGCAAATGACTTGATACATGTGGTCAATCATCAATCAGAGCTTATAATTGCCTACCCACACAAACAGGTGGGGTTCAATTAAAACAAAAAAACACACTATTCCACGCGCAAGGAGTTTGCTAATGCTACTCCAGTGGCAAACGCAGGATTTTCAGAAGGGGGTTTCCAGGGGGGCGGAGCAAAGCCAGGTCAGTTAAAGTATTATAGATCGACCAAATGTATATAAATAATAATAATAATAAATATATATAGGGAAGTGGACTTAGTATTCATAATTTCCTGGTGGGAGGACAGCTTGCTTGACTGCAGATATCTCCAGTTCCCGAAAATAGATTTCTTAGATTTTAATGGAATTAAAAACTAGAGAATCCCACCTACCAAATGGTATTGGGCACTAAGGGATCTGAGTTCAGGAGGCAGAGCAATCTGCCAACAAGTATATAAAACTACATACCAGGTGTGTGGAGCTGGAGCAGTAACCAGCAGCTGGAAGGCTGATATCTATGGTTCTGGGAACAGTAGAGACAAGATACTAGTGCCCATCAAAGGGGGAGAGTCCCAGCTTTTGGAATATAGCCTCAGAAAAACTCTCCGTCAGACAAAACCTGAAATATCTGACTGAGAGGAGCAATTAACAGGCTTGGATGGGGACCACTGCTTTGAAGTCAGATATCTCTGGTTCCCAAGGGCCGATTTTTAAAATTCTTGTACCGATGGAAAGAGGGGACCCTCAGCTTTCCGCCTAGAGCCCTTAGACTCCTGGGGGGTTTCTGGGTACTCAGAAACCCCCCCTGCGTGCGCTACTGTACTTGTATATCTGTCTGCACTTTTTTATACCAAAACAAATGTGCACTTTTGCCACATTAAAGATGGTTAAATCCAAATCAAACACCACAAACAATTGGATGATGGGCTGCCCTCATTTTAAAATACTAAGCGACAATGGAGAAATAAATGTTATTTGTAATTCCATTCACTATATTGAATCTATATGTTTGTACAAACAAGCATATACCTTGGTAAAGAAATAACCATTGGTTTAAATATAATATTTACCCATCAGTAATGATGCCCATACATGTTGCGCCGAAAGGGGGTTCTTTTCGGATTGTGCAGTTGCTGAGTTCTTGCATCAAAACCAGGAGATCTCTGTTAGTTTTGGGAGGGGACACCACCGTGTTTCCAAAGCAGCCTCCCCAGAGGGTGGAACAGCCCCTTCACCATCTGAAAATAATGAATTAATAAAAAAAAAGCCATTGTCCTTTGCTCCATTAATTCAGGTTTTTATCATATAAGTGTAATACTCACCATGGACAATAAGCTCACTTGCCACCTCCTCTAGGGTTACACACCCCACTGCTTGGTGTTGCAGTAGGGTAAACTCATACTTTGGAGGCATACTTACCCCACCACATTTTTGCCATGTTGTCACCATCCTCAGCTGGGTTTTGTAGTCCGTCCATCTATAGTAGTTGTACTAATGTTAGCTTACAATGTTATCCAATTCTTTTTTCCCCTTGTCAACACATACTGTACCCTACACCTTAAATAGACTTGAAGTCTCATGAGAATCCAAAGTCGGGAATCTGCCTGTACTCTGATCCCTGATGTTTGGAGCACTTCAGATTCGGATTTAAAGGACAGTGAGAAAAATGAAGGACTTTATATACATAGATCTGGCCTTGTAAGGTATTAAGAAATTTGAGACTCCAAATCAACATGGCCTGATTTACTTTACATGCTCGTGTTGTTTTTTGCCCAAGTCTGGCCCTGGAGGTGTGAGACTAACAGGCATATGTACATATAACTACAGAACTAACACAAGTATTAACACTCTGTATCAGGTGTGAGTTACTTCCCCAGGAATTTGGAGGCATTTTTTATATTTTTCAAATCCCACACTGTGCAAGGCTGCAAATTGATATACAAGACTTGCAAATGGCTTGCAAACATTGTGCCAATTGGTGATTAGCAGCAAATACATTTGCAAACCATTAGCCATCTTATGATTTTTCCAGATAGAAACAGGCTGATCGGGGCCAGAGCTGATGTTACATGACTTCCATTAAAATTCATAGCCGTGCAATAAGGTCTGAATAACCGCCATAGCCACAAGCTATAAAATTATGCAGAAATGTCAGTTTTTACATAATTTTATGAAAAAAGCTACACAGGTCCCAAATTGTAAGAGTAAAAAAAATATACCCATAATCTACTAATTCAGTAGCGTAACTAGGGCTCAGCAGCCCTAGCATTGGCAGGGTGCAGGGCCGTCTTAACAGCAGTGTGGGCCCCTGGGCAAAGCAATGCACTGGGGCCCTTACCCATTCTCCCCTCCTAGGGGTGGTGGGTGCTATCAGCAGCAGCTTTGATGTCCCACGGGTGGCGCGGGGGGGGGGGGGGGTGCTCTATCAACCATTCAACATGTAGGACCTGGAGCAGTAACTTCTGCTAATTACTCCTTTACTGCACAGGTGGTGGGAGGGTGAACACTAACGTGTGGAAGGGGGCACTGAGCTGAATGAAGGGTCCCTTGTAAATGACTTCCAGGGAGGTAGGGGGTGTTTTATACGCAGAGGAGGGTTGGATAATGGAGTGGGCTTAATATTCGTCATTTTCCGGTGGAAGGGCAGCTTGTTTGACTGCAGATATCACCATTATCTGGAAATAGATTTCTTAGCCTTAAAAAGTATAAAAAACTAGAGTCCCAACTTTCAGGAGGTGCTGGGGACTTGGGGATCAGAGATCAGGAGCCAGAGCAATCCATTGACAAAAATATAAAATTGTACATCAGACGTTTGGAGCTGGAGCAGGGACCGGCTGCTGGAAGGCTGATATCTCTGGTTCTGGGCATGATAGAGACAAGCCGCTAGTGTAGACAGAAAGGGGAGAGTCCCAGCTTTTGGAATATACTCTCAGAAAAACTCTAATTCAGAGAGAACCTGAGAAAACTGACTGGGAATTGCAATTAACAGGTCGGATGTGGACTGCTGCTTTGAAGTTGGATATCTTCAGTTCCCCAGGGCCGTTTTTCAAAATTCTCGTATCCCTGGAAAAATGGGATCCTCAGCTATCAGAAGAGGACCCTTATACACCTGGGGCCCCTGGGCAAGTGCCCATTAAGCCCATACAAAAAGACAGCCCTGGCAGGGGGGGGGGGCACCATTGGGGCGCAGGGTCACAGAGTCGGAGGCAGGATGGAGCCAATAAAGAAAAGTATACACTTCTCTGCCTCTGGCTGTCTGTCTGTGTGGGATAGAGACTAGATCCCCTTCAGTTTTGATTACAGGATATGATGTTCAGTGAGGGCGGAATTTGTTAGATGCCCTCACAACGTTTTTTATTTTATCTAATTCACTTAGGTGTAGGTTATTTTGTTTTATTTTAGCTGCCTTGTACCCTCGCGGGCTCGCTACGCTCGCATGCTTTGGGCAAGTGAGGAGAAGTCTGGGGAGTATAATACAGCAGCAGATAAACTATGAGGTGTAAGTAAACATATTACCTACTCCCTTACACCTACACTGAGCCATAACAATAGTGTTTACTATGCCACCACATTCAGCACCTGTGAGACACTATATATATATATATATATATAAGTCGCGCTGATGTCCGGCACTCCCTGCACTCAGAAGACTCTTGCCTGGGTGCCATCCAAGGTGGGATGCCCACCAAATATAGTAGAAGAATGGTTAAGGTGTCACTCCAGGGACCGCCTCACAATAAATACTGTTTCTTCTAAGCCCTGGAGTGACGCCTTACCCATTCTTCTACTATATATATATATATATATATATATATATATATATATATATATATATATATATATGTATATATATATATAGACCCAGTATATATATATATATAGACCCAGCAATAAGAACAGATGTGGCAGTAAGTGGACTTACAGTATAGGGTTAAGGTGATTAATTACAATCAGTCTCAGTTGATCAGAAGGACTGGGGAGTGTGACTCAATCACCCATAACATCTAGTGATAAAGGAGCAGCATACAGAGGATTAGTCAGTGAAGCTATTAAGGGGGTTATTCTGGTTGATCAGCAAGGCTGCTAATTTGCAGCCTTGCGAGTCCACCAAACACGCCCTGCGAATGCTGGGCCGCCCGCCCCCTTGACCATCGAAAGATGTGGAAGGTGCATGCATATAAAAGTGAATTTCAAGTCACTTAAATATGCGTGTACGATCGGACAGCTGACATCCGGTGATGATGTCAGCTGCCAGCCCCCTGCCCCCGCATCATGGCCTCATTACCATGAGAACGTTCCCATATGGTAATGAAGCAACCCACCGTCCCATGCCCCTCTCCATCCCCTGCCCGTTATGTTGGGTGCGTGCACCCGGCAAACAGAATGCACATGCGCAGAAAGTATCCATACATCTCTGAGAGATGATCTGTTATTGTCTATAAAGGAAAATACTATTTAGTTTTCACAGTTGCTAATGTACAGCTAACCCACACTTACTAGAAGATTCCTTGACATTTCTGATAAGAAGTACTATTCATATACCGCATTACAATAGATTCTGGCCAGAGTTTAATCCAGTAACAGAAATCTTTGCTACAGTCAGCTACACTAGTAGAGTGTGATCATAGGTGCCGATTCTGGGACTCAGGCCCGTGGGTGCTCATCAATGTCCGTGAGTGCTTGGGCCCTTGAGCACTGAGTCCCGCTGCTGGGCCGCCATATTAACTTGCTAATTTGCGGCTGCAGCACCCACATTGCCAGACCCGCCACCTGGGAAACAGTATGGTGGGAAGAGTGTATTCTGTCCGTGGAGTACCTGCACTGTGGGGGCATTTATGTATGTGGAACTCTGTTGCTGTAATTTGAATATTGGAGAAAACTGTGCTCCATGATAGAAATAGGTATTATTTTGTGGCCACACCCCTTCCCCATGAAGCCACTCCTCTATATTTTTGGCTTGAGCACCCACCAGCAAAATCATAAATCAGCACCTATGAGTGTGATATTTATCAGCTAAAGAGGACATAAAGAACAGAAGGAACTACAAACCACAACAGTTATTGCTATTCAAGTTTTAGTGCTATAAGTTCTTAAGTTTAAGTGCCCCAACAACGGTACAACAGTGCACTATAAAACTAAGGGTAAAGTCTACCTAATTAGGTTAGATGCAATTTACAAATACTTATCTGGGTCGGCCCTGGATGTTCCTGACTCAATGGAATTTGAGTCATTTCTGAATCTGTGTAAATCAGTTAAAACGTGTACTCCCAGGTATGATGGAAATGTCTGGGCAGCACGGACAGTGTAATGGTAAGTATTACTGCCTCACAGCAATGAGGTCATGAGTTTGTATATTCTCCTCGTGCTAGCATGGGTTTCTTCTGGGCACTATGTACACATTGGTCAGTGTGCAGTATTCTGGCTGCCTATAGGGGGCAGAACTCCTCATGCTTGCTGCACTCAAGGGGAGGGTTTTGAACTTCTGCGCTGCTCCTGTCCTCTGGAGCCCCATGGAGTTGCAAAGCGCTGGCATCCCGAAGGACCCGAGAGTGGGACCAAACTTACTGCCCAGAGCCCGAGACGTCTGAGAGCCTGCTGAATGGGCGAGTCAGTGCTATCCACTCATAGGCCCTTCATGCAATTCAGCTCCAGGTCCATGAGGACCTCAATTTGGCACTGCATATACATGTTGTTTTGTGATGGACCCATGGTGCATCTCACATGCTCAGATAAAAACAAGGACTATGTGATGTTGGCCATAGAGATTGGTAACCTAAAATGCTTGTTTTATTGAATTCTAGACGGTTGAGAGGTTGCGATTTGATAACATTTGCAGTTGGTGGAGAACATCTCATAAATATTTATTTGCTTCACACACATTGAGGCGACCTTAAGGCCACCATACATCGAGGTGATTTGGTCTGATTTCGGCCGATTGCCAGTTAAATCGGACCAAATCGCCTCTCCCTGACATTCCGTTGGGTCCATTGCGCGGTCCCGTGCGCATCGGACCCGACCAGGTGGTCGGACTGGCAGGCCGTCCGACCACCCATTCCTCCAGGTTGCGAGGCGGGAAGCAGGGACGCATGCAATCCATCACAACGGATCGCATGCGTCCCTGCCGCCGGGAAGGTCCCAGCAGCTCGCAAGGTATCGGGTGTCTGTACACTGCTGCGAGACATCGCAGGAAGTGTATGGGCACCATTAATTTATGGACAGTATTCCCAAATCCATGCCAAAGTGCACCTACATATGTGCTGGGCATGCCATAAAGGTACACTGATGCCAAATCAAGGAATTTTCAGATGCTTCTTATACATTGCCAAAACAGTGTTTATCGTGAACACAATCTAGAAAAGGTTCCATGTTCTCAACAATTCCTAGGCCATTGTTTGTTAAGATTAATTTTGAGTACTCTAGAATTATGCAATATAACAATCTCCAACGGGATTTGTGTTTTGCAGATGTGGACACTGGATTTGGGATTGGAAACCTCAAACTTAAATCACAGAAATCCAAAATGGAGGATAGGAAGCTTATGGGGGAAGAGTATCAAAGCGTGACAAGATACAAAATTTCAACCAATCAGCATCCAACTGACAGTTTTCAAATAGAGCATGTAAAATGGCAATTAGGTTGTACTTTATCTCTGTCCACTTTATCTTTCTCCAACGTTTCATACATCTCCCCCTTTAATCATTTTATGTATATTATAAATCTTTTTTCAAACCAAACTCATTTTTTATCTCATCGGTGAGAAATGTTTTTTTTTTCCAAAAATTATTTGCTCCGATTTTATCATATTCTCTGTTATGTGGATGTTTTGCATTGCTAATATTTGGATAAATAAATACAGTCGTAACTTCTGACCCGTAAATGTCTATTTCAGTCATTCACTGACAAAACACATATTGTTATTAATGCAAAAAAGCACTTTCTAATGTTCTTTAACCTTCTGCCATTGGACTTACTTTCACAAACAGATATGTTGGAGTAAATGGCCCATTAACATTATAGTTATGGAAATGTTGCTTTTCACCACTAAACCTCTTGCCAGATAGCCCTGTGCTGATACTGCGGCCACTTCAGAAAACTAAGGCTACTGAGTGGATCTTGACTCCAAATCAGCGCCAGTCCCAAGTTCTCCGCAGCCTAAGTAAAGCAAATGTCAGACAGTGTTTATACAATGTTAATCAGCATAGTTAATGTAAAATACACCAGCATGAATTATGATAAATCTTCTGACTAGGGATAAAGATAACACGTGGAGGTGGAAGCAGAGGATATCTTTCTGGAGAGGAAAATTGATGAACAAGCATTCCCTTCTCATGGCCCTCTCCGTGCTATAATTTATCTTTAACCACTGGGATTTTCTACTCAAGAGACTGGAATGTGTGCATCAAATGAA
Source organism: Crinia signifera (assembly GCF_055691185.1). Taxonomy (NCBI): domain Eukaryota; kingdom Metazoa; phylum Chordata; class Amphibia; order Anura; family Myobatrachidae; genus Crinia; species Crinia signifera. The sequence continues at coordinate 101,906,975 of NC_139217.1, forward strand.
CTCTGAAGTAAAATATGTTTGTCACTGTTTTCAACTTATGTTCACCTTACAGTACGAGGGGAATGGGAGAGGAATGGCTGAGATGCTTGCGGCTGATTTGACATTTGTGAGCTGTACAGGATCAGGCTTTTTATTGCAGCAATTTGCAAATGTGGATGAGGGTTTGATAATTGCACATGGCATTCTGAAAACAATAAAAAGTGTCCCTTAAAAAAAAAGGAATCACTAAGTACAAAACCATAGTAATACTATTCATATATAATACTATAGACCAGTGGTTCCCAACCTTTTTTATCTCCCTTGATCAAACTTTTAATTTATGAGTACCCCCTCATCTCAATTTGAAATATCCACAGTACTTACGAGTGTAGTGGAAGTGAGCAGTATCCGTGTACTAATGCGTGTCCTTATATTAAGGAGCAGTGGAGGAGTAGTATGCAGTCAGGAATCCTCTGTGTCTGGCCGCTGGCTGTGTACTGTCATCGGGGTTCCCACTAATGCCTGTAGGATAAATGCCACTGATTTCTGGACACCTGACACGGGCAGATGATTGCTGATATTTGAGGGCAGTGTAGGTAGGAGACACAAGGAGACACTAATGACGCTGCAGACAGAACCAAAAGTCACACAACGTGGTTCGTCTCCATGGCAATAAGAGTCTTCTGCCGCCATCAAAAGACTTTTCCTTCTTCCGCCATTACCAATGTTATTTTCAAGTACCCCCAACTGGTCTGCAGAGTACCCCCAGGTTGTGAACCACTGCTATAGACTATTGTTATTGTTATTATTGTAATTGTACTCTCTCTCTCTCTCTCTCTCTCTCTCAGCAAGCACCACTGGCCTCTTACTACTACTAGACAGGGGGGGGGGGGGGAATAGGGGAGGTAGATGGGATTGTGGGAAATACACTGAATAGAGTGTGGCACCAAAAATAATCAACCAGTGCTTTATAATGAACCAATTAAAGTTGATCTATTTATTATTGAATGTATTTAGGAATGCATTCAGAACACAACCAGTATCAAGCGCACAGTTCAGCAATTCTTATCTTCGAGAAGTTGTCAGCAAAAAAAAAAAATGGGATCCAGCAACTTGTCCTGTGTGCCAGACGGCCAGTGTTTATTCATTATGGCTATATATGCGTGTGGCCAAATTATACATCCACAGGGTTAGTGATAGTGTCCAAGGTATTCATGTATTGTATTTGTGTTGCATTAGTTATCTGACTAACAAACATATTTTGTCAAAAAAGTCTATGACAAGATGCATATCAGAACTTAGCTGTAAGGCCTATGGCAGGCATGTCCAAACTATGGCCCTCCAGCTGTTGTGAAACTACAAGTCTACAAGGAATGCTAAAACTATGGTAAGGCATGCTGGGATGTGTAGTTTCACAGCTAGAGGGCCACAGTTTCGACATGCCTGGCCTATGGTGTTCCAGCTGTAGCTAACTGACACAATTTGAGGATAGGTGTATGTAGACACTGTAGGAGTAGAGAGTCCTGTGAAGTCAAAATTAAGCAGGCAATCTTTGGTCAGGCGAGACCAGATAGTTTTCCCTTGGTTACGGGCATATGTTTTGTGTTGAATGATTTGAATCATTCAAGGTCACCAAAAGGTGCTTCCTGTAATTGTTGTAATTCCTGCAGCCAATAAGCTTCTAGACTGTGGGGGAACTTTACTAAGATGCTATTTCATATTCACATATATATTTGCTAAATCAAAATCTACTCCTTATTTATTTAGCACCTTCTAGAAGATAATAGATATTATCTGATTGGCTGCCCATCAACAACCCATCTGAATTAGACTCCCATCTTAGTAAATTCCCCCCTGTGCAGTCCCACCAAGGTATCTGCACATTCATTGGTCTTGGCGCCTGCCACTTCCATTGTGCAGGTGCTGGGACCCAAGGCTGGTAAATTTCTCCCAGGTACGGGGTAGGAGTTGCCACTGGCCTCAACTTCCAATGTCCATTGACCCCCTTCCAGTTACAAAATAAAAAAAAATAAGTAGTAATCGCATGTCTCATTTGACCAGTGGTGCAACAGGGCTGACATGCAAGGGAGCTTGCTGTGCCACCCCTTAGCAAGTGGCGCTCCTAGGCATGTGTCTCACATGCCATGTTGACTCTTTGTTCACCAGATAGGAAACTGATTGAGCATCTGTGGGATGTGCTGTAAAAACAAGTCCAAGCAATGGAGGCCCCACCTCACATCTTACATAATTTACAGGGTATGCTAATGCTGCTATAATCTGCCAGATATAAAACTTATATAGCACACGTTAGAAAGGTACTACATACACATTTCAGTATATGAACAGGTACAAAAGATATATTGATTTGTATTAGAGCCGTAAAACGATTTTATAGTATTGGCATACTGGTGTATTAGTTTTATTTGTACTTGTGTATTATCTGGGTGCCCGATTTTTTTCATCGCATGCAACTACTTAAGGCATGCGATGTAAAGACCCGATTTTTAATTGTATAGTCACCCATGGGTGATTTCATACCCCCTCCTATCCAACTACGCATGGAGTTGATTTTATATAGTGTGGCGAGCCCGGAGCGTGGTGAGCACAGCCAGCGGGGAAGCGGATTACTTTACATGTATTCTGCATGCGCTCGCCACGCTTCGGGCTCGGTGGCTCACTGCGCTCGCCACACTATATAAAATCAACTCCATGCATAGTTGGATAGTGGGGGTATGAAATCACCCATGGGTGACTATACAATTAAAAATCGGGTCTTTACAATGAAAGATGCGATGCAATACAATGAAAATACCATGCATTCAATGCAGTGGCATAAATTCATCCGTGTAGCATACCTCCCAACTGTCTCGCTTTCCATGAGAAGGCCCCATTTTCTGGGGATGGTCCCGCGTCCCGCACGGGGCTGGCAGTGTGGGAGGAGGGGGGGCAGTTGAGAGTCTCCCCCCCGTGTTACCCATGAATAGACGCTGTGCATGCCCAGGGACGCCCAAAAACAGTTCAAGTGGTTCCTCCGCATCAGCATGTGGTTCATGTGGATTTTTCTGTACAGAGTATACTATACTACTACACAAGCATCCATCCTCCCATATCTGCATTGGGCTTTTGTATGGCTCACCTCCCACAGTGTAACTTTTATAGTTCACCCAAAACATGGCTGCCTCATCTGGTAGGCTTGTGATTGGTTGAGAAATACATGCTTTGTTGGGACCATACTCTAGGCTGCAATCACCCTATTTTGTGTCATTCTAGGGGTAAACTATTCCACCTAGGGTAATCCCAAGATGGCTGCCTCACCTGGTATCTTGTTAGGGTGGACTATACACTTCATAGAAGTTATTTTGTAAAATGCCTGCACCAATGCTGCATTGTGCTTACTGTGCGCACAAGGTTTTCTTTTTGTGTCTGTACTACCCAAATCCTGTGTATTATGTTTTTGATGTATGTCATATGTCAAGCACCTTAAGTTCTGTTGGAGAAAGTGCACTTTATAAATATAATTATTATTATTATTAATAATAACATGAAAATCTCCAGGAGGGGCACAATGCTCTATTCCTGGACTTCACTCTTCATTTAGGATTGCTATCACCTGTGGTTATACACCTTTGTTATCAATGAACCTGTTTAAAACAGGAGATGGCAATTATACATTTAGAAGGAAGTCCAGATGCAGAGCAGCTTTCCCTCCTGGAATGGGTCATGTTGGAAGGTATGGTGGTATAAGAGCCACAATCCAATTCTGAAGTAAAAGCGATATCACATGTACGAGAGCAAAAATGTTCTCTCAGTACATGATGCAAAGACCGTACCTTGCAGCGTATGGGTCATAGGGTCAACCAAATTAAGGTCAACATACATTGGGTTGACCGCTGAGGGTAGACAGGCCTTATATTGACACAGATATTGACCTTTTGACCCTGTCAACATTAGGCATGTCGACCTAAGGTCTGTCCACCTTCAGTGGTTGACCCAATGTATGTCAACCTTAATAGTGTCAACCTAAAGACCGTATACCACCTAGCAGACCTGCTCAGAAAACAAAAGACAGATAATGGATGTACTTGAGCCACAAGCATACCTCCCAACATGACCATCTCCAGGAGGGACACAATGCTCTATTCATGGACTTCCCTACTAATTTATGATTACCATCACCTGTGGTAAAACACCTTGTTATCAATTAACCAGTGGCAGTTTTTACCTATGGGCTGCAGCCCCCCCCCCCTCCCCAGGTAAAACCACCGTGTGAAGCCAGATGCAGTCTGGCAGTGACTTCTAATTGGAAGCCCGACCTGCCAGTCACTCAAGGTAGTCCCATTGGGAGGTGTTCCCTCCCTCCGGGATGCCTCTCTATGCGCTGCAGTGGGGAAGCCCTTAAAAACGATACTGCGCATGTGCCAGACCCGGGACCGTCAATACAATTCTATGGGTCTGCTCCCGAAGCAGCCCCATAGAGGCTGGGGCCAGCGCATGCACAGTACCGAAGAGGCTACTGCACATGCGCCGGTCCTGCGAAGGTGATCGGAACAAGAAGATGGAGGCGGCGATCTGCGGGGACCAGCAGCGGTGGCATTGGAGGGGGGATGGCATCTTAGCAGCCCCTCTCCTCCGATGAGGTAAGAGCCATCACTGCAATTAACCTCTTTAAAACAGGTGATAGAAGGAAATTCAGAAACAGAGCATTATGTCCCTCCTGGAGAGGGTCATGTTGGGAGGTATGCACAAGACTAGACAGTGACCCATATTACATACTGGGGCAGACGGGCACATGACACACTTGGGAATAAGACAGGATGAGTAGTTTATCTTCACCAAACTGTTCCATCCCAGACTTTGCATCACTTTATGTTTTTAAGCCTCATCTAAGTAATTTAGTATAAATATGAGTCAGTGGGAATGTATGGTTTTCAGAATCACTTGGCAAACTTCTAAATACCTGGGCTCTGCTGATCAAGAACAAGTTTGTGTAAAAGTTTAGTCAGTTTATTAATACATGATATTCTACTCTTAATTAATGCTCCTAATCCTACACTCTGTTCTATTAATCACATATGTTTAACAGCATACTTTGTTGCATGAGAAATGTACTTTTGTTTCTACTTATGGTTTATGACACAAACACATTTCTATCCAGTCAGTGGAAAGAGCTTCCACTCACAGAAGGACAATCAGAAATAGATATCCCACATTATACATGGCACCAGCTGCATGGCCATCTGCTGTAAGCCCACTATACAGTATATTAGAAATGTGCTCCAGAGGTACCTGGATGTCTAAGCAAAGTGACACAAGTGGGCGGCACAAACACTTGGCACATCAATGAGTGGCGCTGCAGTGGCAGACAGGATAGCAGTTTTAAAAATGTGCACATACAGATGGAGCGTGTCTCATCCTGCTGGGGGCTGGTGAAACTATTGGCAGCCACCGCCAGCTGCTAGCTCCTGCCAGGGGGCGAACACGCACAAGAAGCTTGTGCACCCCGTGGCAAAGGAGCTCCCCCAGGTCCCCGCCGCCACCAGTCCCCGACCCCCCCTAACCCTGCCTGTCTACTTGAAGCGGAGACTGGCAGGGACCCGCTGCACTTCCGTCGATAGACTGGAATGCACGTGCGCATGAGACACACGTGCATCCCAGTTTTAATGGAGTCCCTCTCCGACCGGTGCTCGCCAGAGGGGAGGTTCTGGCGGGCGGCGGGACTGAATGAGAGGGGCTTCAACTGTAATCCAAAAAAAGCAGTGCAAGATGGAATTGTTCTTGGGCCCTCTGATCTACTCAAATGTATAGTAAACAGGACATGCACACTTTAACAAACCAATCATTTCAGGGACAGGGCCTGCCACATGACTGTGGCTGAAATGATTGGTTTGTTTGGGCCCCCACAAAAAAAGAAGAAAATAATATCTCACTGTACAAGCTGTTTCTACAGAGGCAAGATGTCATCCTAATCCTCATCCTCCAAATTCTCACCCCCTTCAGTGTGTACATCCTCATCCTCACAGATTTTTAATTAGTCCCTAATGGAATCCACAATCACAGGCCAGTTTGTATTTTCTGGAGGCAATTACTGGTCTTCCTGGAGGAATGTATCATTCATTTTGAGGAACATCATCTTTTCCACATTTTGTGGAAGCAACCTCCTACACTGATCACTGATAAGGTTCCCGCTGGAGAGGGTGGGGGGCAATTTAGGTAATATTAAGCCAGTTTGTGCAAGGGCCTCCAAATTGCCTATTCTTCCTGCCAGTATACAGATGCACGTGAGATGTGTGCACACCCCATTCTCGGCAATGGGACGAGCAAGCGTGTGAGATGCTTGCGTGTCCCTGTCCCGCCATCCGCCAGCTATAGCAATATGGCGAGCTGGCAGAAACACAGAGAGAGGCTCCATCTGTAGATAACAACTGTCTGACATGCCTACTTGTATGCTGTCACTGATATAATCCTCCATATTCCTTCAATGGTGACAGTATTATTCGCAGTGACAGTAGACATGTCAGTTATTGGAAAGTTTTGGAACGGAGCGATAATCAGGCCAATATGGAGAATAACCCAACCATTTAAATATATATAATAGATAAGGCAGTCTGCCCATGCTCCCTCAGATTCTGTCTACAAGCAAAGGTTTATGGAAAGAGAAGAAGCTGTTTTTACTAGGGCACAACTTTTCAAAAGATCTATTTCTATAAAATCTTTTATTATTTATTGATCAAAAGGAAAAACCTACATATAACACAAAGACATATAGCGTATTGAAATTCAAAATAATAGTCGCAGTATCACTAAATGCATTCCAAGTTATGTAATCCAGGTATATCATATGTGTGGTTATTGGCGAAATATAAATTACATAATGGTATTAAGAATAATCCAAACAAATCATAAGTTTGTAAAATACAAACGGAGACCCTTCTGATCATATAGCTCAGTTTTCATGTAGATCTGTGGACTGAATTCCATATTAAATCATTTCTGAGGTGTCTGGATATTTGAGACATTTGTATTTCAGTCACAGTGGATACAATGTTGTAGTCAAGAGAATGTCTCAAATCCCAGGAAATTAGAAAAAGTGTACAGTAAATGACACAAATTAGCAACCAAAAGTGTTAAGTTCAAACTGCTGTAATTTACAGGTACATAGTAATGTATATAGGCGATGAAAGGTAAAGAAAACATACAGTATACATGTGGTTCAGGGATTACTGCTATATAGTACTATACTTGTAGCACATTGAATAAAACATGAGTGCTTCCCTACCTCTGACACGATATATATAACACAATGAAAAAACGGAAGAGATTAGCAGATGTAGAATGAGTAACAATGGCCCTTATTCTGATCGGTGTGGATATATCCGCGTGCGTTCGGCCCGCCGATGTGTTGTGTCTGCGCATGTGCAGAGGCGTCTCTGCGCATGTGCGAGCGGGGCGTACGGCCAAATCCCGCATGATATGTGAACACTCCGAACAGGGGGTGGAGAGGGGCGTGAAGGGCTATTTGGGCTCATTACCATATGCATACGCCCCGTGTTTCATGGGAGTTCCCATGAAAACGCTGGGCGTACGTATGGTAATGTGGCCGTGACGCACGTGTAGGGGGAGGACATATGACATCGCCGGATGTCAGCTGCCCGCCCAGATCCCTGCTTTTGCACGGAAAAATGTCCGTGTGGTCTGAGGTTGCGGGTGCTGGTGGAGCACTCGGTCCTGCATTCGATGGTCTGCGACCATCGAATGATGGGGGAGGTTCCCTTAGATGGAGGAGGCGTATTCCGTGAAAAATACTCGTGCGGTCCGTTCGGACAGCTTCTTACCGCATACGGACGGAGTTGGCGATCCGTATGGAAGGCGGGGTTTCGCACGCACGGTCCTGGCCGCATATTCGGCTCCGGCCACACCGATCAGAATAAGGGCCAATATCTACTGTTGTCCTTCATGTGAACAACACAGCGGGAGGAGATTGAGAGTATTCATCCACCAACAGCATCTCCTGCATGCAGCTGTCACTTTTCAAAAAATTACCAAATTAATTGTGTGAGCAAAACAAAGGACGTGGTGGAATTTTCCCAGATGTAATGCTCACACAATATTGCTGACATTGTCAGATATCACAAATCCCCAGGAGAGTCTAAGCGGGGTAAGTCATTGTGCAATGATGTCCCTGAGGTTCTCTTTAAGAGATTCTCAGTGGTGTGTCTCTTATGGAAACTTGATACTCGGCGTGATACTCGGCGTCCTCATCAGAGGACAGTGAGGATTCACCCGAACGGCCAGGTTCACCACTAATGCAGCAAGCGCACTGCCATTTTTACAGCAGCACTCACCATTTCCACCTCTCTGAAAAAACCCATTGAGCTGGAAATGACGCGTGCAGCGGGGGGAGGGGGGTCAGTTGAATATGGGCACTGCTTGCCGTCACAGCTCACCAAAGAGCATTGAATACCACTCTATGGCTAGAGGTGACAGGCGAACAGCCGATGCGTGCAGTAAAGCTGTACGTTTGCTGGAAACTACAGGTGAAAGCAGGGCTCCCTTCTTAGACCTGATCAACGTTACAGCAGCAGCCACTGCACTGCTGCTGAGTGAAGGATCAGCAGTCACACAAATACTGCTGTAAGTTCTGAAGATGGAGGAGTTCCGAACCCGCTCATTCCTACTATATATATATATATATAGGTTGGAAGAGGATCGCACTTACACTATAGTAGGGGTATGGGTGGGGTGCACAAAGGGTGGTCCAAACAATGTCCGTAACTCCACAATGTCCGTAGCTCCAAATGTATCCAGCGTTCTCTTGTCAGAGAAATGCGCACTCTACACAATAATCAAAGTCAGTGAACTTTTGATAAAATCCAACTTGGGATATTTATTTTTTATAAGTTCATCATAGTAGTGTATCAACAGAAAAAGCCCCGACGTTTCAGTCCAACAGCAGGACCTTTAGCAAGGAGCCTGCAAGCAATATAACATAACAGGTATGCTAGTCACTTACATATTCAAACATCAGTGTAACAAACAAATCGTGCAAGTCATAAATCCATAGCACTTACGTATCTGAAGTAATGTCAGGTCAACAAAAAGTACAGCTGGGTAATACGGATCAGCATGGTGCAGGTACCATGGCTGTATCCCAGACTGCCCGGGCCCGGCTTAAATACCTGAAAAGCGGAAGTCACGTGGGCGGCCGATTCGTGCCGCAAGTTGCGTATGTAAACAAACAGCCAATGAGTTCGGGGTGCCGGCGGTGATTATCCTACGGGCGTGTATGCGCTAGCCGGGTGTCCGGTCTCGTGATGCGCTGTGACCGGCAACTGGAGCGCAAGTCTAGGCGCGCTCCCTGTGAAACTTTTTTAACTAAATTTTCCAAAGGGGGAGTGATCATGCCTCCTGAGATTAGGCCGCACCCCACAAATTTTACCGGGGCCCAGACAGTTTCTTGGCAGCACTGTAACCCAGTGTTTGTATAGGGAGGAGTGTATAGCAATGTTGAAGGGAAGGTATAGTAAAGCAGTTTACAGGGCTTAGAGAAGTGTGTATTTGTAATGCTGTTAGTAAGGTGTAAATTGCACAGTGTGTGGAGCATGGCAACATAGAGTTGCTTTCTGCTTCCTTGCTTAAAAAAAGCTCATTATGCGCACCAACCATAGGGTTTAGATCATCAACCTGCTGGCCATCTACAGAAAAGCGCATAACAATTTGTCCAGTGGTTTGCCAGATTACTCCGTTCAGACAGACAGACGTGACTTTGTTTTATACTATGTAAGGATGTATGATGTATAATTCAAGTGCACAGTCTAGAACCTGATCCTTCGAAGCCCCAGGCAGTAGGGCCAACCATGGGATTCCCCTGTGGACCAGTCCAACCCTGCCCATCATGCTCTGCTGAACATGCATTTGTTTGGACCAGGGACGTGTGGTGAGGTAAATGGCTGGGTAGACCCTGGCAAATACCAGAGCCAGATTTGTACACCATACAGTATATGAACCCAGGGAAACATGCCGGGATTATAAACATGTGCTGCAGTATATACTGCTGGAGATTCGCTGATTTTTGATAAGAGATGTGCATAAAAGGTATGCAGATGAGGCACTGCCTCACCAGCCATAGACTTTTAACTCCAGAGTTTTGACTATAAAAATGATTTCATTTTACTAAAAATATAGGGTCCTTTAATAAATCTCTGACCCAGTGGAGCTTACAATGTATTACTCCTCCCACATGTAAAAACACACACACACACACACACACACACACACACACACACACACACACACACACACACACACACACACACACACACACACACACACACACACACACACACACACACACACACACACACACTGCGGTTCTTCTTTTGCTAGAAGCCAATCCAATCAAGCTCTGGGAGAAATTATAAACCCCACACAGTGACGTGGTGGAAATTGAACGACCACATAGTTGACATCTAAAATGAAATTACTTAATATTATATATTTTTTAATGAATTTCTCAATAAGAATCTTTTGCCCTAGGGGTGCCATGAGAAAAATTCTGATACTGATTAAAACAGTTTGGAACCACTGACTTAGAATATAGATTAATAGTCTCTTAAATCTACTGTAATGTTCATTTGTACATACCATAACATAGTAACTATACTGCAACTATTTTTTTAATATACTGTATTTTTTTTTACATTCTGTTAGGAGATAGTAGTCATCAATTAGGATATGCAAATCAGTTAAAAAGAGACCGAAAATGCTCTTGTTGGTGATTTCCACTAGAGCGCATTGGTTTGAGGTGTAGACTTTTGGCACTTTCACCATAAAAACATAAAAAAATCGAACTAAGGGGTGAATTTACTAAGCTGCCGTGTTCTAGCCAGTTGTAAACGTGGTTGTGTCTGTTTTGGCCTAAAAAAAAACAACCTGTTTATTTACTAAGCTGCCATGTTCTCAGGATTCGTGTTTTCCGATGGTGAAGTGATTTGTGTTTAGTTTCCAGAGTTTGCAGGCAGCCATTCACTGTTGAACATGAAGCATGCAGGGAAAGGGGGGACATGAGAGAAACTTTCAAATATATCAAGGGCTTTAACAAGGTACAGGTGGGAGACATTCTTCACAGGAAGAGGAGCAACAGAACACGAGGACATGCACTGAAACTAGAGGGAGGAAGATTCAGGGGAAATGTGAGGAAGAATTTTGTTCACAGAAAGAGTAGTAGATAAGTGGAATAGCCTCCCAACAGAGGTGGTAGACGCAAATACAGTAGTACAATTTAAACATGCTTGGGATAAGCATATTGATATCCTTACAAAAAAATAAGGATCAAATATGGTTTGAGGTAACATGTTTAAAAAAAGGGGCAGACTAGATGGGCCAAGTGGTTCTTATCTGCCGTCAAATTCTATGTTTCTATGTTTCTATGGATCAGTGAGAGCCGTGCAGCTCTTCTGTACTGTATGTAAAAATAAAAGAAGTAAAATAATAATTAAGAAAAAAAAATATGGAGGGCAACAGATGTAGGGGTCCCACATATTTTTAAAACCAGCACCTCGCTCCACTAGTCAAGTTTTCCCTGTATTTTTAGAACAAGCATGGGCTCAAAGAGCCAGTGGCTGGTTTTACTTAGGAGGGGGGACACATTCCCTCTACTGTATTTTAAATTGTAATTTTTTTTTTTTTTACTTTTACATACGGAACCACTACAAAGATCTTACTGATCCATACATACTTCTGTAAACTTGACTGCCAAAAGGTGGTCTATTAGAGATTCGTATTTTGAGCTGAATTCCGAGTTTGCTGATACCAATGATGATGATCTCACTATTTGAGAAGAGAACCAGTGAGGAATTTTTGTATGTAACATAATTTGAAGAAGCAGCAGCAGCAGTTGAGAGCTAACAATGATTGAATGTCATTTTTGTGATAAGAGGGGTAACAATAATGATAAACATCTTCAGTTCATTCTAAATTTACCCAATATTGTAACTGTTCATAAATGATTAACCATCTGGGCTTTACAGTACGGTATGTGCTCTATTGTGGCTGTATATAGTTGGCATACTATGGGTTAACACTACTGCACTTATGTGCACAATGGATTTTATTCTGGTCCACGCGCAATGCTGCAAATTTCACAGCAAGAGGACCAACCGCCACCCGCTGCCCGCAGTGCAGACCACCACCCCCTCGCACCCAGGATTTGCATAATCATCCATTCGCAGCCTTGGGTGCGGGGGAGAAATCATTTGATGATCGGCGACCATCGAATGATTTCTTCAGTGCTTGCAGATCAGACACCTCTATGGTGTCTCTGATCTGCGAGCACCCTGTGTGGGAAGCAGGCGGCATCCGCTGCAGTCAGCTCCCCGGGCAATTACCGGGCAATTACCATAGGAACACCCATCATTTTCAACGTCCCCGCCCGCACTGCTATGTGCAAACGGGGCAGCAAACATGTAGTTAACCCTGTCGGCTTGCACCCTGCGTCTGCACATGCACAGAATGTGTGTATATGTGTGTGTATGTGTGTATGTGTGTGTACAGTATGTGTGTGTATGTGTGTATGCACCTCCAACTGCACCAGCAGTTAGAAGACTGACAAAATTCCTGATCCGAGCCTCTGTGTGAGAAAATTCTTATCAATGACCTAACAACCTGTGTTTATATTCCTGCCAAACGCCTGATGTGACTCACTGGCTACCTTATGAATTGGTAAAGGCAAATGTGAGCATTTTATTGTTTCTAGACTTTACACCAATTTGTTTATATATATATATATATATATATATATATATATATATATTGCTTTAAGGTTTACAACCGACTCCTATGGAACTTGCAGTTATAGGCAATTTTACCAGTTACTTTATCCTTAATGTTTAACATTATAGCCAATGATTAACCTGCAGAACAGTCATGCATCTTATCTTGAAGTGCCACTAATGAAGTGTCACTGACAAATGTCATTACCTTCCGAATAACCCACCATTCAGATACATTTTATCATTGTTTCTTTCTATCTTTGTGGGGGCACTATACCTATATCCCTTTCAGATTACTGGACCGGGTCTCACCCATGCTTAAGGGGCGGTATGGGGGTGGAGTTTATGGGGAGTAATTCATTGGGTGTGAGGACAGTGTTATCAATCATCATTGTGGCCGCACCCCCCGCAGGCAGTGCCGGCATTTGGATCACCTAACGCCGGTTCTTCTATACTGCAGACGGGTCCTGGGTCACAGTGGTGTAGCTAGAAATTTTTCTCCCCCCTGTCAAAAAAATGTGTGCCTTCCCCCAAGAAGGGCAAGACGATGGACTACGGACACCGCTGGCTCAGCTGACAGGTGACCCAGGCAGCAGTGAGCGTGGAGCTGGTCCCGCTCTATACATATCTAATAAGCGGGGGCCCAGCGCAGTGCATATTTAATAAGTGTGTCCCACCCCATGCATATGTAATGTGCGGGACCCACTCATTACATATGCACAGGGCGAGGACCTGCTCATTCAATATGCACTGCACTGGTTCCCCGCTCATTAGATATGTACAGGGCGGGACCACTGCTGTCAGTTCTGCCAGCAGTGCCCACCACAGACCCCGCTGGCGCCACTCCCCAAGCTGCCGCAGGGTCTTCCACATATGTAGCTACGCCACTGCTAGGTCACATGGACCTGGCTTATCTGTTTACACTGCACCATCAGCTGGGTTAAACTCACCATCAATCCTGCTCGCTACTTGGGTTGAAATACGTAAATTTCAACTGGCCCCTTTCAGAAAGAGCTGTGTTATTGTGGAAGTCTGAAAATGGTATTTGGAAGTTAGAGAAAAGCATATGCAAATTTGAGTAACTATGGGCAATTCAAAATGTAATGCAACTCTACATTAAATTCCCTTCCAAGGGGAGAGTGCTCTAGCATGTGTCCTGCTGTACTTTAGTCTTCTAATACTTTCTGAAGTAATGACTGGTGACCATGGCTACGGCTGCTTTAGCATATTTCTGTGTAATATTTACAATTGTTAATTTTTATGGCAGAAAGATGCACTTTGCGGTCATGTATAAGCAATTACAGGTAATTCAGTTTTTTTTCTTGTTTACTTGGAGCCCCGAGGTGGTGCTCCAAACAGCCAGTGCAGTCATGTATGTACTGTACGTACGTATGTACGTACGTATGTATGTACGTACATACGTACTTACGTACGTATGGTACAAAAGGGAAGGGCCCTGTTATTCCTCTAACCCCTCTCAGCCAAAAGGCCCAAGAGGGGACAATAGGAATCGGTGGGTCCTCCTCGCCGAAGCTTGGAGAAACCCTCTTCCCTCAACCCTGGAAAGGGTTAGGGCAGGTGGGTCCTCTGCGCTGAAGCTTGGTTTGACCCTCATTGGGTTTCCCTCCACCTTGCGGCTCTGGGTCGCCCTCGGGGACCGCAGATCTCCCCCGAAGGGGGAGTGAATGATGGTTCCATTGTAATTACTTGCTTAAATGATGATATCAGCTTTGGCACGTAGAGCGGGTAGCCCATAAGGGTCGTACCTACAGCCCTTAAAATGTGAGCAAACATACAAAAAATGGAAAAGGTTAAAAAGTGACAAACGTGAGAGGGGTGAAGAGAAATAAATAAGAAAAAAGGACCCCGGTCAGAAGGATGGGGTGTAAAAAATTGTCCTACCCCAGCCAAGGACAAGGATGTGCTGTGCTAGCTTAAAGGAAAAGTGCACAGTGCCAAAAGTGCTGGTGGGGACACTAGTGTACACTTAGGGGACCTCCGAGTTTCCCCGGAGGCACGCTACACCTCAGGCACTAAGCAGCCAGCCAGTTGGTGTCCGACCAAGTGTTTCTCTGCTCCCACCTAGGGTGTTTTCCAACCTCCTGGCATGGGAATGGATAGTCCACCAGGCTTTTTCATTGACTCCATTGAAGGTTGAAGCCCCCTAGGAAGAGCAATCTACTCAGTCCCAGTGTAATTCAGTGTCATATTAACCCCTTCCCGACATTTGACGTATATATACGTCATGGCCGGGATGTACTTCCCGACACATGACGTATATATACGTCATGATTTTAAACTGTCCCCGCGTCCCTGACAGCAGACATGTCCCTGCATGCCCAGGGGGGGCTGCGATGCCGCCCCCCCGTCGGCGATCGCTGTGATTGGCTGTTCAGTGTGAACAGCCATTCACAGCGTTTTCCTGTGTTACCGGCGAATCAGACGCTCGGTAACACAGGTGTCAATCACCGCCGGGCGTCAGGGGGCATGAGGGGGTCATCGGTGACGACGACACCTCACCCCACCTGCCCCCAAGGCTGTGATTGGCTCGTCGGACCGACGAGCCAATCACAGCCAAGGCGCGCCATTTAAACTACTGGTGACTGCGCTGCAGACGCCATTCCGGTCTGGAATTGCGTGCAGAGCGGTCACCGGCCACTCTGTCCTGCTATACATACCTGAACCTTGCCTTATACTTACCTGATCACCGCTGATCACCGCTGGTAGCGTGCTGCCAGCAGCTGGATGCTTCCTGGATCTTGTGACTTCCTGTGTGCTGCTGCTGCAGTGTCATAGAGTCACAGATAGTGATAGATAGTCAGAGATAGTCAGAGATAGTGAGAGATAGTGACAGAGAGTGATAGAGAGTGATAGAGAGTGCTATATTTTGTGTCTGCTGCACCCCCTTTTGTGCTGATCACTATATCTGAGCTGATCAGCAACTTTTTGGGGGTGCAGAGGTTTTTTTTTATATATATACACCTGTCAGTTGCACCAAAGGTTGTGCTGCCTGTGCAACTGACTGCTGCCCCCCTGTTGCCCCCCCTTTTGTGCTGATTAGTTTAAATTAATTAATCAGCAACTTTTTGGGGGTCCAGGTTTTTTTTTTTATATATATACCTGTCAGTTGCACCAAAGGTTGTGCTGCGTGTGCAACTGACTGCTGCCCCCCCTGCTGCCCCCCCTTTTGTGTTGATTAGTTTAAATTAATAAATCAGCAACTTTTTGGGGGTCCAGGTTTTTTTTTTTATATATATACCCTGTCAGGTTGCACCCACAGTTGTGTGCCTGCTGCCCCTCACTGCTAATCAGTGTTGCATCACTGCATCACTGATCTGCAGTTTTTTTTTTTTTTGGAGAGTGCAGTGGGGTTTTGTTTTTACACCCACGTGGGTGTCCTGTGGCCGCTGAGCGCTGATCAGTGACGTACAATCACTGAACAGCATTTTTGGCACAGGGATATAATTTTTTTCTGCAGTTTTTTTAAATTGTTTTTTTTTTGGAGAGTGCTGTGGTAAATTGTTTTTACACCCACGTTGCTTTTGTGGGTGTCCTGTGGCCGCTGATCAGTGACGTACATCACTGAACAACATTTTTGGCACAGGGTTGATATAATTTTTTTTCTGCAGTTTTTTTAAATTGTTTTTTTTTTTTTTGTTTTTACACCCACGTTGCTTTTGTGGGTGTCCTTTTGCCTTTGAGCGCTGTTCAGTGACGGTCGATACTGACCAACATCTGTGCTCAATTTTTGGCGCAGGACCTTTTTTTTTTTTTTTTTTAACCCCTTCAATTTTTTTTTTAACCCCCTCATTTTTTTTTTTTTATTGGGATCAAATTCCTGTATAAAGTATTTTTTTTTTCTGCACTACATACACACTACACACTACATTCCACCCGTGTTGAAATAAAGTTTGTACCCCCCCTACACTATACACGTGTTGAAACATTACACTTACAGTAACACAAAAATAAAAATGTCATCCCAAATGTCATCCCAAATGTCATCCCAGTCCTCCAGAAGAATGTATTCAGCGGAGGAGGCATATGCCATGCTTGCCTCTGACTCTGACACAGCCAGTGAGGCAAGCGGGGAATTTGAAGGATTCGTCTTAAGCTCCTCTTCCTCCTCTGGTGATGAGGGACCCCCTCAAAGACGCCCCCGTAGAGCAGCTGAGACCCCCCCCAAATGATTGATCCCATATGGACCCCACCACCAGACAATTTTGAGCCCCAGGTTCCTGAGTTTTTGGCCATCCCAGGAATCCAATTTGATAGTACAGGTCTCAGAGAAATTGACTTTTTCAAATTTTTTTTCTCTGATGATTTTATAAATTTAATGGTGGACCAAAGTAATTTATATGCCCAGCAGTTTATTGCTCAAAACCCCACGTCATCATTTGCTAGGTGGACCCCTGTAGATGCAGTAGAGATGATGACGTTTTGGGGTCTGGTGTTACATATGGGCATAGTAAAAAAGCCAGAAATTAGGCAATATTGGAGTACAGATGTTCTGTACAGCACCCCATTTTACCGTATGGCCATGACTCGGACTCATTTTGAAGCAATCCTTAAATTTATACATTACACCGATAATGCACAGTGCCCACCCAGAGATGATCCCACCTTTGACCGGCTATTCAAAGTCAGGCCGGTCATTGATCATTTCAGTGCCAAATTTGCAGAGATGTACATCCCTGACAGATTTATTTGTATCGACGAGTCCCTTATACATTTTAAAGGAAGGGTTAAATTCCGCCAGTACCTTCCCAGTAAGAGGGCAAGGTATGGCATAAAAATGTATAAACTGTGTGAAAGCACCTCAGGGTACACCCACAGGTTTAGGGGTTTATGAAGGGAAGGATTCAAGAATTGAACCGCCAGAATGCCCCCCCCTCCCTCGTAGGTGTTAGTGGAAAAATTGTCTGGGATTTAGTGCACCCCTTCCTGGATAAAGGTTATCACCTCTATGTGGATAACTTTTACACTAGCATCCCCCTGTTTAAGGCCCTTGGTTCAAGAGGTACAGCAGCTTGCGGTACTGTGCGCAAGAACCAAAGAGGCCTCCCAAAAACGCACATTGCCCAAGTACTGAGAAGGGGTGAAAGCAGGGGAATATGCACCGAAAATATGTTGTTGGTCAAATATAAGGACAAGAGGGATGTCCTTATACTGACAACAATTCATGGAGACAGTACCACCTCCATCCCTGTACGAGGTACCAGTACCCACACCTCAAAACCTAATTGTATCCTAGATTACAATAAGTACATGGGCGGAGTGGATCTTTCAGATCAGGTACTGAAGCCGTACAGTGCCCTGCGGAAAACAAAAATATGGTACAAGAAGCTGGCCGTGTATATCATCCAGATGGCACTGTATAACGCTTACGTGCTATTCCGTTCTACCAGCCAGAGGGGGACATTTATGCACTTTCAAGAGGAAGTCATAAAGGGCCTAATATTTGGGAACCAGCAGGCAGAGGGCCCCAGTACTTCTAGTACTACCCCCCGTATTGTACCAGGGCAGCATTTTCCGAACGAAATCCCCTCCACTGCAAGAAAGGGCAGGACACAAAAAAGGTGCAAAGTTTGCTATAAAAAGGGAATAAGAAAGGAAACTATTTTCCACTGTGAAACTTGCCCCGACAAACCCGGCCTATGTATAAAGGAGTGTTTTAAAATATACCACACATCTATGGATTATTAGGTTCATCATTTCACCGTGCTTCGGGGGTCTTGCTAATGCCACATAGCACCCACCATTCATTCCACCAGAATCTGAGCTGCAAAATCCAAAAATCACTCCTTCCCTTCTGAGTCCTGCCGTGCACCCAACTGGTATTTTTTGGTCACATATGAGGCATTGCCATACTCGGGAGAAATTGGGGCACAGATTTTGGGGTGCTTTTTCTCCTTCATACCTTCTGAAAATGAAAAATTTTGAGCCAGAACTGCATTTTTGTGTAAAAAAATGTAATTTTTCATTTGCACAGCCCAGTTGTATCAAAATTGGTGAAACCCCTGGGGGTTTGAAATGTACACT
Source organism: Crinia signifera (assembly GCF_055691185.1). NCBI lineage: Eukaryota > Metazoa > Chordata > Amphibia > Anura > Myobatrachidae > Crinia > Crinia signifera. The sequence goes on from NC_139217.1 coordinate 101,925,763, forward strand.
ATACCCCTAGATGAATTCCCTGAGGAGTGTAGTTTGCAAAATGGGGTCACTTGTGGGGGGTTCCACTGTATTGGTGCTTTGGGGGTCTTGCTAATGCGACATAGCACCCACCAACATTCCACCAGAATCTGTGCTGCAAAATCCAAATATCACTCCTTCCCTTCTGAGTCCTGCCATTTTTTGGTCACATATGAGGCATTGCCGTACTCGGGAGAAATTGGGGCACAGATTTTGGGGTGCTTTGTCTCCTTCATTCCTTGTGAAAATGAAAAATTTTGAGCCAGAACTGCATTTTTGTGTAAAAAATTTAATTTTTCATTTTCACTGCCCAGTTGTATCAAAATTGGTGAAACCCCTGGGGGTTTCAAATGTACACTATACCCCTAGATGAATTCCCTGAGGGGTGTAGTTTGCAAAATGGGGTCACTTGTGGGGGGGTTCTACTGTATTGGTGCTTTGGGGGTCTTGCTAATGCGACATAGCACCCACCAACATTCCACCAGAATCTGAGCTGCAAAATCCAAAAATCACTCCTTCCCTTCTGAGTCCTGCCATGCACCCAAATGGTATTTTTTGGTCACATATGAGGCATTGCCGTACTCGGGAGAAATTGGGGCACAGATTTTGGGGTGCTTTGTCTCCTTCATTCCTTGTGAAAATGAAAAATTTTGAGCCAGAACTGTATTTTTGTGTAAAAAATTTAATTTTTCATTTTCACTGCCCAGTTGTATCAAAATTGGTGAAACCCCTGGGGGTTTGAAATGTACACTATACCCCTAGATGAATTCCCTGAGGGGTGTAGTTTGCAAAAAGCGGTCACTTGTGGGGGGGTTCCACTGTATTGGTGCTTCGGGGGTCTTGCTAATGCGACATAGCACCCACCAACATTCCACCAGAATCTGAGCTGCAAAATCCAAAAATCACTCCTTCCCTTCTGAGTCCTGCCATGCACCCAAATGGTATTTTTTGGTCACATGTGAGGCATTGCCGTACTCGGGAGAAATTGGGGCACAGATTTTGGGGTGTTTTGTCTCCTTCATTCCTTGTGAAAATGAAAAATTTTGAGCCAGAACTGCATTTTTGTGTAAAAAATTTAATTTTTCATTTTCACTGCCCAGTTGTATCAAAATTGGTGAAACCCCTGGGGGTTTGAAATGTACACTATACCCCTAGATGAATTCCCTGAGGGGTGTAGTTTGCAAAATGGGGTCACTTGTGGGGGGGGTTCCACTGTATTGGTGCTTCGGGGGTCTTGCTAATGCGACATAGCACCCACCAACATTCCACCAGAATCTGAGCTGCAAAATCCAAAAATCACTTCTTCCCTTCTGAGTCCTGCCATGCACCCAAATGGTATTTTTTGGTCACATATGAGGCATTGCCGTACTCGGGAGAAATTGGGGCACAGATTTTGGGGTGCTTTGTCTCCTTCATTCCTTGTGAAAATGAAAAATTTTGAGCCAGAACTGCATTTTTGTGTAAAAAATTTAATTTTTCATTTTCACTGCCCAGTTGTATCAAAATTGGTGAAACCCCTGGGGGTTTGAAATGTACACTATACCCCTAGATGAATTCCCTGAGGAGTGTAGTTTGCAAAATGGGGTCACTTGTGGGGGGGTTCCACTGTATTGGTGCTTCGGGGGTCTTGCTAATGCGACATAGCACCCACCAACATTCCACCAGAATCTGAGCTGCAAAATCCAAAAATCACTCCTTCCCTTCTGAGTCCTGCCATGCACCCAAATGGTATTTTTTGGTCACATGTGAGGCATTGCCGTACTCGGGAGAAATTGGGGCACAGATTTTGGGGTGTTTTGTCTCCTTCATTCCTTGTGAAAATGAAAAATTTTGAGCCAGAACTGCATTTTTGTGTAAAAAATTTAATTTTTCATTTTCACTGCCCAGTTATATCAAAATTGGTGAAACCCCTGGGGGTTTGAAATGTACACTATACCCCTAGATGAATTCCCTGAGGGGTGTAGTTTGCAAAATGGGGTCACTTGTGGGGGGGTTCCACTGTATTGGTGCTTCGGGGGTCTTGCTAATGCGACATAGCACCCACCAACATTCCACCAGAATCTGAGCTGCAAAATCCAAAAATCACTTCTTCCCTTCTGAGTCCTGCCATGCACCCAAATGGTATTTTTTGGTCACATATGAGGCATTGCCGTACTCGGGAGAAATTGGGGCACAGATTTTGGGGTGCTTTGTCTCCTTCATTCCTTGTGAAAATGAAAAATTTTGAGCCAGAACTGCATTTTTGTGTAAAAAATTTAATTTTTCATTTTCACTGCCCAGTTGTATCAAAATTGGTGAAACCCCTGGGGGTTTGAAATGTACACTATACCCCTAGATGAATTCCCTGAGGGGTGTAGTTTGCAAAATGGGGTCACTTGTGGGGGGGTTCCACTGTATTGGTGCTTCGGGGGTCTTGCTAATGCGACATAGCACCCACCAACATTCCACCAGAATCTGAGCTGCAAAATCCAAAAATCACTCCTTCCCTTCTGAGTCCTGCCATGCACCCAAATGGTATTTTTTGGTCACATGTGAGGCATTGCCGTACTCGGGAGAAATTGGGGCACAGATTTTGGGGTGCTTTGTCTCCTTCATTCCTTGTGAAAATGAAAAATTTTGAGCCAGAACTGCATTTTTGTGTAAAAAATTTAATTTTTCATTTTCACTGCCCAGTTGTATCAAAATTGGTGAAACCCCTGGGGGTTTGAAATGTACACTATACCCCTAGATGAATTCCCTGAGGGGTGTATTTTGCAAAATGGGGTCACTTGTGGGGGGGTTCCACTGTATTGGTGCTTCGGGGGTCTTGCTAATGCGACATAGCACCCACCAACATTCCACCAGAATCTGAGCTGCAAAATCCAAAAATCACTTCTTCCCTTCTGAGTCCTGCCATGCACCCAAATGGTATTTTTTGGTCACATATGAGGCATTGCCGTACTCGGGAGAAATTGGGGCACAGATTTTGGGGTTGCTTTGTCTCCTTCATTCCTTGTGAAAATGAAAAATTTTGAGCCAGAACTGCATTTTTGTGTAAAAAATTTAATTTTTCATTTTCACTGCCCAGTTGTATCAAAATTGGTGAAACCCCTGGGGGTTTGAAATGTACACTATACCCCTAGATGAATTCCCTGAGGGGTGTAGTTTGCAAAATGGGGTCACTTGTGGGGGGGTTCCACTGTATTGGTGCTTCGGGGGTCTTGCTAATGCGACATAGCACCCACCAACATTCCACCAGAATCTGAGCTGCAAAATCCAAAAATCACTCCTTCCCTTCTGAGTCCTGCCATGCACCCAAATGGTATTTTTTGGTCACATGTGAGGCATTGCCGTACTCGGGAGAAATTGGGGCACAGATTTTGGGGTGCTTTGTCTCCTTCATTCCTTGTAAAAATGAAAAATTTTGAGCCAGAACTGCATTTTTGTGTAAAAAATTTAATTTTTCATTTGCACAGCCCAGTTGTATCAAAATTGGTGAAACCCCTGGGGGTTTGAAATGTACACTATACCCCTAGTTGAATTCCCTGAGGGGTGTAGTTTGCAAAATGGGGTCACTTGTGGGGGGGTTCCACTGTATTGGTGCTTCGGGGGTCTTGCTAATGCGACATAGCACCCACCAACATTCCACCAGAATCTGAGCTGCAAAATCCAAATATCACTCCTTCCCTTCTGAGTCCTGCCATGCACCCAACTGGTATTTTTTGGTCACATATGAGGCATTGCCGTACTCGGGAGAAATTGGGGCACAGATTTTGTGGTGCTTTGTCTCCTTCATTCCTTGTGAAAATGAAAAATTTTGAGCCAGAACTGCATTTTTGTGTAAAAAATGTAATTTTTCATTTGCACAGCCCAGTTGTATCAAAATTGGTGAAACCCCTGGGGGTTTGAAATGTACACTATACCCCTAGATGAATTCCCTGAGGGGTGTAGTTTGCAAAATGGGGTCACTTGTGGGGGGGTTCCTAACTTTTAGCATCTGATGGTGCCTAGAAACCTACATGGTGCCTAAAAAATAATCTCATAAAAAGGAGGCTCCAAAATCAAGTAGGTGCTCCTTCTATTATGAAGCCTGTGGTTTGGTCAACGTGCACACTAGGGCCACATATAGGATATTTATGAAAACAAAAGAATTGGGGGAATCAATTTTTAGTCACATTTCTCTAGTAAAATCTACTGTGTTCCTTAGAAAAATGTATTAAAATTGCAAATCTGCAAAAAAAATGACATTTTGAAATTTCACCTACACTTTGTTTTAATTCCTGTGAAACACCTAAAGGGTTAACAAACTTCCAAAATGCTGTTTTGAATACTGTGAGGGGTGCAGTTTTTGAAATGGCATCATTTATGGGGGTGTCTCACATACAAGTCCCTCAAAGTCTCATCAGAACTGAACTGGTCCCTAAAAAAATCAGTGTTTGAAATTTTCTTGAAAATTTTAGAATTTGCTATTCATATTTTAAGCCTCCTAGTGTCCAAAAAAAATAAAAGGAGGTTGAAATAATGATGGAAACATAAAGTAGACATATGGTCTATGTTAGTTATTAACTATTTTGAGTGGTATGATTATTTGTCTCACAAGCAGAAAATTTAACATTTTGAAAATCGCTAAATTTTCCATTTTTTTACGACATTTTGGTATTTTTCACAAAAAAACACAGACTGTATCGACCAAAATTTACCACTAACTTGAAGTACAATGTGTCACGAGAAAACAATCTCAAAATCACTGGGATAAGTAAAAGCAAAAAAAAGTTATACCCACTTAAGTGATACATGTCAGATTTAAAAAAAAGGGCTCTGTCAGGAATGCAAAAACTGGCTGCGTCAGGAAGGGGTTAAATTCCGTCTCATCTCTACTTGGCATAACTCTGTGTTGTGGATATGTAGATCATTCTGCTTCACTACTTTCAGCTTATTCAGATATTGGAACCGTATAGTGAAAACTGTTTCAGTTTACATTGTTATTCAGTATTGCAAAATGTAAATAAAAGCAATAGTAAATGGAGAAATGACCAAGGGGAGACCGAAGCAGCAGCGATAGCTCTAATATGGTAATGCAGAAGGAGGTGTCATATATCCTGCTGCCTTACTGATCCAGTGTGTATCCTTAGACACAGTTTTGGATCATCTGTGACACTATTGGCCGGCTGCATTGGTAGTTTGCCAATGCATTAAATACATTAAATACATTATCTGACTTGTGTCAGTAAATGCATCACAATATGAGAACTACTTAGGTAGAGTCTAGAAATTGTCGTTTAGAGCAACACTTGTCTTGCCACTAGGTGGCAATAAAGTCTCCCAAACAAAAGAGGAAACATACAGTACCATGGTTATTCCCATGAAGCTTAAACTTAAAAAGGGTCAGATCATTACCGATCTTGCCAATGTCACTAAACACACACATGCATGATTTTATCTAAGCATTTTGGAAGTATGGAGTGAGCTGCAATTCACCTACATACAGAACATACCAGGTGTGATTTACTTTTTTATTTTTTTGGGTTTAGGGATATAAAAAGTTACCAAGCCATTTTATAGGTAACTTATTACCTATTAAATCTCACATCAGATACACCGTTTGTCACTGGGTTTTCAGGGTTTTTTAAATTCCACTACATCATCCTTAGGACATTTATTATGGCTAGGAGGTCAATCGAAATTCTAATGTCATAATATCGCACACTGGGGCATAAGTATTAAGCATGGTGAAGTGATAATGTGGTAATAAAATGCAAGGTAATAATGCACCAGCCAACCAGCTCCTAATTGTCATTTTTCATACCCTGCCTGTAACTGACAGATAGGAGCTGATTGTCTGGTGCATTAACTTCTACTTTATCAACACATTATCACTTCACCAGGCTTAATACATCTGCCCCAATATTTGATACACTTCTTGTTAACTTATATAATCAATAGTGCCATCCTCACTTTGCAGCCAATGACATACAGTATTAAAAGCTCTCCATAGAGATATTATTAATGACATTAAGTAAATCAATTGTAACACTCTGTATTTTCCATTTTAAAATGGAAAACATTTACATTTATTGGTGTTTTTTCAGTTTGTTCAAAACTTTTTATATATTATTTTATAAATTATTTATAAAAAAATATAGTACATTTTTTTTATACTCATCTGTATCTGAGCCACTTTAGACAGGGGTGCCCCCTCCCACTTGTCATTACTGGTCGCAAACTGCATGGGAGAATATTACACTGTCAAACCACAAAGTAAGGCAGTATACACTTGGTCAATGTGTAACTGCAGGGTGGGGGATTAATATATATATATATATATATATATATATATATATATATATATATAAATATTTTGTATTTTTTATTTTTTTATTTTTTTGTAGACACTCGCTATGATTTTAATTCAGCCGCACTTCCATTCCCAAGGAAGGTTTGAGTCTGTAACATTAGCCGGGAGTGATTAACTACATGATAAATAAAAAGTCGAAATCGTCTTCGTCATCCTCAGAGTCCATGTCCGGCTGATCTTCGCATAAAGAGATTTCATCAAGCTCTGTGTCGCTGCCAAAGTCGTAGCTGTCCCCGCTGCTGATATGCAGAGATGTATCGGAGAGGAGAGAGCTGCTGTCACTGTCTGTCAGGATGGGGATGATTTGATCTGCCAGATCTCTCACCTTTACGCTCTAGTATCAGGGCCATCCTCCGATCCTTCATGTCCGGGCTCAGCTTGTCCACCATGCGGTCGATTCAGTTGTCCAGGATGAGGGAGCGAGTCTGAGACTTTATTTCCGGCCGGCAGATGGGACACTCCTCCTTTCTCTTCCACCACGACCGGATGCAGTAGGAGCAGAAGCTGTGAGCGCAGTTCAGGGTGACAGCCTCTATGAAATGTTCCGAGCAGATGATGCACTGCAGCTCGTTATCCAGGACGTCGTTCATGTGATTGAAGACCTCCTGCCTCACATGAAAAGCCTGTGTTTGTCCCTCTGTAATTACTCTGTAGGAGACCTCACAGGCTCTGCACTGTCTCTGATTAAAAAACCTCCCATGACGAGGCCGCTGCTGCTGTCTTCCATGGGCCTGAGAAGCATGTGATGAACTCCATCAATTAAATACAATAATCAAAATACATGCTGACCACAGGGGGTGCTAGATAGAGGGGGGCCCAAAGGTACTGGCCACCTGAGCCTTGGACCCCCCCTTAATCCGGCCCTGATCTAAGTTCAGTAAATTAGACTGGCAAGGACAATGTTAAGTTACTCTTTGGGCTCAATACTAGAGCTGCTATCTTCTGTGTTTCCTAGTAAATAGGTTAGTTAGCACTGTAAGCCTGGAGGGGGCTCATGTGCATGTGTGAGCCCCCTCCACCTAAGAAATCAAAGGAAATCACACTTCATAATCAATATTATGTGCATGTGCCATATCTTTACTGGTTACTTTAGAAATATGGGGTAGATTTATTAAGCTCGGTGAAGTGATAAAGTGTCTGGTCATTATCATCGGCCAATCAGCTCCTACCTGTCATTTTTCAATCCAAGCCTGTAACTTCACAGTTAGGAGCTGATTGGCCGGTGAAAAAGTACCAGCCACATTATCACTTCACCGAGCTTAATAAATCTGCCCCTTTGTTCTTATAATATTTTCTTATTAAAGCAGCTACTGTAAATGCCTGGAGTTAGAAAACAGAAAATCAATTTGATAAAATAAATATCAAAATGAAATAGGGAGTGATGGTTCCATTGTAATTACTTGCATAAACGATGATATCAGTTTTGTGGAAATTACTCCTAATAACTGGCAGATGTATCTGGTTTATTGTTATCTGAGGCTACCTGATTTACAGGTTAAAACTGGTTGATACAGTATATATGGTGGAGATTTGTAATTTTTGAAAGACCTGCGATTACTATGCTCTTCAGTAATTACTGATATATAACATTTTATATAGCTAGTTTTTAAAACAAAAATGTAAACCTAATATATTTAAACATTTCTTGATGATAATATTGTAAGCTCCTTGGAGCAGGGCCCTCTTCCCTCCTGCTTTCACAGCCCTCTATTCTCGCACCAATTAGAGCTCTTTCCTACTTGGCGACCATCCACTGTATGCCCGCATTTTTTCTCTCATAACTGTTCATCTCTTCCAATGTCAAACGGCCTCTCATCTGTACTGTGTACTGAGAATTGTGCTGCTAATTGTTACCTGTGCTCTGTTTTAGTTTTTCAGTTGCTGTAATGTTAAATTCTGTATTGTTTTACGTGTGCCATATATACAGCGCTGTGACACTTGTGGCACGTTATAAATAAAATCTAATAATACAAATAATTATAATAATTAGGGATGTGCACCGGATGTTTTTTGGGTTTTGGGTCTGGATCTTCTTCAGGTTTTGGATGTGTTTTGCCAAAACCACCCTTCCGTGTTTGGGTCTGGATTTTTTGGGAAAAAACATAAAAACAGCTAAAATCGCAGAATTAATTTTTTTTGTTGCTCTTACGCTATTATTAACATCAATAACATTAATTTCCACTAATTTCCAGTCTATTCTGTACATCACCCAGATTGCACTGAGGTAGCTGGATGACTGTGCTAAGCGACAAAAGTGGGCAGCACAAACATGTGGCCCTTCTAGGAGTGGCACTGCAGAGGCAGACAGGATGGCAGCACATAATTATTATTTATTATTATTTATTTACAGTTTCTTATATAGTGCAGCATATTCCGTTGCGCTTTACAATTGGTGCAAAGAGGTGCAAGATGGGTTTGTCCTTGGGCCCTCACACCCACCCTTATGTTGTATAAACAGGACATGCACACTTTGAAAAACAATAATTTCAGCGCCAGGATCTGCCACACGACTGTTGCTGAAATGATTGGTTTGTTTGGACACCCACAAAAAAAGCTGGCAATGCTCCAAAGAGCATACAATGCAAAGAAAAGAGGTGCAAGATGGAATTGTCATTGGGCCCTCCCACCCAAACTTTTCTAGATTATAATATTGTAAGCTGAAAACATTATACAGTTTAAAATAACTCTTTTATTTTGGGGTTATTATATGCGGCACAGGAGAGTGTAACACACACACACACACGCCAAAGCTTGAAAAAATTATATGGATTAAATAACCGTCAGTACCACTGGACTGTCATTAGACTTATACGGCTGTCGGTTGTACCACTGGCATTACCACTGGACGTTACGGCAGTACCACTGGACTTAACGGCAGTACTGGACTTAGCGGCAGTACCACTTTACTTAACGGCAGTACTGCACTTAGCGGCAGTATGACTCAACTTAACGGCAGCACTGGACTTAACGACAGTACCACAGGACTTAATGGCAGTACCACTGGACTGTCACTGGACTTATACACCTGTCGGGTGTAGCACTGGACTTAACAGCAGTACTGGACTTATCCGCAGAACCCCTGGACTTAATGGTGGAACTGGACTTAATGACAGTACCACAGGACTTAACAACAGTACCACTGGACTTAACAGCAGTACCGCTGGACTGTCACTGGACTTAATGGTTGTCGGCTGTACCACTCTACATAACTGCAGTACCGCTGGACTTAACGGCAGTACTGGACTTAACAGCAGTACCACTGGACTTAATGGCAGTACCACTGGATTGTCATTGGACTTATATGACCGTCGGCTGTAGCACTGGCATTACCACTGGACTTTATGGCAGTACTGGACTTAGCGGCTGTACCATTTTACTTAATGGCAGTACTGGACTTAGTGGCAGTACGACTGGACTTAACGGCAGCACTGGACTTAACAACAGTAGCACAGGACTGAATGGCAGTACCACTGGACTTAATAGCAGTACCACTGCACTGTCACTGGACTTTTACAGCTGTCGGGTATAGCACTGGCCTTAATGGCAGTACTGGACTTAGCGGCAGTACCACTGGACTTAATGGCAGAACTGGACTTAATGACAGTACCAAAGGACTTAACGACAGTACCAATGGACTGTCACTGAACTTAACGGTTGTCAGCTGTACCACTGGACTTAACGGCAGTACCACTGGACTTAACGGCAGTACTGGACTTAATAGCAGTACCACTGGACTTAATGGCAGTACCACTGGATTGTCATTGGACTTATATGACCGTCGGCTGTAGCACTGGCATTACCACTGGACTTTATGGCAGTACTGGACTTAGCGGCTGTACCATTTTACTTAATGGCAGTACTGGACTTAGTGGCAGTATGACTGGACTTAACGGCAGCACTGGACTTAACAACAGTAGCACAGGACTGAATGGCAGTACCACTGGACTTAATAGCAGTACCACTGCACTGTCACTGGACTTTTACAGCTGTCGGGTATAGCACTGGCCTTAATGGCAGTACTGGACTTAGCGGCAGTACCACTGGACTTAATGGCAGAACTGGACTTAATGACAGTACCAAAGGACTTAACGACAGTACCAATGGACTGTCACTGAACTTAACGGTTGTCAGCTGTACCGCTGGACTTAACGGCAGTACCACTGGACTTTATAGCAGTACCACTGGACTTAACGGCAGTACCATTGGACTGTCACTGGACATATACGGCTGTCGGCTGTACCACTTGACTTAACTTCAGTACCAGTGGACTGTCACTGGAATTAACGGTTGTCGGCTGTACCACTGTACTTAACGGCAGTACTGGACTTAATGGCAGTACCACTGGACTTAACGGCAGTACCAATGGACTGTCACTGGACTTATATGGCTGTCGGCTGTACCACTTGACTTAAATGCAGTACTGGACTTAACAACAGCACTTGACTTACAGACAGTACCACTGGTCTTAATGGCAGTACCATTCCACTTAACGGCAGTACCACTGGACTGTCACTGGAGTTATGGAGCTGTCAGCTGTACTACTGGACTTAACGGTAGTAATACTGGAATTAACGGCAGTACTGGACTTAACAGCAGTACCACTGGACTTAACAGCAGTACCATGGGCCTTAGCGGCAGTACAACTGGACTTAACGGCAGTACCACTGGACTTAACGTCAATACTGGACTTAACAGCAGTACCACTGGACTTATAGGCAATACCACTGGACTTAACGGCAATACCACAGGACTTAACGGCAGTACCACTGGATTTAACAGCAGTACTGGACTTAACGGCAGCACTAGACAACACAGCACCACTGCATTGGACTTATACAGCAGCACAGGACACCAGCATTAGACAGCACTGGACACTAGCACCGGCAGCAGACAGTACAGTACCACAGGACTGGACTGCAAAGGATACCACAGGACACCACCACTGCGACCAGGTCGCACCCTATGCCAGCTTCCCATAGAGACACAGAGACACAACTTCCCTCAACCCTCTCAAATGCCAGAGTGAAGATGGAGGCGTCTTGTGGGATCTTGCGAGAATACGATGCCGGGATGATGATGTTTTGCCTCGTTCTGCGATCCGAGCCTGGTGGGGAAACCCCGAACAGCAATCGGATCGCAGCTTGGATCCTGATGTTCGGTAGCATCTGGATTGCAAAAATCCAGATGTGCTCATCACTAATAATAATAATAGTAATTATAGTAATACAAAAAATGATAATAATTGAAGGCCATGGTTGCATGTCTGCCACCGCTATGTATATTGTCCTTTGCTCTGGGTACTGAGAACCCAAACAACAATGGTTGTCTAGCTGAGCTCCAGGAGTGGATGCGTGCCAGTTGCAACTCAATCCTGATAAAAAAAGAGGTTGATAGTATGATAGGAGCTCACAATCAAAGGACAAGCCTGCAGTATAGCCAACCAAATAGACTTACATTTGTGCAGAATAGCCAACCAAATAGACTTACATTTGTGCAGTATACAGTAGCCAACCAAATAGACATTTGTGGGCTCAGAACTGAATTACAAAGCACTGAACAGGTGCAGTATCTTCATGTTGAAATCCTCATTCTTTTATCTGAGGAACCTAGCAAGAATCAAACACCCAATTCCCTCAGAAGATCTGCAGAAAAGTTATACGTGTGCCGTTTTTTTATAGTCTCGATTAGACTACTCCGATGCTTTCTACCTGGGTTTACCAGAAAAATAATGACACCATTTGCAGCTGGTAAAAAATGTAGATCTCAGGCTTTTAACTAATTATCTAATAGATGCTGGAGGGATGAGAGAAGATGATAGTGAAGACTATCTGATTGGCTAATTGTGTACTGATTCCTGTTGGATAATGCTTAGCAATGCTTGGATATCATATAAATTCTAAGGTGTCTACTTAACTGACATTTCCATTTGCTTTACTGCAGTTAAGAAGACACCTAATTGATTTTAAAGCAAAAAAAAAAAAAAGAAGTTTTTATATATATATATATATATATATATATATATATATATATATATAATGCTATATATAACACTGTCGAAGAACTATTTACTTTGTCAGAGGAATTTTAGGAGAGGAGGGGGCCCGTATGCAGGCTCTTATTGTGTCAATCTTTTCTCATGCAGTGTAGTGTTTTTACACATGTGCAGGTTTTTCGGAACATGGTACCCATGCCAAGTTCCAAGGGAAATCTCTATTGCACAGATGTGCCATGGTGGCCATTTTCTCAGTGTTATTTGCATCTCTGCAGCCAGCACCAGGTCAGAAAAGTGGTGAGTATAATTGCATGGTGCAGGATGTGCAGTGTGTGGGCCCCCTGGACCCAGGGGCACGTGTGTATTGCAAATACATACTTATCGATTTGGCAGCTCCTCCATAAACTGTAATATGGACCTAATTTAGTCTTAATTTCAATGCACATTTTTTAGCAAATGAATAAAACCATGTGCACTGCAAGTGGGGAAAATGTAACATGTGCAGAGTTAGACCCCTGTGCCCCGATCCTGCCACGGGCACTACACTGTGGTTATCCAGGAGCTGATCATCTTTGGTGGCGCCACGTTGGTAACTAGGGGATAGTGAAGAAGCTTCACGTTTATAACACGGGTTAGAGGCTAATGAGTCCGAGCACAGCCAGAGGGGCGCTGCACTGTCTGTGTGTGTGTGTGTGTGTGTGTGGTGCCTGCCCTGCATCGCCCGTGGAACCAGTTTGTGTATAGCTTGAGTCTTCCCCACCCCCTAGAATAGAAGTGTAGATCCTCCCCTGGATGTTTCCCTGGAGTTTCTCTCCCCCTCACACCAAAAATACAGGGACTAGGCTGGTGTGAAGGGGGCCAACCCGGGAACGTCCCCGCATGATCCTGGAACTGTATTCGCAGGTAAGTCCCTGCATTTTCTGGTGTGAAAGGGGTATTACTAACAAAAAAATGTTTCCTATGTACAGTATAATGTTACATGTGAATACTTAGACAAAAAATAAATGTCAAAATAAAAAGAGACAGAGGGGCAAATTAATCACATCTTCTAAATAAAGGAGAAGTGAAAAAGTCTTGCAACCAATCAGTATCTAGTTAGCATTTATCGAGTACTTTCTAAAAAATGATAGGTAGAAGCTGATTGCTCTGGGCATCTTCTCAAATTGTGCACTTTTCCACTCAGTAGAAGGTTTGATACATCTACCCTTAAATCCCTCCTATAAAATGTATTGTTCCTTTAAGGTTTTCTTTATATTAGATTTCACAGCAGAAAACATTATTTACAGTTTTTTGTCAGTGGCGTTTTTGGCATGCCTGCAGATTTCCTACTAGAATGTGTATGGTAGCAGTGCCATACTTGGCTCAGGTTTCCATTATCTGTGTGGCGTTTGACAAGTATCATTTGGAGTTTTGTACAAATCCTGTGTAATCTAGATAGGAATTATATGGACTAAAATGTTTAATCAAGTCCAATTACGCCTGCTTTGTGACTAACCCACTTTGCTTTGTTCTTCAATAAAAGTGTTAAGTATTTTAGATCTTAGGCCATGTTTTCTTTGGATGTGAGTCACTTATTGCGCATATGCCAAGGCCTCTCTCGCTGTCATGAGCTTAGCTGTCAGAGTATGTTTAATGGCCAAAGGAAATCTTAGTCACGATGCATCATGACGTCTGTACTGCACCAGTTTATTATTGCTCAGTGTCTTGGTTACAGCCATGAAATAAAGATGAAAAGAAAGGCAAATCTAAGTGTTAAGAAAGCTGGAGAATGTTTAGTCATCTAGAATTCTGAGTGCCCAGTGCACTTCTCGGTTACCGGTGGACGTAATTACTGAGGAAAACAACAGGCTCTGTGACTTGCATAATTATATAAAGCTCACAAAATGGCTGATCTGTTTTTTTTTTTTTGTATCATGCCTTTATATTTAGAAATAGAAATGGTAAACCCTAGATGCTGCACGCAGCATGACCCAGGTGCATAGGGGAAAAACATACGGTACTCTTTACCTATCACGGCGCCCACGATCTCCATCGCGGGCGTCGTGGGTAAAGAAATCGCGGTGATCGCGGGCATCGCGGCCAGTACATTAACGGCCGCGACGCGATGCCCACGATCACCGCGATTTCCCATAGGGTTCAATGTTAAATTTAGTGCTGCCCGCGATTTTACATTCAATGCTTCAATGGCCGCGATTTGGCCATAGGAATCAATGTTAAATGGGCTACAGAGCCCAAATAGGCACAATTAACACTTAAATATCCCCCAAAATTTGTAACGCCACCCCACGATCCACGCCAACCCGAAGCGTGGCGAGCGCAGCGAGCCCGCGAGGGGCGGCGGTACGCGTCCTCCGACCTTTTCATACCCCCACTATCCACGTCGGCGTGGAGTTGAGAATAGAATAGTGTGGCGAGCGCAGCGAGCCACCGAGCCCGAAGCGTGGCGAGCGGACGCGGATACCTTCACAGGTAAACGTGGCCCTACGCGGGCTTCACAGGTATCCACGTCCCCTCGCGGGGCTCGCTGCGCTCGCCACGCTTCGGGCTCGGTGGCTCGCTGCGCTCGCCACACTATTCTATTCTCAACTCCACGCCGACGTGGATAGTGGGGGTATGAAAAGGTCGGAGGACGCGTCACGCCGCCCCTCGCGGGCTCGCTGCGCTCGCCACGCTTCGGGTTGGCGTGGATCGTGGGGTGGCGTTACAAATTTGGGGGGACATTTAAGTGTTAATTGTGCCTATTTGGGCTCTGTAGCCCATTTAACATTGATTCCTATGGCCAAATCGCGGCCATTGAAGCATTGAATGTAAAATCGCGGGCAGCACTAAATTTAACATTGAACCCTATGGGAAATCGCGGTGATCGCGGGCATCGCGTCGCGGCCGTTAATGAACTGGCCGCGATGCCCGCGATCACCGCGATGGGCGCCCAACTAAGTAAAGAGTACCAAACATACAAACTACTGCCAGTAGATACAGTGTCGTCACCCATAAACAAAGCGGAGAGTAGATACGGCAGAGTGTATTGAACTACAAGAAGTAACTAAATAATGTACAGTAAATGTATCAATTGATCATAGTGTAAATATTCAGCAGCTATTTTATATGTCTCAGGTATAAAACATAAAATAAATGAGCATATAAAACTTATAGCATAGGTTCCCAAATGCGGTCCTCAATGCACCCAAACGGTCCAGGTATTAAGTATATCCATGCTTGGCCACAGGTGACTTAATTAGTAACTCAGTCAGTCTGATTTAATCATATGTGCTGAGCCATGGATATACCTAAAGCTTTGACCGTTGGCGTGCCTTGAGGACCGTGTTTGGGAACTTCTGACTTATAGTAATACAATAGTGACAGTATGTATTGCAGAATACTAATCATGTGGCGCTTAATAACATGCAAAAATATCGGTATTAGTTAGATCGTATGGATTGCCATGTGCAGGCAGTGTGGATGGTGTAATGTTAGCATTAACATTCTCACAGCATTAACATTCTCACAGCACTGACGCCATGAACTTTGTTTCACACAAGGGACCTTATTCAGGTCCATTCGCAGGGCCGTGTTCATTCGCATGGTGCCGATGTTTGTTGTTTACGCATGCGCATTCGCATTTCTGCGCATGCGCTGGGTGCGGGTGGCCATGGTGTACAAACTGTTCTATGGGTGCATGCATCCATCCTTGCGAGCGGCGGAGGGTGGTCCATTAGCTTATGGGAACGCCAAGCGTTCAGTATAATATGCACAGTGTAGTTTTACGTGCATTAACAAATAAGGGGTACAGACTGCAGTCACAGTACCATTAACAAACAAGGGTTACAGACTGCAGCCACAGTGCCGTTAAAAAACGTTGGGGTTATGGCCAGCAGTCACAGTACTGTAAGCACAGTGGGGTTATGGCCAGCAGTGACAGTATAATATGTACAGTGTAGTTATGGCCAACAGTCACAGTATAATATGCACAGTCAGGTTATGGCCAGTAGTCACAGTATAATATGCACAGTCAGGTTATGGCCAGTAGTCACAGTATAATATGCACAGTTAGTTTATAGCCAGCATTCACAGTGGGGTTATGGCCTGCAGTCACCGTATAATATGCACAGTCCGGTTATGGCCAGCAGTCATAGTATAATATGCACAGTCCGGTTATGGCCAGCAGTCATAGTATAATATGCACAGGGGGCTATGGTCACCAGGCACAGTATAATATTCACAGTGGAGTTATGGCCAGCAGTCTCAGTATAATATGCACAGTGGGGCTATGTCCAGCAGTCGCAGTATAATATGCACAGTGGATTTACAGACAGCAGTCACAGTATAATATGCACAGTGGAGTTATGGCCAGCAGTCACAGTATAATATGCACAGGGCGCTATGGTCACCAGGCACAGTATAATATTCACAGTGGAGTTATGGCCAGCAGTCTCAGTATAATATGCACAGTGGGGCTATGTCCAGCAGTCGCAGTATAATATGCACAGTGGATTTACAGACAGCAGTCACAGTATAATATGCACAGTGGAGTTATGGCCAGCAGTCACAGTATAATATGCACAGGGCGCTATGGTCACCAGGCACAGTATAATATTCACAGTGGAGTTATGGCCAGCAGTCTCAGTATAATATGCACAGTGGATTTACAGACAGCAGTCACAGTATAATATGCACAGTGGGGCTATGTCCAGCAGTCGCAGTATAATATGCACAGTGGAGTTATGGCCAGCAGTCACAGTATAATATGCACAGGGGGCTATGGTCACCAGGCACAGTATAATATTCACAGTGGAGTTATGGCCAGCAGTCTCAGTATAATATGCACAGTAGGGCTATGTCCGCAGTCGCAGTATAATATGCACAGTGGATTTACAGACAGCAGTCACAGTATAATATGCACAGTGGAGTTATGGCCAGCAGTCACAGTATAATATGCACAGTGCATATGTGCATATTATACTGTGACTGCTGGCCATAACTCCACTGTGCATATTATACTGTGACTGCTGGCCATAACGCCACTGTGCATAGGTCATGGGTTCGATTCCCACCATGGCTCTAACTGTGTGGAGTTTGTGTATTCTCCCCGTACTTGCGTGGGTTTACTCCGGGTACTCCGGTTTCCTCCTACAATCCAAAAATATACTGGTAGGCTAATTGGCTCCCAACAAATTAACCCTTAAAAAAAATGTCTGTGTGTGCGTGTACATGTACATGTGGTAGTGAATATAGATTGTAAGCTCCACTGGGGCAGGGTCTGATGTTCAACTTTACTCTGTAAAGCGCTGCGGAATATGTATGCGCTATATAAGAAACCGTTAATAAATAAATAAATAATGTGACTGCTAAATGGTGGCTGATTTATGGTAGCACCCAAATAGGCTTTTACCTACTGCTTTACTTAAGTTGCCCATTCTCCATTGTGTGTATTGTGAAATCATTTTTAGCGCAGAGGGGAACCTTGTCAGCGAACCCGTGTGAAAAAGATGATGTTCATAAAAAAAAAAATTCCATGAGGGAGAACTGTGCCAGCAATTATGTCCAAAACATACAGAGGCGTCTGCATTGATGGATTCCAGCAGGGATGAATTAATATTGTGTGAAGAAGAGGATGTACACACTGATAGGGGTGAGGAATTGGATAATGATGACAACCTCTTGCCTATGTAGAGCCAGTTTGCTCATGGAAAGATCATTGTCAGCAGTGTCTACTGCCCATTGGCAGCTTGTTTTGTGGGGGCCCAAACAAAGCAATCATTTCAGCCAATATATACAACATTATGCACTGTTTGGGGCACTGTTTCATAATGTTTTCAACTGCCACCCTCTCTGAATGAAAACAATACTGTTGTGAGCTGTGAATTGGTCAAAATTCATTGGTAATGAGTGGAAATGAAAGTTACTGAGGTTAATAATACTATAGGAACAAAAACAGTCCAAAATTCTGTGATTTAAACAGTTTTTATTGTTGTTGCCACCCATAGTTTGGAGCAGAGAAGGGAAAGGGGGGACATGATGGAAATCTTCAAATATATCAAGGGTTTTAACATAGTACAGGAGGGAAATTTTCTTCAAAGGAAAATAAGTAATAGAACATGAGGACATGCACTGAAACTGGAGGGAGGTAGGTTCAGGGGAAATGTTAGAAAGAATTACTTCATAGAAAGAGTAGTGGATAAGTGGAATAACCTCCCATCAGAGGTGGTAGATGCTAAGACAGTAGAATAATTTAAACATGCTTGGGATAGGCATATGAATATCCTTACAAAGAAATAAGGATTAAAAAGGGTTGAGTTTACCTGAAGGGTAAAAAAAGGGGCAGACTAGATGGGCCAAATGGTGCTTATCTGCCATCAAATTCTATGTTTCTATGTTTCTATAGTGCCATTTACGTAATGCCCTGAGAAGTGCCATTTAAGCAATACCAACATAGTGCAATATACATAATGCCCAGCCATAGTACAATACAGAATGCCTACCCTTAGTGCCATATGCATATTGTCTCCCATAATGCCGTTTATGTAATGCCCTCAATAGTGCCATTTATGAACTGCCCCTCATAGTGCCAGTTATGTACTGCCCCCATAGTGCCATTTATGTACTGCCCTCATAGTGCCATGTATGTGCTACTCCCATAGTGCCATTTTTGTACTGCCCCCCATAGTGCCACTTACCTAATAAATCCCCATAGTGATATATATGTAATGCCCCCCATAGTGATATATATATATGTACTGCCTCCATAGTGTAATATACATTATGCCCCCCGTAGTGCCATATAGATAATGCACCCCATAGTGCCGTATAGGTATAGTGCCATATACATAATGCCCCAGGTAATATTTGCCACCTCTGCTTCCGTGGATCTCCTTCTGCGCTGGTAGCTCCATCCTCTCTGCTGCTGGGAGCTCTGCACTCTCTGTTGCCGCTGCCTATTAGACACTTTGACAGGCACAGCGCTGGCAGCAAAAGGACAGCAGCACGAAGAATCAGACATTAGGTTGCGCCAGGGCACACCCTGTGTGCACGCCTATCTTTAATATTATTTATATGTGGAACTGGCTGTTTTTCTAATTTGACATAATATTAATCTGTATATGAAAAAATGGCCCCCTTAAGAATTGGAGACAAAAGCTCCTTGAAAATGGATGCTGTGTCCAATTGAAATCAATGAGAAATAGAGGGAAAACATTGCTATATTAATATACAACTAGGTTGACTACACCAGTGCCTCTCCTTCTATGTTGTGATTTGCTGGAGGGGAAGTG
Organism: Crinia signifera; assembly: GCF_055691185.1. Lineage (NCBI taxonomy): Eukaryota > Metazoa > Chordata > Amphibia > Anura > Myobatrachidae > Crinia > Crinia signifera. Next base: position 101,945,375 of record NC_139217.1, read on the forward strand.
TGTGGACCACAGTGCGAACACAGGGTTGCGGGTGTGGGTGAGCTCTATTTGGTGTCACCCTACTGAAGGATGACACCTGGGTGGGGGCCACACCCCCCTAGTGACGCCACTGGGTATCACCCACTATAACTCACAGAGTTGGATATTTAATAAATAGGCCCCTAAATGTGCTAATGCCTTATCCCAGCAAAACATTCAGAAAGTTGGATATGTGTCTAGATTCCCTAAATATTCCTAAATATTCCCTAAATATGATTATATGGATATGATTATTTTTTCTGCAATTTAATCAATCAATTGTAAAATTATTTACAAATACAATCACTGACAGTGGTGTTCAGTATATTATAATGAACACAAATATACAAAAGCACAGCTCCACGTCCTTATACAACAACTTTTTTTTATTTTACTTAAGCTGCAAGGAACCTGCTTAATAAGCACCTTCAGCCTACACACCTTTCTAGCAACCATTTTGTATGATGAATCGATATACAGTAGGAGCAAGTTTCATCTTTGCTCCTTTGGCCATGGCTAGACATGGCTAGCCATGGCTATTCTTTTATTCTCAGCTGCAATACATATTGTATTGCAGCTGAGAACAATAGAATAGCCATGGCTAGCCATGGCTAGCCATGACCAAAGGAGCAAAGACGAAACTTGCTCCTACTGTATATAAGAATACAGGATACTCTCCATTGGCTTATGTTATCTCTGCGATGTTACTTGTTCCTAGTGAATTGATAGATTGTTTTGTCATACTGGTTCATCCTACAAAAGGTTATCTTGATTGTGTGTAGGTGACAAGTGCTTTTAAATACTCTTTATAGCTACAAAATCATAAAGATCTCATTGAAAGGACATTTATAGTTTATGTTGCAAGCAGGCAAAGCACATGCGGTTGCTCGTTCGACCGTAATGAGAGCTGATGGATGAGATGTGTAGCGTGTCTTATCTGAGGGCGGACCTCATGGTCGGTGGGAGAGCTCATCGTGCGATTATATGCACACGATGTGCACACAATCCGTCACATGACCAGTTGGTTGGGTCCAATCTCATTCTGGTGTATGGGGGCCTTAACACTTCAGTACTGCACACATCAAATATGACACAACCAAGAAAAAGGGGCTTTGAGGATTTGAATGTTTGGAACCATGTTTTTATAATATATTCCCTAGGGGCCATTGCTAAGAAGTTGCACTCTTTTTGCCTATTTTAGTTTTGATATCCCAACATGATAATGCATGGCAATGATAAACAAAATATGTTGATAAATTACAAATTTTATAAAATACTGTACCAACAGCTTTCTATCCTTGATCATGCAATAAATAAATGCATAAATGTGTTGCTGTTTATAGCTAAGAACTTATGCAATAAAATATACTGTACAACGAAGAGTTTGGCTTCTAAAAATACACACATAAAAGCACTGCGGATGACAATTAATCTTATACATGTACCAGTGCTATATAACATGTGTTTTATATCAGACATTCATGCCATCAAGACTATAAACTCTCTATAAACAAATATGTTTGCAAAATTAAACTTTTTATTCTATTTGTACAAATTTTAAGATGTTAATTTTTGTAAATTATATGAAAACATTTTACATGTCAATAAACAAACACTTCTAAACAAGGACATTTGAGAATGCACAGTTGAGCTAAATTAGACAACAACTGGGTTATAATCAGTTTTAAGGCAACGCTTGTGTACAGCTGTCTATATAGTCAAAGAAAAATGATAACTTAATGATGATTAAGACAGAAGACTTTGAAGTACCTAAGGCAAGAGCTCATGGTTGTCTCCAGTGATCATTATCAGTCTCCTGCTCAAGGGTGATTTTGTGGAAAGAAAAAAAATATCTCTGAAGGTTGAACCATGAATAAATATGTGTATTCAAAATGGTTTTCATATTCCTGAACCTCTGATGTCATACTCTCTTAACTTGGTTTGTTTTTGAAAATTAGCAGATGTAGATTATTCTCATTGTTTTCTAACTGTGAAGGGCAGGTTTTCTCTCTGAGAACATTTGGACTATACATTATTTTCCAATAGAGAGAATGTAGAGGCTACTAAGAAATGTACTCTATATTATACAAGAGTAAAGAGGAGGTTTGATAAACAAAAATAATTAGAATCTGCGATAGGACGATTAGGTGGATCAAAATACATTTTCTTTTTTTTTTAAATAATTTTATTGCACGTTTTGCATTGTTCAAGATAGTTGATTTTTAAAATTACATTTTGGCATTAAAACCTGTTTAGAAGTACAAACATTATCAGGAGAAAAGTTACGTAAATAAAAATGGAATAGTAGGAAGGTTTACAAATTCTATTTCTAAAAAGAGCAATATATTGTGATTAGTAACTAATAAAAAACTAAAACTTTAGTTTTTGTTTTCTAAAAGTGCTTGTAAGGTTATGTGCAAATCCTTAAGCTCAGCTTCTCGTATTATTGACACTTCTTCTAATTAAAAAAATGCAATAGAATGATGATTATAAATTATCCATAAAAGAAACCAAAAAAAAATGTTTGATGATATTTAATGTACTTGGTGCTTTTTTGCCCTAAAAAACATTCATAAATTCTCAGATTTTTTTTATGAGTGAATTAGGTGAAGAACATCCAAAACATTTGGATAAAAAAAATAGTAATACAACATATTTGTAAAAAGAAAATGTTTTTTTTTTTAAACATTGGAACGTTGGATCATCACCTTCAGAACATCGGTAGCATCACAGCTTTCATTTTTCCAGTGGCTGAGGAGGGGGATGGGGTGGTATTTATATTTATCCAGTGGCTGCAGACTGTTTGTAGCCGCTGGGTGGGTGGGGGGTCCAGCCATGCTGACTAATCAGCAGTGATCAGCAGCATGGGAGACATTGGGGGTTCGTGCAGGGAAGTAAAGGGACTAGGAGGTCACTATGAAAGTGGCAGCTGTGGGAAGATTCCCTTCCAGCAGTCAGCCACACTGTATACCAGATAAGATACCGCACTGCCTGGTGTGGTCGCAAATGATGTGACTATGCCGAGCAAGCGGTTAAGCTCATATAAACTAAATTGTATCATAAACTTACAAATAATTAAACATACAAAACATACATACTGTACATAATATAAAAAATGACAGATTATCCAAGTACACTGATTATACAAACCACCTTTGTTCATACTTAGTTTGAATTATTTATTAACAGTTTCTTATATAGCACACACATATTCCGCAGCGCTTTACAGAGAATATTCAAACATTCACATCAGTCCCTGCACCAGTGGATCTTGGAATCTATATTCCCTACCACATATACACACACACACAGACATTCTAGGGTTAATTTGTTGGGACTCAAATAACCTACCAGTATATTTTTGGAATGTGGCAGGAAACCAGTGTACCCGTGGGAAAAACCACGCAAGTACGGGGAAAATATACAAACTCCATACAGTTAGGGCCATGGTGGGAATCGAACCCATGACCTCAATGCTGTCCCAATTGAATAGTAATAGTTTACTGTATTAAACTCATTAAAGACATAATTATTATTCTAATCATTTCCAGAAATGGGTGTTGTTTTATAGTTACAATATTCCCCCTATCTGTCAATTTACAACACAAACATGTTACAAAGTAAGTTTATGGGATATCCTTTCTGCTTTTTTCTGCTTGTCTTAAAGGACTCTAGGTAAAAATGCAACATTTACACTTTCAACTGTCATGAGGGTTGAGCAAATAAATAATAATAATAATAAAGATAATAATAATTTGATTTATATAGCATTCCTTCTCTATCAAGATTTAATGGTTAATATGGTGTGTTACTCAGCTTGTCTTCAAAATTTAAAAGCCTAAAGAGAAAGATGAGAGAAAAATAAAAATTTTAATAAATATTTTTTTTTACACATATACAATTTTGTTTGCGAATTTAAATACATTATATATATATATATATATATATATATGCACATTGGACACAGAGGAGTACGCTTCTATTTGGCAAACCAGTGTTTGCTTTTGGACATTGAATTGCACATTGAGTCTTATCTAAATATACACTTATTGGAGGAATTAATTGTGATCCCTATCCCACCATGTGGATCCCTCCACATATGGTGAACATTATTGGTCACATTTAATTCCAGAATTTAATCAAACTGATATTTTGTGATGCTACTAATGAAGGTGGGGAGGAACACCCATTGATAAGAATTTTTTTAAAAACCATATATTACAGTGAAATTACAATCAGTGGACAATTGATGTGCTAAATAAAAGTACACAGTAGGATATCAGTACTGGTTCACAAAAAAAGATTGGCGAAGATTTATGTAAACGCACCCCTGATGAAGTGTCGTGTGGAGACGAAACGCGTCAGGCTTATGTGTACATCAACTGTATAAGAAAAATCCTCTGACAAGAAAAGTGTATGAAATTTGTTTTTATGTTTATATTTTAAATATATGTTTTATATTTGAAAATCTTTTCTATGGATATAAAAATGTGAAGAATTGGGAAAGTCTTTAGTAAATACTATTGCAATATAGGGCGCTATATAACACTTTTGTGGTGGTATCTGTGGTAAAGAAGCCTAACTAGTAGTAGGCTAAGTGTTATAAGCGCCCACTGATTAACAATAATAATCAGCGCAAGTTCTAGGAATTTTGTGTTATATATATATATATATATATATATATATATATATATATATATATATAGGCGATAAATATATATATACATAATATATTACATGTTGTACCTTTCTTGAAAAGTATTTGTTATCATTAAAATATAAGACAAACAAACCTAAAACGAAAGTTTGTTTATACAATATAGCTAATCCAATATATTGATGAGCGATTTTAAGCCAAAATTGATAAGCGACCAAATCGCACCGTGTGTACCCAGCATTATGCTCAGGACAACTTTCCCCCAATCCCCTTCATAATCTGTATAACTTTTACATTTTAATAGAAAAGTATCTTAAAAACTTTTAATGGGACTCCAAGGGTTCAATTGGCCAGGGAAAAGTACTCCCTTAATTGTTGATGTCATTGTGAGTGGAGAGGAGATGAGGCATATTGCAATCATGCTGAGGGCATGATGATGTCATCAAGCGTTGCCCTTTCAAGACAATGTGCTACAGTATAAACAAATGAAAAAGTGTGAAGGAGGTTTGCTATTTTATGTTTATTATTATTATTACCTTGCTTTTGGAAGTGCAAAATTGATTTATAACAATAAAAATAGTATCACATTCTGCATTATGACTGTCATATCTTGGAAATTGCTTCATATTACCTGAAAGAGTCTCTTCTTGTTTAGTATCCACCAGTAAGAATGCCAACATCTGCTTGAGCAGCAGACATATAAAAACAGTGTGACAAACAGGACCATTAAACAATCTGATTTTCTTGTTGGGAGGGTTGCTTGCCGTTGAGGAGAGTATTAAAATGTAGAATTTGATAGCGTGTCTTAAAGTTTTAATGATGTGTCCATGAATATAAAGCATGCTTCCACTGGCCACTTTATGTCTTCTTTTCTGCATAATTAGTTCTATCTGTTTTATGAGCTTACTGTTCTTACCTTGATCTTATGAAAATGATTTACACTACTAAGAGTAATTTGTTATTCCTGAACTAGTTACCAGCAAACGATTAAGTCACATAACATTTTTTTATGTTCTATTTGATTTTTTCCAAATAATCTGTACGTTAATCTTGGTCACCTAGAAAGTACAGACTATGGTTACAAACTTTTTTGATTAGTTTTTCCCATGTATCTCAATTGTACAAATGTGCCAATATATACAAGTATTACATTGACTTTCCTATGCACCATCACAAACTTATGTTCCTTTGTTATAGGTTATCTACTTTTAGGATCAATAATCATTTTGCTATTAAGTGAATAATCTCAATAGGCAGTATTTTGTCTGGTTTGATGCAACTTTTCCAAACCATGTGGTTCAAAGTTTCTAGATTATGATCTTTGGGACATATCCAATTAGCAAGGCCAGCAACAGAAATCTTGGGGCCCTTTACACTGATATCTGTGGGGGCCCCCTTCCCCATTAAGCACAGCAATGGTAAGGAGCAGGGTGGGAGTAGTGGTGCGGAGCACAGATGGAGAGTGGGAGTAGTGATGCGGAGCAAGGAAGGGAGGATGGGTGTAGTGGTATGGAGCAGATATGGAGGGTGGGAGTTGTTTTGCAGAGCTTGGAGGGAGTTGTGAGGAGCAGGGATGGACGGTGGAAGTTGTGGTGTGGAGCAGGGAGGGTAGGAGTAGTTGTGAAGAGCAAGTAGGGAGGATGGGAGTAGTGGTGAAGAGCAGGGTGGTAGGGTGGGAGTAGTGGTGAAGAGCAGGGAGGTAGGGTGGGAGTAGTAGGGAAGAGCAGGAAGGTAGGGTGCAGCGACAGGGGCTAGCTTTGGGCTCCTCGGATCAGAGCTGTCCCCTTTAAATACCCCCCCCCCCCATCACTGGGCCTGATGTCAGAAACTATGGTGCAAACATACATATACACAGATAAAATACATACACACAAAGGTACACACACAGAACACATGTATAGAACACAGACATACCCACATGTAGTGCACACACATACTGACAGAGGAAGGAGAGCACAGCAGCGGTCATTGATACTAGTGGCCTTTTCATCTTTAAGCCTCTGACCCATGGCTTAAAAATCATGCAATTCGCAGGTCGGTGGTGAGAGGGCGGGCTAATATGACAAGATTACATGACAAGTGTGTCATTTTGGCTCTACCCCCTCACCACCAACCTGTGAATCACAGCAAAGAGGGGGCGGGGCTACGGAAGCCAGTACTGCAGACTGACAAGATGTCAGTTTGAAAATAAATTGTTTGCCTAGGAGAGCAGCCGTGCAGTAGCACTGGGGGGCTGAGTAGGGGCGGGCGGCCAGCTTTGAGTCCCTTGGTCCCTGAGATCATCGGGCCTGGGACGGCTGTCCACCTTGACTCCCCCTGTTGCCGGCCCTGCCAATTAGTGTCTGATTCAGTTAGCAGGCAGGATTTTTTTATGTGTTTAATCTGCAAGACATCCCATTAGGTCATGCCTTGCACATGGAATCAGTGGGTTTCTGCACAATACAGAGAAAAATACATAGGGAAAAGTCTAAGTAATTAAATAGCTCTGGGCATTAAAACAGGAGCTTTTCCTGTGCGGAAACACTTGCACCTAATTGTATATGCCACTTTATCTTCACTACCTTTTATGTATGTGGAATGAAAAAGGTTCCTAAATCAGGATCTGCCGCACTGAAGGTGTGGCCGGTCTGAAAAGGGGGTGGGGCCAATGTGTGAGTGGGCAGGGCCTGTGGTAAAGGGGCATGGCCTAGTGCTGCAACCTACAAGCAGGTCCTTCCCATCATTTTAAATGTCTGTTACTACCAAGTTCTTTTTATCCCTATTTACAATTGTAAAGCTGATAATACATACAATAAACTGTTCATAGATTAATATATTATCTTTATCAAATGTTTTCACTGCAATTTAACATGAATCACAAGGAAGTGGCAAGATTGTTTTGTACAGAACACCATGATAACCGGGGTTATTCCCACTGCAGGCAACATCCAGAATCTACGTATATATTGCACTTGTGCTTTAATGTGACAAAGTAGTAAATTGATGATGAGAGAAATTTCGTGGAGAAAGAGCTATGTGGGCTGATTAGTTGTCTAAAAATATATATGCCTGGTTTGATCAGCATATTATAATGTGATTTCCCCTGATTAAAAACATTCAATCATTGCTGAATAGCAAATATAATTATGATACCACCTCTTTAAACTTCTGTCCTAGTCATAACTGACCATCTCCATGTAGCTGACACTCAGCGCCATCACCTCCACCAGGCTGCAGCTTGGAACACATAACATGAAGATTTATGTTAGAATCAGATGTTTATTTACTGCACAAACTCCATTCTTGGTGCCTAAGCATCTAATCAGGGACTTTTTAATGTATAAGCTCACTGGGCAATTGCCCAAGGGCCCTTTAAGCTAGGGTCCTTTGAGAAGAGGCATTCTGGGCTGGAGCATTTGCCCCAGGCCAGTGCCTCTGGTGCTTATTGGAAGGCAGGTAGAGGATGATGTCCGACTGCTCTGATTGTGAATGACAGAGTGGCCGAGCAGCATTCTCTATCTGTCTCCCAGTCTGCAACCAGACTTTGAATGACTGTCAGAAAGCAGATTGGTGAATGGCTGCAGTTATTGACTAATCAGTGTGCTTACAGCGATTCACTTTATGGAAGCACATGGAGGGATGCTCCAAGTGCATCTACTGTATGTCCCGCTGTTGTTGGTGAATACACCCAGTTCATCATGAGAATGTGTAGGTGTGGACCCTAGTGCATTGCCATACCTACTGTTAAAGGCTTTAAAGATGGCCCTGCATCTAATCTGGGCTCAGTTCACTAGCAGTGATAGTTGTCTGTGCTGATGGCCACATGACTTCTATCACCAGCTTAACTGATTACAGATACAAATAGATAAAACATCAGTTTAAAATGAAACAATACTTTTTGGAATATTGAACAAACTCTTTAACAAAAACATGCTTTTTTCATAAAAAAAATAGCACAAATATGATACTGTATAATGGGAAAAAAAAACCTAAAAAAAACCCCACTAGTTAGCCATCATGGTTCTAAATCCTTTAGACAGGTGATACAATTGCAACCACTTGGTGAATCTGTTTGCATACATCACAAATCTAAGTAGGGAATAAAACAATAACTTCTTCATTTCATTTGTCATCAGATTAGATATGTACCTCAATGTAATACAGGTCGAGTATCCCGTATCCGAGTATCTGTTATCCGAATTATTCCGAAATACGGACATTCCAGAAAGTGAAAAAAAAATTTTTTTTTGCTAAAAACTCACTGGGGACATTTGTAACAGCATCACTGGGGACATGATATGTAACTGGCACTATATATGTGCAAGACAATGATTGCTTGGCATTCAAATTCAGTGCTGAGATAGTACACACATTTTGTTTCACGTTTTTGAAACCTTGTTTTTTGAACAATTAAAATATATTTGTGTGTATTTTATGTGGTAATAAAATATATTTGTGTGTATATTATGTGTTTATACAGCATACATGCAAGATACTTCAAAATACATCATTGAAATATTAAAATATTCCGAAATACGGAATAATCCGTTATCCAAAATTCTCCTGGTCCCGAGCATTTTGGATACGGGATACTCAACCTGTATTACATTTTAATAGAATACACATTGTATCTTATTTTATACTACAGATTGAGTATCCCTTATCCAAAATGCTTGGGGCTAGAAGAATTTTGGATAACGGATTATTACGTATTTCGGAATATTTTTATATATCAATGAGGTATCTTGAGGTATCTTGCATTTATGTTGTACTAACACATCATTTGTAAGGTAAAGATAATGGGATAGCTTGGCGCACATTCATATATAAAATGTGAGTTGTTTAAACTTTAAAAACAACATTTATTTGCATATTAAAAATACATACATAAACACATGGACACTTGTACTGGGAACAATTTTTACAAGATATTTGACCTCACCCTAGTTGATGGTTGCGGTGGGCTTTCTCTTAAAAGCAATAAGACCTGCGGCACCACCGCAGAAGGCTTGAGGGTAAGGGTCCCAGGAAAAAGTGCAAGTGCGTCCTTTCAAAAGTGTCCAGGTGTTAAAAAAGTGCAAGTGCACTGGCAAGTTCAGCAGCAACACGCTTCGGAGAATGCTTCTCCTTCCTCAGGCTGTATAAAGTGCCTGTGCTGGGAGGGCTGTTTTATACCCCTTTCTTACTGATAATTACAGATTTACAGCCAATGAAGATTCGCGGCCGATTCCCGCGATTTCTGCCGCTACCGGAAGTGTACTGCATTCCGGTTGCGTTCCACCTCACTTCTGCTTCCGGAATACACCTTCCATACGCAGCTCAATGTAAACTGTTATTCTCCTTTGTTTACACATTCTCCGACTCTGTATATATCCTCTCTGTTACACGGAGGTTTGGGTACTTCTTTTTCTGCATAGTCGGCTTTCATTTTCTGTTTTATGAGCGCTGGATGTTCCGGCCGCCATCTTTAATTAGGGCAAAGTGAAGGGCAGATTTTCTTTTGGCTTTTTACTATTCCAATTTCTCCACATTGCTCTCCTCACCTACTATACCTTACTTAGTATTCCCGCATGGTCCATCCCTTTTACCGGGAGAGCAATGTTTACACATTTTCCTTTTTAAATTTGCTTCCAAGTATACATGAAAGGGAAGATGAAAAAAACATGTAAGATAAAGTGCATTATTTTCAATGGATATCTGTAAGGATAAAGTGCATATGTAGGGGATCTTAATTAATTCTCCAAATAAATATTACACCCAATAACCACTCATAAAAATGCAATAAAAGATTCAGAAAAAAAGATAAAAGATAAATTCATGTATTTATTCCTCTAAAAACCATTTGAGTTCGAAATCAACATTGTGACCTTTTGGTAAAAGAGTGTCTAAAAGAAAGATCCATTTCATTTCATTTTTTGCAAGATTCATTTCTACATCACGATTTTTCCAATGCGAATTTACTTGCTGGATACCAATGAATCTTTTTATGGACCCTTCACACTTTTTATGATATTTCAAAAAGTGCTCAGATAATGGGTGGGTGGTCGCACCTTTGCGGATATTATATATATGTTCCGCTGATCTCAATTTTAGGTTCCTTTTCGTTTTACCAATATATATCTTATTACAGTCACACTCCAACAGGTATATGACGTTTCTGCTATTGCTCTCCCGGTAAAAGGGATGGACCATGCGGGAATACTAAGTACGGCATAGTAGGTGAGGAGAGCAATGTGGAGAAATTGGAATAGTAAAAAGCCAGAAGAAAATCTTCCCTTCACTTTGCCCTAATTAAAGATGGCGGCCGGAACATCCAGCGCTCATAAAACAGAAAATGAAAGCCGATTATGCAGAAAAAGAAGTACCCAAACCTCCGTGTAACAGAGAGGATATATACAGAGTCGGAGAATGTATAAACAAAGGAGAATAACAGTTTACATTGAGCTGCGTAAGGAAGGTGTATTCCGGAAGCGGAAGTGAGGTGGAACGCAACCGGAGGTGACTGCTGGAACGCAGTACACTTCCGGTAGCGGCAGAAATCGCGGGAATCGGCCGCGAATCTTCATTGGCTGTAGATCTGTAAATATCAGTAAGAAAGGGGTATAAAACAGCCCTCCCAGCACAGGCACTTTATACAGCCTGAGGAAGGAGAAGCATTCTCCAAAACGCGTTGCTGCTAAACTTGCCAGTGCACTTGCACTTTTTTGGAACCTGGACACTTTTGAAAGGACGCACTTGCACTTTTTCCTGGGACCCTTACCCTCAAGCCTTCTGCGGTGGTGCCGCAGGTCTTATTGCTTTTAAGAGAAAGTCCACCACAACCATCAACTAGGGTGAGGTCAAATATCTTGTAAAAATTGTTCCCAGTACAAGTGTCCATGTGTTTATGTATTATGGAAGTACATTTATTTAAATATGCAAAGTCTATCTAATTTATTCATGTCGCACGCAACCAATAAGAGAATGTCCAGCTTTATAACCAATGAATATTATTTATGAATGTAAACTGATGAAACTGTATCATGGATTACAAAATATAACAATACAGGTATTATACATAATAACGATTATTATGCCAGCATCCTTAAATACAATTAACCTCAGTGTTAAATACTGTGTATGCGAATACAGCGCGGGAGGGGGCGTGGCTATGAAGCAGCCATTTTGTGATACCAAGTCTTTGTGTCCGCCATTTTGTGTACTGCCGCATGGCACACAAAGGAACCTTATCAATCTACAGGCTCAAACAGCGGCCTGGCAATCACACATAAACTGCCTGTACTTTCATATAATTGCTTATCCACAACATTTACTTAAAATTACCTGTAACCTACATCATGCGATACTCACAATCCTGAATATAACTCGCACATTCAGCAAACACACTTTACCTGCAGCATACACAATTGAATATCATTTAAGCTACAATGTACTTCTCTGTACAGAACACCTAACTGGCACTATACAATCTATGGCCTTGCTATATCATACTCACATCACATGCCGTTACACACACACCATCCGAGCATCATGCTAACAACACCTCTTACATATATGTTGATTTATTCCGCTAGTTTACCTAGATATTCTCACTGGATATTACACAAAGCATTCACACTCTTCAATAGAAACAACTCAGGGCTAATCCATTCTGGGACGCAGACACACACACTTCAATACAAAGAATCCAGACAATATATTACAGAACTCCATTACAACCACACTAAGACACACATGGGCCTCCACACGGTACAGGGCCAACACACCATTGATCCTGCTGATCCACCTATACTCCACTCACGATTTATAACTACAGGCTAATAACACAGCACGTTTCAACCATTAGATCTATGTATGATGTAGCTAAACATCATTCACACAAGTCACCCTCAACTACAGACAGAAGCTTTCTTAGTGTAACCATATGAAAACATACTCTGGGCCTTTACACATGTTAATATCTGAAGACACCCAAGAATGGAAGTTAACTACTCTTAAACTCTCTAACATAATCCATTGCTCCATAACCGGGGTCCTAGTACACAATTAATCAGTCCTACAGGTTATACATTACTCAAAGCCATGTGCCCATCTTGTCCAGGAGTGTTGCATCCCATCTTATCTGGTCAACGTCCCAATAGCAAGTAAGTGGATATTTTTCTTTCACTATCCAAGAAACTTTCTAGGGGGAGGGGTTGATCCTATTGTCTTCCCAGAGACCATTCATTCACCTGGTTTCACTAGCCTATAGACACGCCCCTTTGTTTACAGTATCCTGTGACTGGCTCGCTGGTGCTTTCCAGAGAACCATTCATCACATTCTATCCATTAGCCTATAGACACGCCCCTCTGTTAGCTGTATCTTAATCTTATGTGAACTTATGATTTGTTATAACATGTGAGTGTGACATGATATGGAATTCTAATAACTGACATCTGACAGCTAATGTAATTTCGCTCATTTAGAGTCCAAACATGACATTATGGGCTGAAATGTGTAACTTGAAATGCAACATTTCCTGGCCTATGGGATAAAATGATTATGTATCCCTGACTCTATTAATGTTATGGGCATGGTTATAATTATAATTATGGAAATTATATGCTGGGAAAAATTAGACATTGACAGTATGTATTTTTAATATGCAAATAAATGTTATTTTTAAAGTTTAAACAACTCACATTTTATTTATGAATGTGCACCAAGCTATCCCATTATCTTTACCTTACAAATATTCAGTCTAAGGGGGACGGTATCCCTCCTATGGGAATATAGCAGGCTGCTATTTCATAATTAATGCGCATTGATCACAAGTAAAATATTACAAAAGTGTACTAACACATCAACCAAATGAAATACACACACATATATTTTAATTGTGCATGATACAAAGTTCCTGTGTTATCTCAGGCACTGAATTTAAATGCCAAGCAATAATTTTCTTGCACATATTTAGTGCCAGTTACATATCATGTCCTCAGTAGTGCCAGTAACGTATCATGTCTCCAGTAGTGCCAGTTACATATCATGTCCGAAGTAGTGCCAGTTAGATATCATGTCTGCAGTAGTGCCAGTTACATATCATGTCTGCAGTAGTGTTAGTTACAGATGTCCCAGTAGTGCCAGTAACTTATCATGTCTCCAGTAGTGCCAGTTACATATCATGTCCGAAGTAGTGCCAGTTACATATCATGTCTGCAGTAGTGCCAGTTACATATCATGTCCTCAGTAGTGCCAGTAACTTATCATGTCTCCAGTAGTGCCAGTTACATATCATGTCCGAAGTAGTGCCAGTTACATATCATGTCTGCAGTAGTGCCAGTTACATATCATGTCTGCAGTAGTGTTAGTTACAGATGTCCCAGTAGTGTTTTTAGCACACACAAAAAAAAATTACATTCTGGAAACTATGCATAAGGGCTAATTTGGCTAAATGATATTTGGATAAGGGATAATAAACCTGTATTTAATTTATAGTATTTGTCTCCTTTTTTGTAGCTAGAAGTGCACTTCCATACTCCTATTTACAATAAGTCTTGCCTGTTTGGCCAACATATCAATTTGATATAATGTATATACACTGACTTTAACCATCCAAATTAAATTTTTGCAGATGTAAATGACATAAAGCACTTACTGATGAGCATCGGTTAGTAAATGATCTATATCCCAGAGATGTACATGGTACTCCTGGTGACCTGCGCCAGTAGGAGAGCATGAGGCCCACACAAGGGCCCCCTCCTCACTGGCAGTGCCTGCTGGTACCCGCCGGTGCTGCCCGTGCCCACTGTTCCCCACCGCTGCCGTCGGTGCCTGCTGGTCCTCACTGCCAATCCTGACACCTGTTGCATGACCAGCAAATGAACAGTAGCTTTTTTGGTACTGCACATGTGCTCAGGGCTGCCGAGAGGTATGCCAGGCCCTGGTAAAATCGGGGGCATGGCCTAATTGTGGGAGGCGTGGCTACCTCCCGTGATTAGGCCACGCCTCCAGACTTATTGCAGGGAGAGTGAAAAAACCCATTCAGCAGCAGCAGCACACACCTACAGCATGTGCTGTGCTCACAGCAGGCTCAGTATGAGATCTCATGCTGTCAGTGAGATGCTCATGCTGAGCTTGCTGTCAGCACAGCACATGCTGTACATGTGTGCTGCTGATGCCGCACGGGAGGGACAGAGGGGGAGGGGGTCAGACCAGGGCCCCCGCCGGGCACCTCCAGCAAGCCCGGGCCCAGGTAATTTGTACCCGCTTCCTTCTCCTCTCGGCCAGCAGTCCACAGAAGCATATTCACGGTCCCGAGTCCAGCACATGCACAATATCCTACTTACTGAGCATGTGCAGAACCCATTTTTATGGGCTTCCACCACAACGGCCCATAGAGGCATCCCAGACAGAGGAAACACCTCCCAATGAAACAACTTTGGGTGACTGGTAGGTCAGACTCCCAAGACTACATCTGGTATCACACAGTGGCGGATTTTACCTGGGCGGGCTGCAGCCCTGCAGCCCATAGGTAAAAGCTGCCACTGCTGGCTGAGCCAATTAATTGTCATTGAACACATGCGTGAGTCGATTTTCTGGCACCCACAAGCTGATTGGAACCAAATTGGAGTCTCCAGTTCTAGATTCCACAAAGTAAAAAAAAAAAACACCTTTATTTACATTTTTTTTTTAAGTACTGTCACTGTCTATGGTAAATAGGCTTCTTCATGGGAAAGTAATGCAATAGACCCTAGGGAAGGATACCGCCTCGGACAGCCAATAATAGTACACACCAGCAGGGATTTTTCATATATACACAGAAGACATAAGATGTACTAAACTCCAGTTTCCTGAAGATGTTAGAATATTTTATCTTTGATAAATAGACCCATATGTCCTTATGAATTTAGAATGTGAGAAGAAAACAAATAATGAGAAACTTGCTTTTATCCATATGTAACTAATTAGCTGGCACTCATTATATATTAGTTTTAGTAAGCTGCTAAGTAATGCTTTCTGCAAATCTGTTTTCTGTTCACTTTTGGTAGTGACATATGTGTTTCTGGGGCTAGCTGTGACTGGATGCAAGATTGTGTATTTACAACCTTAACACTGACTCCAAATGAAGTAATTACACTGTGGTACCAATATTTTTGATGTTAGAAAAAAAAAATTGGTGTAAGCAGTTTATCAATTAACTAGTTAAAACTAAAGCCTGTCAAAATGACAAAATTCTGCAATGTAATCTCATTTTCAGCTGTGACATATCCAGCAAGTTTGAAACATCAGTGTCCCTGGAAAAATTGCTTTCACTTTCTGTTATGCCATCTTTTAAGACACAAAGGAGTAAATTGGTCTGCCGAGTGGCCTCTAGTGGTCAGTGGCAGCACTTCACCTTATATAGGTGAGGAGTAGTTTGAGATATATATATACAGTATATATATATATATATATATATATATATATATATATATATATATATATATATATATATATATACACACACACACAGTCCTTGGAGGCCACACACACAAAACAACTTGAATAAGATTCCGCTGCCAGCTGTAGACACTTAAATACATAAAGTCTCATATAACATACTCACGCTGCAAGCAAGCAGCAACAGCAGCACTCGGTTTTTAGAAGAATGAAAAGTCCAACAAGAGCTTAGTTAGCAACGTTTCGATATTTTAATCCAGGCATAATAGATACAAACATTTTGTCACCTTGTATCCACCACTGCATCACATGTGATGAGAAGTGCAGATTTGCCGACATAGTCCTTGTGGGCTGAACTATGTCGGAAAATCTCAGGGTTCATATGGCACTCTTGTCTGGTACCAGTGACTAGCCTGTGGCCAGGCATTTCGCCCAGGCTGGTCACAATATGGCCAATTTGCGCTATATTATTATTGACTATATGCCCTGTTTACGTGGGTGCAACAGGTCATTAGCCTTATTGCAGTGCAAATCTCGCTGGATTTTTAGGCTTAATACGATGGTCTCCATTGGTTTGAATGACCATTTGGGACTTCACGCTTTCTTGTAATCTTTATATTGATTTGGTACTTGTTTCCTAGAACGGCGCCCATGATTTCCATCGTATCGCATCCCCCTGGAATATTGCGGCATGCGATGTGATGCGATGCAATTCGATTTTTAATTGTACAAGCACCCATGCCATGAGATGTGATGGGTGCTTACAATGAGATGTAACCCCCAGTATCCACCGAAGTGTGGTGAGCGCAGCGAGCCCCCTAAGGGGCGGCGATACGCGTTGTTCAACCTTTTCATACCCCCACTATCCACTTTGGCGTGGAGATGATTTTAGATAGTGTGGCGAGCGCAGCGAGCCATCGAGCCCGAAGCGTGGCGAGCGCAGCGAGCCCTGTGAGGGGACGCGTATTACGAGCCCAAAGTGCAGCGAGCCCCGCAAGGGGACATGGATTACTTTACATGTATTCCACGTCCCCTCACGGGGCTCGCTGCGCTCGCCATGCTTTGGCCTCGTATTCCGCATCCCCTCGCATGGCTCGCTGCACTTGCCACGCTTCGGGCTCGGTGGCTTGCTGCGCTCGTCACACTATCTAAAATCAACTCCACGCCGACGTGGATAATGGGGGTATGAAAAGGTCGGAGGACGCGTACCGCCACGCTTCGAGATGGCATGGATACTGGGGGTTACATCTCATTTTAAGCACCCATCACATCTCATGGCATGGGTGCTTGTACAATTAACAATCGCATCGCATCCCATTTGCTGGCATGCGATGCTATGTGATATCGCATCGCACGCATCGTACACCACTATATAAGGTACACAATGCCATGCGATGGGCACCTTGCTAGGAAACAAGTACCATTATTTTTTCCATTGTGTTTTGCAGGTTGTTTTTGTATTTGTTTTTTATCTCTGCTAGATATGTATGGATTATTCTGTATTTCATGCACATATGTATCTTTATATATATATATATATATATATATATATTATTGTCATCCATTGTCCCCCTAGCCTGATCATATGTTTTAATATGCATATGTTCCATGACCGGTATCTAGGATACAGCGTTGGCGTTGCTGCCACATTGCCCTGGTGATGGACTCGGATGTGATGTACCTGCCGAGGGGTGTGCCGTCCACTTCCGGCCCTTCTCATCGGTGTGCACGTGGGATGCGGTGGGGCATATAAGGTGAGAAAATGTTTGTATTTGTTATGCCTGATGATGATTAAAATATTGAAACGTTGCTAACTAAGCTCCTATTGGGCTTTTCATTCTTCTAAATACCGAGTGCTGCTGTATACAAACACGGCTGTCGGGCCGTGTTTGTATATTTCTTTCTTATGCCCTGAATAATATATCATTGGACTTGAATATCTGAGTGCCGGTTCTTCAGACTTCTCTTTCTACAAGAGAGTGAGTGTGAAAATATATATATATATATATATATATATATATATATATATATATATATATATATAGCTAGATTCTCATAGAGACGCAAGCACTCTCCACTTTATCAAAGAATGATACTTTTTGATAAAAAATAAAGTCGTTTTAATTTTCAACAAAGTATGTCAGGTAAATCCCGATTTCACCATAGCCCCGACGTTTCGGTCCTTAAGAACATGGACCTTTATCATGGAGCCTGGAGATATACAAATATTGCAGATATGCCCATCAGTGCACATACACAAATCTATACATCAAATAGTGATCAGGTAACAGGTGGTAAACTTACGTTTGGTGGTGAATAAAGGTGATGACAGGAAGCTTCAGGAGCAACAAGTGTACACCAGCATAGGTGCAGTGGGTGAGAAACCCATAGAGGTCATCAGGTATTTAAACCAGGCGCTGCAGCCTCTATGGGTGTCTCACCCACTGCACCTATGCTGGTGTACACTTGTTGCTCCTGAATCTTCCTGTCATCACCTTTATTCACCACCAAACGTAAGTTTACCACCTGTTACCTGATCACTATTTGATGTATAGATTTGTGTATGTGCACTGATGGGCATATCTGCAATATTTGTATATCTCCAGGCTCCTTGATAAAGGTCCATGTTCTTCAGTGGTGCAAGTAGGAAAAAGGTCTTAGTGGTACGAAAAATGGGCGTGGTCAGGGGTGTGACCAGGGGCGTGGTCATATGACACTAGGGGGAGTGGCTGGAATATTGCACGCCAAAGGCACACGGCCAAAGTTTACACAGTAATGCCTGTTACGCGTCACACACCCAATACATATGGCCCATACCATAATGCCCGTTACACATTATTCCCCACACCATAATGCTCATTACACCGCACAACTGATGCCCATTACTAATAGGCCCACACAGTGCCAGATATGCCCCCACAGTGCCCCAGTGCCAGATATATGCCCCCACAATGCCACACATATGCCCCCAGTGCCAGATATGCCCCCACAGTGCTACACATATGCCCCCAGTGCCAGATATTCCCCCACAGTGCCACCCATATGCCTCCAGTGCCAGATATGCCCCCACAGTGCCACACATATGCCCCCAGTGCCACATATGCCCCCAAAGTGCCACACATATGCCCCCAGTGCCACATATGCCCCCACAGTGCCACACATATGCCTCCAGTGCCACATATGCCCCCACAGTGCCACACATATGCCCCCAGTGCCACATATGCCCCCACAGTGCCACACATATGCCTCCAGTGCCACACATATGCCCCCACAGTGCCACACATATGCCCCCAGTGCCAGATATATGCCCCCACAGTGCCACACATATGCCCCCAGTGCCAGATATGCCCCCAGTGCCAGATATAATATGCCCCCACAGTGCCACACATAAATGCCCCCACAGCAGCACAACTCACCAGTGCTGGCTGTGTCCGGGGCAGTCAGGTCCTCTCCCCCCTATAGTCCCCCGCTGTTCTGCTTCCCTGGGGAGGGGAGGGGGAGGGAGCGCATCTCCCGTCTCTTCTGCCTGGCTCTGTCTATCTCGCGGGCTGGCTCCTGATTGGCTGCCAGCCCGCGAGCGCTGATTGGCTGTCGCCTGACAGCCTAGTCTGAGTGACACAGGGAGGGGAGGGAGAGAAGCGCAATGCGCTCCCCTCCGCTCCGATCAGCTGTGGCGGGGCGTCGAAAACCACGCCCCCCGCCACTTACATATGCGCGCATGCGCATTAAACACTTTGGGGCAGATTTGTTATGGCGGTACGGGGTACCGGCAGTATTTCTTTTAATGGTACGCCGTACCACCCCGTACCGCCATACTTGCAGCGCTGATGTTCTTAAGGACCGAAACGTCGGGGCTATGGTGAAATCGGGATTTACCTGACATACTTTGTTGAAAATTAAAACGACTTTATTTTTTAGCAAAAAGTATCATTCTTTGATAAAGTGGAGAGTGCTTGCGTCTCTTTATGAGAATCTAGCTACATATTGGAGGACGGATTCCTGTCTGGACTCCTTCGCATGCACCGCACAGCTGATCTATCACCCCCAGTGTGAGTGCGGTCTTTCCTTGGAGTATATATATATATATATATATATATATATATATATATATATATATATATATATTTCCCGGAGAAACCCTTGGATTGTACTAAGGTGTTCATACTTGAAATGAACTCCCTTTAGGCACCCCGCCCGCTGCTACTATTACACACCCCGTGCGAGTGCGGTCTTCCACAGAATCTCTCTCTCTCTATATATATATATATATATATTTTTTTAAGATACTTACACTATGTATTATTGTTTATTGCTGGCAGTGTCTGTGCCCTGTGCTAAGTGCAAGGCAGCAGGCAGGAAGACAAGAGTATTGTTGTCACACTATTCTATCATGCTTTCATCCTGGGCTACAATTTGTTAACATCTGAAGTTTTAAAATATGAAACTAGAGGAGTTACACTTCATAAAATATTTCCTTTTTTTATTTTTCATCCTGCAGTATGCAGTTTACTGGTTCCTTGATTAAATCCACTTGTGATACGATGTCCTTTCATCCACTAGATACGCTGCAAGCCACAAATCATTCTCCTGTTGTGTCAAGGCAATGGTTCATGGCTATCTGCTTTAATTTATGAATGTCCTTAGTGTGATCTCTTTTCCTCAATTACGGATCATGATCATAATCTGCTTTGATAAAAGATCCATAATGTAGCACTTGTAACCTAAAATAAAGTACATAAGGTTTTTTTTTTTGTTCTATGTCATTGTATTAAATTGTAAGAGGCTACATAAAAAAAGACTATTAACTTCATTGGAAACAGGTACTGAACAATGGGGGTGATTCATTTTGGCTCTGAAAAAATTTGGCCCCTTCCGAGTGTTGTTGACTCTGGACCAATGTTTGTTTTTTGCATAGCACCTTGAGAAAAAATGTTGTTGGTATTGAAACACCAACATCCTAATGCCTGCACTGTAATGTTTAAATACATATCACTTGCTTACTATGGGTCTGATTCAGCTTGAGTAAAATTTTTGGACAACTTTGCAATATGACAAATCCCGGCAGCAAGCTGTGGGGTGCTGCACAGCACAGGGCAAGTTAATCCTGCCCCCCGGATCCTACTCCGCAATGCAAAACATATAAATATATATGTGCAAAAGAAATGGAGGAGAGCACAATCAGTAAGAAATATCAGTAATTTTACTGCAATAAATAGCTCACATACATTATAGTTGGCAGCAGTGAGTATAAAGCTTAGAGTCACCGGATCACAGCCTGGATATATCCAGGATGCAGCTCGGTGGCCTGGCTCACAGAAGGCACTCTCTGATCAGGATTCACATCCAAGTATACATCTGCAAAAATACACAAAAATAGTGTCCAACAATAAAATTAATCAAAAAAAAAATATTCCTTGTAAAAGAGGATAGCGGTTTTCCATACAATCTTCCCTTTCACGTGGTCAGGGTTAAAGTTGGATCCAAATACCCAACGCATTTTGTCTCCAAAGAGACTTCATCAGACTTCATCTGTGTGCAAATGATGAAGTTATATTTGCTTTTATCAAAGAGAGTTTGTTATCAATGTGTAGACAAACGATCATTCAAATGGAATTATTTCCTTATACTGGTGGAACCAATATGAATCCTATGAGTTCACGTATTCAAATGTATGAAGGTGGAGTTAGGTTCTAGTTAGGTACTAATACCTTAGTAGTAGTATCACCAGATAAACTCAGAGGAAGTCCATCCAGGCCCTAAATAGACCACACACCAAAAGTTATCATATTGCCAAAAAAACTGAGATAACGCTGAAAGAAACCATTAACAACATAACAGAACCACAACTCCATAGAGGCTATAAATAAAAACTATTGTCGCTGCAATAATCAAAAGGACAACACAATAAACCAGAAAGCAAGCACATTGGTGTGGTGTGTTCCAATCGAGACAGGAAGTGCGGGACGATTTGCAAGATGGCTGCCTGTCACACCAGATAACAGAAAAATATAACAATTTGGCCTCTAGTGTCCATGCATAGTAAAATGTGCACTGACATTTCCAATCCACTGACAAAGAAAAGTCCACTGGATAACCGGACTTGCACCTGGTCTTTATGCCAGTTCCGCCCCTGCACCAATCATCTAGTTCCCACAAAGTCTTTCTTACCATAGGGTGATTCAACGCGGGAATGGGAGGCATCGTTGATTACATTGGATCCTGAAATGTCTGGCAAAGCACGAAATATGCACGGTATTCACCTAGCGATGACAGTCAATTTAGTTTAGCTATTTAGACTGAATTGCATGGTCACTCCCTGCATAATGCAGATCAAATAAGCATGTTTAATTTACTCATACTGTATGAGTCCATTACCTAATATATTATATATTTTTGTATGTGTTAAATAAATCCCCCGTTCTTAACAATACTGCACTATGAGTCTTTCGATGTCGCAAGCGTTTTTGGTTTTAAAATTGAGTCCTAGAAGCATTAAGAAGGACAACTGACACCAATTAGCAAGGTTGTATATATATTTTTTTTATTATAAATGGTGGTGCTATGTTTCCACAGTAAAATTAATTAAAATTAATTTAAATTGGTTACAATCTTTGGTGTTCCAGAGCTCTGCTATCGCAAGAGCTCAATATTGAATTTCCCTTTTTCACAACTTTTTTCACCAGTCCCTTTATTATTGTATGAATATTATATATGCATGCTTCCAATTACTCCCTACCTGCATTTCATATTCAGCTGGGTTCCATACTGCCGTCAAGATTATTGGCGTGGAGGAGCATGAGAAAACAAAGAGAGATCAAAAAGAGACCACTTAAGGTGCGTACACACGGGGCAATATGATCGCTGGCAATATATTGCTAGCAATATATTGCTCAGCAATCATATTGCCCCGTGTCCCGTTTTCATCTGCGACCAGAGATGGTCGCAGATTAAAATTTAAACACTGCTGGGAGAAGAGGCAGGGGATGTCGCTGGTCGGAGGAGCATGCTCCTCCGACCAGCGACCATTCAGGGGCTGAAAATGGGAGCGTGCACCCAGCGATTTATCGCTGGTGCACACTCCAATCACTGGCAATATGGTCGCTCACAACCATATTCCCAGCGATTTCAGCCCCTATCGCCCCCGTGTGTACACAGCATAAGAGCTTGTTTAACTGCTTTATCTGGTAAGATATAAAGCGTTTTATCGCCTCTGAAAATACACACACATTTCTTTTTTTTTTTTATAAAAGCACTTTTTTTAACATGAAATTAATCAGAAATAATACTTTTGACTCCTTATTAGATGCTATACGGAAGCCTATGAACCCTTCACCCCAGAATGGGCAATATTGGGTGTATTCAACCCTACATTTTGTATGACTAAAGAAAGCAAAATACACTTACTAGCCCTCAGTGCAGCAGGCAAGAAGACTGTTCTCCAGGGAAGGATTGACACCACGCCCTCACAAATCTATTTTTAACCAAGCTTCACTTCTAATTTCGGATGGATTGGGTAGAGGGCATTGTGGATTTAGGTAAATATGTCGAAATGTGTTTTCTTTTATGGGAATCAAACATATCCACTCTCCCTCTTACCACAAGACAACAGATCAACAGTTTTATTCTTTTTACTGCAATGTGGTTTCCAAATCCATAGTAAAATGTTACTATATACTGCATTATTCTATATACATTATATACAGACCAGACATGGGGGGGGGGGGGGATGATATTTTATTTAAGCTCTTCACTGACCCTTATGCATGTGACCTTCTTATGTTGGGGGGGGGGGGGGGGGGAGTTCTGTATATGCCTGTGGTAATATTAATGGAATTCTGGTGTATGATATTTTATTAAGCTCTTCACTGACCCTTAAAGCATGTGACCTTCTTATGTTTTCAAGAACTGTAAAATAAAGCATTTGACAGCTGACCATACCTCCAAACTTTATCCTGTTAGAAAGCCATAAAGTCTGTAGCTGGGTATGTGGTCATACAACATTGGGCGGTATTCAATGAGGCTGATTCGCCAGGTTTTTATGGCGATTTTGTGCTGTAAGGCGAATTTCTGACTAAAACGGTGAATCACCCTATTCAATGACCAGATGGCGAATACATTTCAAGGTTTTTTTCGCCATGATTCACCGAGTAACAATCACTATCTTTTTATGGTAAAGTGAAATGTGAACTTTTAAAATAAAGTGTTTTTTTTTTTTACATTTGTTGTAAAAAAATCAGGAATTTTATTCTGAGGAGGGGCATGCTATTTTTATTCATGTGCTGTAAGCATATGGATATATATTTAATTTAAAAAAAAATATATATATATTTTTTTACACAGACCAGCCAGCAGGGGGCCGGAGCCGAGCCGCTCATTAGATATTCATATATTCACTTCACCCGATCATTACATATGCATGATCGGGTGTAGTGAATATACCCTGTCCCCTGCTGGCACCCCCAGGGGGCAGCCTGTGCTGCCTGGCACCCGGGGAGCCCACCTCCCCCCCACAAACATTCTGGGGCAGGCAGGGAGACTTCCATCTCCCTGCCTGCCACCCTCCCCAGGCTCCCTGCGGCATCGCCGCAGGAGTTAAAATTCGCCGGTCAGGGGCAGCGAGCCCCTGACTCGTTGAATACTGGAGCCGGCGAGGCTCCGCAATGCGGCGACCAGTGGCGAATGTGCAGCGAATCCTAAACAGGATTCGCTGCACATCGCCAAAATCCTCATTGAATACTGCCTATTGCTTACTGAAACTCATGTCTAGTGCTTCGACAAAGGTCCTCTTCCCTCATGAAGTTATGTGAGCCCCACACACGTATCACCTTGCACTCCGGACACTAATGTGAGCTGTAGGCAGCTTCTTCCTGGACAAATGTGCAAATAGTTGGGATGGCACTGGTAGGATTGTCCTCCAAAATCAGGACTGTCTCACGTTTGGACAAATGCAACAGTGTGGTAAATGGAACAATGACATACTGCTGAGGCCAGTTAGGGGCTGCTCAATAATTCCCATACTGTTGCATGGTGATATATACTGTACCTATAAAACAATGTTACACCTGCTGAGATGGACTAGGTAATTATTATTATTATCGTTTATTTATATGGCGCCACAAGGGTTCCGCAGCACCTGACAATACATAGATGAGCAAAGAACAATGCAAGAAAGATTGTGGTTTACAGTACAAGTGCAAATTAGGACAAGTACATGGTAAATAAAAAAGACAGTGGCAACAGTGGACACTGACGCAGTTATAACAGTGGCAGAGATATATTCTAAGTAAAGCACACGAGAAGAGAGGGCCCTGCTCGTTAGAGCTTACATTACATTACAATCAACAAACTGAACATGTTCTAAAGAAAGACTAAACATAAAATGCAACTTTCATATATTTTGAGAGAAATTACCTTTCAATACAGCTAATAATAATAATAATAATAATAATAATATTAATATTTTCTCTATAATATGGGGGAGGGGGGTGCACTAGAAACCCATAAACCTACCAGCATGTCTTTGTGGTGTGGGAGTAAACTAGAACCTGCTGGAAACTTATGTAAACATGATGAGAACAATTAAAGTGACGTAAAGGTGATGATGTTACTACTGTTACACAACCATACTAACCACTGTGTCACTAAACATCCTATACATTCAGTTTCTTCCTGACCTTCCTAGCTTTATATATATGTGTGTGTATATGTGTGTGTGTATATATATATATATATATATATATATATATATACGTGTAAAATCTATTTATGCTAAATATTTAGAAATCTCAGAAAATTTATTGATTAGGGATTGTTTTAAATAAGGGCTAGCCAACTCCAGTCCTCGAGAGCTACCAACAGTTAACATTTTCCAGGTCTCCTCACAGAATCACAAGTGAAGTCATTAGCTCCACCTGTGGATCTTGTAAAATGTGTCCGTCAGTAATGAGTGCACATATATACCTGTGAGGTGAGCTGGAAAACATGACCTGTTGGTAGCTCTCTAGGACTGGAGTTGGCTACCCCTGTTTTAAATCTTTCCCGACTAAATGCTGACGCCCGCACTTCTGCTGCGCCTATGTCATTTATAAAACCTAATACATAAATTACTCAATTGACCTTCCTTTCTCCAATATTATTTAAACCATTATAATGCGGAGCTCTCACCTAAGTACCATTCTGTTTAAACTTCTGCAAGTTGTTGAGTGAGGCTATTGCCTATGTTAGCAAGTATGTTAGGACAAATTAGCCTATTTTAACTAGAAGCCATTCTTTTTCACGCTTTTAATGAAGGCTAATGCCACACACTAGAATCCTTCTCACCTCATTACTACTCATAAAAAGCAATGATCCATCCAAAGCCCATAAGAGATGTAAAAGAGCCCAGCAGCTCTCTTTCTGGCACACATAGAGCCGCCTCTCCCCCCATCCTTTGAAGTTGATCATTAGGATGTTTAGCAGATAAAAGAACTCAAACACTTATCTGCATAATCTCATGTCTGACAAATGTTCATGTTTCTCTCTTTTCATTTAATTTCGTGTGGCCGGTGTCTAGCGTCAGTAGTTTGATTGTGATGGTTTAATGTCTGAAATGCAGCTTTCATTTAGCAAGTAAAAAAAGACATGCTTTAAATAAAGATAAATGAATGTGATGCAGGATTTGAGCCCAAAACCTCAAATTATGCATTTTTTACCATTCCTGCTTTTTCCCGCTATGTAAGGACTTTATAATATAACATGTTCTTCCAAAGGCTGAGGTAAACAATGTCATTTTATCCCATAAAATAAACAAAATTGGTCTCTTATAACTGGACTTGTTATTATATGCCAAAATGTATTTAGGACCCCACAATAATCTGTATCACAGTTGAAGTTTAACACAAAGTTTTGCTGCCACTTGTAAAGAGCAAGTTGTACTCTGAGGTGGTGCAGTTGTTTTCTTTGGATAGCACAGTGGTTAGCATTGCTTTTCACTATGGGTTTGATTTTGACCAGGACCCGATTTGTGTGGCATTTGTAGGTTCTCCTCGTGTTTATGTGGGTTTGTTCTTTCTCTCCAAAGTACTGGTTTCTGACACAATATTAACCCTTTGATCATGTGCTCATGATGCACTGAAAATCAGAGATAAAAATCCACAAAAGCAGTGACTGACAGGGGTAGATGTATGAAGCAGTGATAAGGGAGGAGAAGTGAGCCAGAGGAGAAGTGGCCCATGGCAACCAATCAGCTGCTCTGTATAATTTTATAGTATGCAAATTATAGATGTTACTTCAGTGCTGATTGGTTGCCATGGGCCACTTCTCCTCTGGCTCACTTCTCCCTTATCACTGCTTCATACATCTTCCCAGGAGTGTGAGATAGATCAAATCTTTAGGAGAGATAAAGTGGAGAAGGCCCCCATATCAATTAATCAGCTTCTAACTCTCATTTCACAGACTGTCCTAGATAAATGATATCTAGAAGCTGGTTGGTTACTATGATGCGTCTTCATTAATGAGATCTTTCGAAAGTTGACCAATGGTAGTATAGCAACCAATATAGTTGATCATAGCAACCAATCCAATTCTATCATAGGTACTTGTTTCCTAGCACGGCCACAACGATCTTAATCGTGGTCATCGGGGGTAAAATCGGGGCCATCGCGGGCATCGCGGCCGCTAAAAAAATCGGGTGCGATGGGCCAGACACGATGCCCGCGATTTTCCCATAGAGAACAATGTTAAATGGCTCAATTTACCCGCGATGACCACGATTTCCCATAGGAAACAATGTGAAATGGATCTATTTACCCAAATTATCATAGGGAACAATGGGAAATGGGGCAAAAACCCCCCTGAACATAAAAATGTCCCCCCAAAAGTAGTTGACGCCACCCCGCCATCAACGTGAACCCGAAGCGTGGCGAGCGCAGCGGTACGCGTCCTCCGACCTTTTCATGCCCTACTATCCACTAGGGCGTGGAGTGAGAATAGAATAGTGTGGCGAGCGCAGCGAGCCCCGCGAGGGGACGCGGATACCTTCACAGGTAAACGCGTCCCTTCGCGGGCTTCCCAGGTGTCCGCGTGTCCATGGACAGCTGGGAAGCCTGCGAGGGGACGCGTATAACTGTGAAGGTATCCGCGTCCGCTCGCCACGCTTCGGGCCTCGGTGGCTCGCTGCGCTCGCCACACTATTCTATTCTCACTCCACGCCCTAGTGGATAGTAGGGCATGAAAAGGTCGGAGGACGCGTACCGCCGCCCCTCGCGGGCTCACTGCGCTCGCCACGCTTCGGGTTCACGTTGTTCGCGGGGTGGCGTCAACTACTTTTGGGGGGACATTCCACTGTTTCTGGCCCATTTACCATTGTTCCCTATGCTGATTTGGGTAAATTGATCCATTTAACATTGTTTCCTATGGGAAATCGTGGTCATCGTGGGTAAATTGAGCCATTTAACATTGTTCCCTATGGGGAAATCGGGGGCATCGCGTCTGGACCATTTAAGCATTTTTAGGTGCACACGACGCGACCGACCCGATTTTTCACTGTTTTCAATGCATTTCAATGGAAAAATCGGGGGCATCGCGTCGGTCGCGTTGCAGGCCACTTAAATTTACCCCTGATGCCCAAGATTGTGGCCGTGCTAGGAAACAAGTACCCTATCATATTATCCTATGTACTAGAATAGTGATAACTAGAATCTGATAGATTGCTATTAAACTCCACTGGTTCTCTTTAGAAATTTTGCTACATGTTGCCCTAAATATTCTGTGAAAAGCACTGAGCACTATAAATAAAGGTTAAAGAAAGCACAAAGTGGCGCTTGGTTACAGTATAAATGGCAAACAGTGACTAGGTTGATACCTTGAAATGGTTGACATACCCAAGGTGGACATTGACAAAAGGTCAACATAAGCTAATTGTCAACATATACATGGCTGACATGGATAAGGTCGACATGAGCTTTTTGTGTCTATGTCGACATAAACGACATGGATACCATATGAGTATACTGCTGCCCCTCGCATGGCTTGCTGCACTCACCATGCTTTCTTGGCTTGGCACACTACTTTGTTCCGACTCCGACACTTCATGTACAGTATGAAAAAACACCTTTTTATAAAACAAAAAACAAACGTGACTGTTGACCTAGACATTGTCTACGCAGTGACCGCATTCAGTGGTGCTTTCCATCAAGTTTCTATTGTTTCTAAGGTTTCTATTGTTTCTATAATCAATTATTATTACATAATAAATATTTAAAAACAATTAACGGTACTCTTTACCTAGAACGGCGCCCGCGATCAGAATCGCGGGCGTCGGGGGTAAAAAATCGCGGTCATCGCGGGCATCGCGGGTAAATCGCGGGTACATCAAAATCGTGTACCCGCGATGACCGCGATTTTCCCATAGGGAACAATGTTAAAAAGCCTAATTGACCGCGATTTTAATGTAAAATGCCTCAATGCCCGCGATTTTCCCATAGGAATCAATGTTAAATGGGCTACAGAGCCCAAATAGACCCAATTAACCCTTAAATGTCACCCCAATTTTTTTACGCCACCCCATGATCCACGCCAACCCGAAGCGTGGCGAGCGCAGCGAGCCCGCGAGGGGCGGCGGTACGCGTCCTCCGACCTTTTCATGCCCTACTATCCACGTCGGCGTGGAGTTGAGAATAGAATAGTGTGGCGAGCGCAGCGAGCCACCGAGCCCGAAGCGTGGCGAGCGCAGCGAGCCCCGCGAGGGGACGCGGATACCTTCACAGGTAAACGCGTCCCTTCGCGGGCTTCACAGGTGTCGGCGTCGCCACGGACACCTGTGAAGTCCGCGAGGGGACGCGTATAACTGTGAAGGTATCCGCGTCCCCTCGCGGGGCTCGCTGCGCTCGCCACGCTTCGGGCTCGGTGGCTCGCTGCGCTCGCCACACTATTCTATTCTCAACTCCACGCCGACGTGGATAGTAGGGCATGAAAAGGTCGGAGGACGCGTACCGCCGCCCCTCGCGGGCTCGCTGCGCTCGCCACGCTTCGGGTTGGCGTGGATCGTGGGGTGGCGTCAAAAAATTGGGGTGACATTTAAGGGTTAATTGAGCCTATTTGGGCTCTGTAGCCCATTTAACATTGATTCCTATGGTAAAATCGCGGGCATTGAGGCATTGAATGCAAAATCGCGGTCAATCTGGCTTTTTAACATTGTTCCCTATGGGAAAATCGCGGTGATCGCGGGCATCGCGTCGCGGCCGTTTATGTACTGCCCGCGATCCCGCGATCACCCCGATGGGCGCCGTTCTAGGTAAAGAGTACCCAATTAACTGTGGGCATAAACTGAGCATGGGTCATATAGGATTATGATCTATTTTAAGCAAATTACATCTAAATTTGGATAGGTAAGATGGTGGGGGACTGGGCGATGTGGGAAATCTGTATAAAAAAAGTGGCCTCTCCTGGTAGGACATGTAAATCCAGCCGTGACCTGACGCAGATAATGATGTGACAGTGCAAGCGATGTTGTACAGCTGCTGGAGCTCAGCTGCCAATGATAGCCTCTGGTTCCCCCACAGCAGCTGAATTCCCAATCAGACAGTGTTTTCAGCAAGGCAGAAGCTATTGGTTTCCTCACACTGCTGGACATGTCAGCTACTGTTAGGTGGAGGTCACACATGTCATAACAACAGAAAATAAGGAGGATGTGACATAGTACTGACTGTATAATATGGAGTTTGCATTTCCATTTTATACTTTCTAACGATCCTTTATGTCTGTTACTACCCAGTTTGTTTTATCACTGTTTCCAATTGTCAACGCAATGGAATTTGCTGCTCTATGTGGAAACTATAAATAAATAAAAATACCTATTCCAGAGTTTCCAAAACTCCACCATTACAGTCCAGGTTTTAGGGATATATACACTTGAGCACAGGGGACTTCATTAGTACTTCAGTCAAATTGATTTAAACATCTGGCTATCCTATATATGTGGGGCCAGATGCACTAAACTTCAAAAGTGATCAAATGGAGAGTGATAAACAACCTACCAATCAGCTCCTACCTGTAATTTTTAAACACAGTCTGTGACATGGCAGGTAGGAGCTGATTGGCTGGCTGTTTATTACCCTCCTTTTTATCACTTTTAGGGTGAGATTTAATAGGATGAGAGATTCAGAAAGTGAGAGATTTGGTAAGAAATCTCCAGGTTTTTTAAAGCAGCAATCATTTACACTGCAAAACCAGTTTGATTTTGAAGTGTAAATGATTGCCGTTTTAAAAAAAAAAACCTGGAGATTTCTTACCAAATCTCTCACTTTCTGAATCCTCATCCCATTATCTCTCATCTTTAAAACTTAGTGCATCTGGCCCCTGGACTGTAATGATGGAGTTTGGGAAACTCTGCCCTATTCACTACAACAGCACTTAATAGTCACTCACAACTTGTTTTACTTGCTGCCCCATTATAATTGGACATTTCAAATATTTGTAAAACATAAATCCAAAAAATAAATGTCTTACTATTTATAAATATGCATTTAGATTCATCAGATATAAATTTAATGTAAACAATATTGATGATACCGTGTTTTATGAGGGTGTTTTACATCATGTGTAAAACATGGACATTAGTGTGACTACAGTGGCAAAACGAAGCAAACCATCCATGGGTAAGCGCTACAGTAATTGGGGGTCCACGAGCTCAGGTGTCGAAATTTACACCAAAACACTTGTCAACCTTTTCACATGTCAATCTTTTGCTTGTATCTAGGTTGTCCTTGTGTTTATCTACCTATTGCACGTCAACCTTTTGTGTTGACCTATAGATTTTCTACTTAGACATTGTCTGATTGTCTATTACATCGATTAATGCGTGACATTTGTAGGTCTGTGTGTGACTAATGGGGAATATACACAGGTCGATTAAAGCCACATTTCTAAGCGATCTGTACATTGCTGCATTCATCAGTTCCTGCTGCTGAAAAACATCCCCACAGCATGATGCTGCCACCACCCTGCTTCACTGTAGGAATGGTGTTGGCCTGCTGATAGAGTGGCGCCTACTTTCCTCCAAGTATGACGTCTGGCATTCCTGCCAAAGAGTTCAATCTTTGTCTGATCAGAGCAGAGAATTTTGTTTCTTATGGTATGAGAGTCCTTCAGGTGCATTTTGAGAAACACCAGGTGGGCTTCCATGTGCTTTTTATGAAGGAGTGGCTTACTTCTGGCCTGATGGGTGGATTGCTGCAGAGATGGTTGTCCTTCTGGAAGGTACTCCTCTCTACACAGAGAAATGCTGTAGCTCTGATAGAGTGACCATCGGGTTCTTGGTCACCTCCCTGACTAGGGCCCTTTGATACTTGTGTAGTTTCACGGCAGCAGTTACGAAGTCAGCATAGTGTCCCTGTCAGAATCAGCGTAGTGTTCCTGTGGCCAGCGTAGTTATCGTAGTCAGCGTAGTCAGCATCCCTGTCAGTATCAGCATTGTGTTCCCGCAGCCAGCTAAGTCAGTAAGTTCGCAGCTAGCCAGAGCTTCCATAGTTAGCGTAGTCAGTCAGTGTTATGCAGTTAGCGTGTAGTCAGCATAGTCAGCATGTTCGCGGCTAGCCGGAGCTTACGTAGTTAGTGTAGTCAGTCAGCGTTAAGCAGTTAGCGTAGTCAGTGAGCATTGTGTCACTACTTATTACATTGTGTCAGTTATGGCTGCCGAACCATTAACCATCTTCAACCTGCCGCAGATTGAGGAGGAGTCGGTGGAGGTTTTATAACACCACCACTTGCTGCCAGAGACCCAGATCTGTGTCAACGGGCATCCTATGAGGCTCAATGTAAAGGAGCGTATGTGGCACTGCCACATAAGGAGCTGTGGGAAGAAGGTCAGTCTCAGGGCCGCACAATGGTTTTGCGGATGTCACCTGACATTTCTGACCCTTCTGCGGTTCATATTTTCATGGGCGGAGGAGCTGACAAGCATTCAATTTTGTGAGCGCCACCTCATGATTTCCAACAAAACTGCTGTGATATATAACAACCTGATGTGGGAGGCGTATACCCTCGATTTGATGTTGCAGCCCCAATGCCGGATTGGCAGACCCGGCAAAATTGTTGAGGTGGACGAAAGTCTATTTGTGCAGCGCAAGAATCATGTTGGACGCATACTACCTCAGCAGTGGCTCTTTGGTGGCATATCCCGTGAGACAGATGAATGTTTCATAACTCTAGTGGCCAGATGCATATTGAACCGGGTTCTCTGCTGTTGTTGATTTGTGCAGGCCCCTGGCTGGTGGAGGGGTGTTTTTTTTTTTTTTTCCTCTCTAGGGTTCTTGGGAAGGCTGTGGATTGTGGGTGCTTTTTGGTTCCTTGGTCTCTCTCTCTCCAACGCGTTTCGGCCTTTGGATGGGCCTTCTTCTAGGGCCTTCTTCTAGGGCCTCCCTAGAAGAAGGCCCATCCAAAGGCCGAAACGCGTTGGAGAGAGACACCAAGGAACCAAAAAGCACCCACAATCCACAGCCTTCCCAAGAACCCTGAAAAAAAAAAAAAAAAAAAAACCACCCCTTCACCAGCCAGGGGCCTGCACAAATCAACAACAGCAGAGAAAGATTGGAACAGCCGACAAACATCACCCGCAGTGATCCGAGACCACCAACTGACGGCATCACAAAGAGCGAGGACACGGAGAAGACCAAACAGCTGAAGAACACCGGCGGGTGCAGAGACTCGCAGCACGGGCATAACGGAGAGGGAGCAGGTGAGTAGGCACTCTGTCGGCAGGAGAGCGCAGCGGCAGGCGGCTAATCAGCGCCAACCGCTCCCGCCTCCCTGTCAGAAGAACCACGCTAGACCGAACAGGAGTGACAGACAGCGCAGCAACCTGGACGGCGAACGGCGCTGAACTGTCACCCTGAAGAGGAACAGCATAAGGTTCCTCCGGACCAACCACCGCCAACCCCCAACCCGCTAGTGCACCGCTACCACCCGCAGACCTGACATCCACCCGCAGACCTGACGCCAGGAAAACGGTCGACACGAACAACAGACAACACGAGAATACCAGCACCCCCTGACCAGCACGGGGAACCTGTAGATTCAAATCTACCGGGACGAGCAACAACATCCCCGCAAGGCAGCCCATCTCCGTTCAAGGACGCCCCCATCCACCTTCCTGCAGACCCCCTGTGCACCCCCACCTACACCGCCCAATACCCCTCACATACAGAAATATACATCTGCATTTATATGATTGCATTTATGAATCTGCATAGATGTGTTTGCATTTGTTAATCTGTACGTTTATCCTAATCCCCATTTCATTGTTTTATTTATTAGTAACAATATCCGTGGATACTAACACTGTATAAACCTATCTGTGAAAGCATTTGGAATGCATACAATGTTCACATTTATTCATGAGTAAAGTTACAATATTCTTCAAAATAGACCAGAGTTTCCAGTCATCATTTGTTCATATACATCACACCAGCAAAAAGGACTATAGGGGCAGAGCGCGGCACCACTACCCTCTTCTGCATTTGCATAAATCTCCCAAAAACTTTTCTCATGTTGTCATTATGGGTATTGAGTGTAGAATTTTGAGGGGAAAATTTAATTTATTCCATTTTGAAATAAAGCTGTAATACTGTATAACAAAATGTAGAAAAAGTGATGCACTGTAAATACTTTCAGGATTTACTCTATTACAGCATAAAGTGCCACTGAGTAGAGAGCATGTGATCTCCATATGCTCCGCCTCTCTCGTAATCTCCTGTAGTGTTTGAAGTGGAATTCCTGATAAAGGAGCCAGAACGTCTTGGCAGCACTGCAGCTGCTTATAAGAGAGACCCGATGCAAGCTAAACATATCTGCTCTGGAGACACACATGCACACTTTTTTCCCCACTAACACTACACCTTTGGGGAGAAGGAATGATAAGGAGGACTGAGGTGTAGTGACTGTACAATGGCATCATTTTCATAAGGGGCGTCACCATGGAGTAACGTGTATAAGAGGTACTAGTGTGTGGTATAATGTGAATAATAGTCACTACTGTACATTGTAATGTGGATATTGGGCCTACTGTACTGTGTGGCGTAATGTGAACTGGTACTATACTGTGGCCAGGCCCCTATCACATAAGCCACAACCCTATATATTTGGAATTGTTTTTTTGGTGCTCACTGCTCTTATTTTTAATTTGAGTGGAGTGGGGGTGGGGGCACCATTTTGCTCAGCAAAAAAAAAAAACAAGAACCAAACATTTTTTTCATCATGAGATTATTATATTTAATACAGGTCGAGTATCCCGTATCCGAATATCCGTTATCCGAATTATTCCGAAAACCATACATTCCAGAAAGTGAAGAATTTTTTTTTTTTTTTATAAAAACTCACTGGGGACATCTGTAACAGCACTACTGGTGACATGACATGTAACTGGCACTATATATGTGCAAGAAAATGATTGCTTGCCATTCAAATTCAGTATCTGAGATAGTACACAAACTTTGTTTCATGTTTTGAAACCTTGTTTTTTGAACAAATAAAATATATTTGTGTGTATTTTATGTGGTAATAAAATATATATGTGTGTATTTTATGTGTTTATACAGCATAAATGCAAGATACTTCAAAAAACATCATTGAAATATTAAAATATTCCGAAATACGGAATAATCCGTTATCCAAAATTCTCCTGGTCCCGAGCATTTTGGATAAGGGATACTCAACCTGTACACTATTTCAGAGTAATCAGAATATGCATTTTAATTAACTACCATGTACAGGAGTAGAAAATATTTCCAAATGATAATTACAGCAATGTTATTCTATGAATAATTATGTAGTTTATGCTGTTGTAGAACTGTGCATATTTTATAACTTAGTGTGCCATGGAATGCATAGGGAATAATAATCAAATATGGGTTTCTCTTGATAGCACTAGAGTACAACACATACATTTACCCCTAAATATATCCGTTTCAAAAATGTAGAGGTTAAGTGCATTATATTTTCTTAAAAGATACCATATGTGTGTAATGCTCGCTCGGCAAAAAGACTGAAAATGTGTCTCATTCCATATTTGGTTGAAGAATGTTGCATTTACACTGAACAAAGCTGAAGAACTCATTTCTACCTTAATCAACTCAGCTCCGCAAACTGTAGTATTACATGGTGTAATATTTATATGTACTGCCTCAGACTAGATGGCCAAGTGGTTATCTGCCCTAAAATCCTATAGGGGAAATTTACTAAGATAGGAGTTCACATGAGACATTATTTATTATCTTCTGGAAGGTGCTAAATAAATAA
Organism: Crinia signifera; assembly: GCF_055691185.1. Taxonomy (NCBI): domain Eukaryota; kingdom Metazoa; phylum Chordata; class Amphibia; order Anura; family Myobatrachidae; genus Crinia; species Crinia signifera. The sequence continues at coordinate 101,981,722 of NC_139217.1, forward strand.
ATAGTAGATTCTGTTTGGGTGCACATAGCAACATCACATGTGAAATAGAAGTCCCATCTTAGTAAATTTTGACCTATGTTTAGCACAGCACTGAGGCCTTGGGTTCAAATCCCACAATGGCCCTATTCGTGGAGGTTATATATTCTCACTTTGTTTGTGGGGGTTTCTTTTGGATACTCCGTTTCCCATCCACACTCCCAAAACATACTCTTAGCTTAATTAGATCCCAACAAAAAAGTTAATCTAGAGTGTATGTGAGGGTACATGTTGTAAGGACTGTAGATTGTAAGCTCCACAACCTATACTTATCTACCTGCACATCATAAAGTCCCACCCTCACCACAGGCAAATGCTACAGTTTACTAGTCTATGAGATGGGGACGGCGCCAAAATTGCACAAAACAACATGATTTGCTTCATGTTAGAGCCGTCCCCTCCCTGGAGAGCAGTGATTGCCAGTATGTGACCGGCAGAGGGGAGGTATGCGCGGGGGTGGGGGGGGTAGAGGGGGTATTCTGGGGCATATTCTGCCCACCTTTACTGAGGGCCGGGAGGGCCACCCGATTCCTAGGGGTGTCCTAGCTATTTCGGGAGGGTAGGCAAATGTGCCACATGAGCAAGGACTTTTGTTGATGGCTCTGTAAAGTGCTGTGGAATATGTAGACACTGTATAAATAACTATATGAATCCTTCTTTATAGAGTTATCTGCATAGATTTAAAAGCACCTTAGTAGAAATGTTGTTTCTTACTATATAAATAACTGGTAATAAAACAATGTTAAATACAACAAAATGAAAAAGCAAAATCAGAATTCACAGATTGTATGGCTGGAACGTGGTATCTCTTTAAAACATTCTCTTTTGTTTTGCCATTTGATTTATGTGACATTTTACCAAAACTTTTGATAAACTTACATCTTTATACAGCTATTTCATAACATATCAATTCCATCATTTCCTGTGCTATTATATTTAGCTTCTCAATGCACAGTGCTACAGAATACTGTCCATGGTAAATATTATAAAATGATAGTAAAATAAAGGGTACTTGTGTATTATCACGGCGCCCACTAAGCAATTTGCTTAGTGGGTAATTTGCTTAGTGGGGTATTCTGCGTAGGAAAATCGCATCGCATCGCATGGGCCATTTGAAGGGACATGCGATGCGATGCGATTTTCCTATATAATTTATTCACTGCTCTCTCAGCCCCGGGGATCGCATCGCATGGCATCGCACCTCCCGCAAAATCGCATGCAATCGCATGCGATTTTATAGGGTGTGCGATGCCATGACATTACCATTACCATAATATGATTGTATGACATACAATGATGTTTTAGCCCCCCCCCCCATTATCCACGCCACCCGAAGCGTCGTGAACGCAAGCGGCGGTGGAACGTGCCCTCCAACGTTTTCATACCCCCACTATCCACGTCGGCGTGGAGTTGATTTTATATAGTGTGGCGAGCTCAGCAAGCCACTGAGCCCGAAGCATGGCGAACGCAGCGAGCCCCGCAGGGGAACGTGGAATACATGTAAAGTAATCCTCTGCGCTCGTCATGCTTCGGACTCGGTGGCTCGCTGCACTCGCCACACTGTATAAAATCAAATCCATGCCGACGTGGATACTGGGGGAATGATAAGGTCGGAGGCGCTCACTGCACTCGCCACGCTTCGGGGTGGCGTGGATAGTGGGGGGGGGGGATGCCTAAAGCATCATTGTATCTCATACAATGATATTATGGTATAGCTAATGTCATGGCATCGCACACACTATAAAATCGCATGCGATCACATGCGATTTTGCAGGACATGCGATGCCCCGGGGCTGAGAGAGCAGTGAATAAATCACAGTAAATAATCGCACTGCATCGCATCGCATGACCCTCAAATGGCCCATGCGATGCGATGCGATTTCTCTACGGTGCCGTACGTAGCAAACTGGGCGCCGTGATAATACACACGTACCAAATAAAGGGTTGTATTAATGCCCCTTTAGGAACATTAAGGGCGGGATGTTCTAACATCCGCAGCCCTCTATAGTCCCCCTCACCGGCCACCGCATTCTTAATGTTAGCATATGCTCTAACATATGCGATCATTAACGCTTTTGCTGGTGATTCCCTCCGCAGCGGTGACACTGTGGAGGGGGGACAGAGCATACAGAAATGCGGTAAAAACCCGATAACTGGGTTTTTACCACATTTCTGCATTAGAGAATCTCCCCCTCAGAACTGTAAGTTCCCAATCATCAAATTTAGGGCCTGATTCTGGTTCACTCATAAAAGAAAATTCTCTCTCTCTATCTAATGGACAAAACCATGTGCACTGCAGGTGGAGCTGATGTAACATGCAGAGAGTGTTAGATTTGGGTGGGGTTTGTACTTCATTCTACATTTCAATGTAAAAATAAAGCAGTCAGTATTTACCCTGCACAGAAACAAAATAATTCCCAAATGTAACTTTGCACATGCTACATCTGCCCCCCCCCCCTGCAGTGCATATGGTTTTGTTCATTAGAGAGAAAATTTGCTTTTGTGAGTGAACCAGAATCAGGACCTTAATGTGTTTTCCTTATTTGCATATTTTTGGGGACTTTCCTGCTGTCCTACATGTGGGCAGTAGGGTCCCACTGTGGCTGGGCAGTTGGGAGCTTTGTGGTGAATAGACACTGCGCTTGCACACAACATCTAATCATGGCACAGATAGAGTGCTGGTCATGCCCCTATAGTGATGGCAAATGGGGGTGTGCTCACGATAGCAGCATTGCAGTGAAGCCACACACCCTATTGCTGAGGCAACACCCCTTTTGGGAGTGTGTGGCAAGTCACAATTCTGTATTTACAAGAGTTGGGAGGTATACTTAGTACATCCACTTTTAGGCAACGTCCATAATAATTACCATTCATTTCATCCTACAGTATATACAAAATCTCACAGTATATAACACATGCAGAGGTGTTTTAAGAGAGGAAAGGACCCATGTTCAGGATCTGTGTTGGTCTTTTCTCTTGCAGCGCAGTAGACTGATTTGCTCATGCACAGGTCTCTGGGAATACGTTCGCAACACCATTTTTCCAGTGATTTCTGTATGCAGTGTTCAGGTGCATTCTATAAAATTAAACGTTGCAGTTGATTGGTTGCCATGGGGACTTTCTCCACTCTCACTTCTCTACTTTTTTCACTGCTTCATACATCTACCCTTTGGTACCATGAATGACATCAGGACCCACTCCACAGGATCCAGGAGGCTAACCTACTCTCAAGTCTCCTGGACATTCCCAGACAATAGTCAAAAATGCATAAAAGCCATGTACACAAATGCTTCATAGGTGATCTGACCATACAAGGTGAACATACAACATACGCACAGATGGTGCAATAGTCAGGAACTGAACTCATGATCTCTGACCAGTTGAAGTTTGACTGTATATTCATCCGTGATTCATTGGCAGACTCAATAAGAGTTTATTTTTCTGAAGCATGAACTTATTTCTTGTGTTTACTTCATACACCCGTTAGATAGATAAATGAATGGGAGTAATCAGCTCTTTAGACATATTAAAGTGACTGAATCACCAGGGAAACAGGAAATAAGTGAAGCACCTGCCTGGAATTTGTTAGGTTCTGTACAGACATATTACAGCTGCACCTGCACATACTGTATGAGGGGGGAGGACAGTTTCACTGAAGGAGAAAGTAACAATTGTATTTAAACCAGATTGATGGGGAACAGATCTCCTCAGAATTATGAACTGTTACAAAACATCTTGTCTATTTTTAAGATAGATCATAAATCAGTCCCTAAGTAATGGACAAAGATGACACCATTAGTGGGAATTTAAGTGTAGCTGCAGGATTTAAATTTCAGAAAAACAAGCTCAGAACAGCCATAGTGCAGGAACTGAGCTGCAATAACTGAAAAATGTGCAGAATCGTTGGTGGGGGTCTGTATCCCTCAGTGTTTCACTTGGCAGCCCCGGCACTTGAAGAGGGTTTTATATGGAAGGTTTGCGGTAGATTAAATCAGTTGCATAAAAGTCAAAAAAGTGTTTTGTTACTCCGAGAGTACAATGATATAAATAAGAAAAACAAATGATTACATATCTAATTTTCCCAGTGAAACAAATCAAACAGTGACTGGTTGGGGTCATCCCACTTTTTACTCACTCAGTTTTATTACTCTTATCCATGGACCGCTTGTAGTCTTCTTATCACTTTCTAGCTAACTAGACAGGAAATTGGAAAGTACTCGTCACATGTTCTGCCAAAACGGTTTTAATGCCAAGTCACCACTATTCTCTATTTCCTAAGGATGGAAAACTCCAATCAAATTAACACTGAAATCAGCATTTCTAAATGAACGGACAATTGGGTATTACTTATTTACACTTTTCTGACTTCCAACTTGTACAAAATAGTACTATTATTAATACTAAACTATCCCAAAGGTGTAGGTCAGCAGCTTTTTTTGACCACTTAGATGTTGGTCTAGCACAGAGGTTTCCAAACATCAGTTCAATTTAACCATTTGTGCTAAGCCATGGATATACTTAAGATAAAACTAAACCGAGTTTGTGAACCTTTGGTCTAGCAGTCAATGTTTGTGTTAAGACTGAACCAAATGTACGGCCATAAAATAAAAAACTAACAAAACTAACAAATAAAAAGTGAAAAAGTAAATTCAAAATAATAAATGAAAAATTAGCATCAAAAAGCCAAAAATAAAAATGGAAAATTTGAAAGAAAAATATTTCAATAAGAATATTAGTAATAAAATAATGGTATTGGTATTAAAATCAACAAGTAAGAAACAGCAACCAGCTGGGTTCCACATATACTGCACATATCCTGATTTCCCTAACTGACCTCATAGTTGCCCGATATTAAGGGAATCAATTAGACCCTACATATTCTGGATCACCTTAGCCTGCCCCATCCTTGCCTCTTCCTGTACCATCACTTTACATATATTACTTACCCCATTTAAGGCACAGCCAGTGGATGGCTAGATAGATAGATAGATAGATAGATAGATAGATAGATAGATAGATAGATACTATATATAGACAGATTATATGACCTCCGAGTGCACATATACAGTTAACAAATTATAATAATAATAAATTATTTAGAATTATTTAAATAATGCACATGTGTTAAGCAGTGCTTCGCTGAATATATTTTTAGGCATTGTCATCAGTCCCTGCCCCAGTGGTGGGTCAGGGCATGATGATAGCTGGGTGGGAATAGGATAGTCAGCACCACTGCAAACTATGGCCCTCATTCTGATCACCATGATCCACTGCGTGTTCGCACAGGGGGCTATGGTGAGTGACTGCCCATGCGTATAAACTTTTATGTGCATGTGCAGCTGCTTGGTGCGAGCGGGTGCGGCAAACTGCTTGTTCGCTGTCCTGTTCGCACCTAGCAGTGCGGGGGGCGTGGGGCAGCATCGAGGGGCTGGGAATGTCCAGCGTTTCATGTGCATCCCCATGAAAACGCTGGGCATTCCCATGTAAATGCACCCTTGATGGGGGGTGCGGGCAGCTGACATCAGCGGATCAGCTTCCCGTACATGGCGCCACAGTTGTAAGACACCAAAGAGGTGTCTTACATCTACACAATCATTCGATGGTCATCGACCATTGAATGATTTTGTCCCCGCATGCAAGGCTACGAATGGATGATTATGCAAAACATCCATTCGCATGTGTGTGCGGGGATATTCGGCGTGCCGGGGGGGGGGGGGGGGGGGGGCGCTTGTTGTGGCATTAAAATGACATGCAAAGCTGCTAATTTTGCATGTTTGTATGTCAACCAGAATGACCTCCTTGAATTGTTCCCTCCTTTAAATGGTAGAGGCAATTAGAAGCAGTGAGTGACAAGCAGGAGCAGAAAAGGGAAAGGAAAGGGGATATTGACATGTTCTGCAGGTTTGAACATTCCTGGGAAAATGGGCATGGTCTTTCAACAAGGGCGTTACCTTACAACAAGGGGTGTGCACCTGCTTCTTAATACCAGTAAAACTAAAGAGATTATTGTACAGTAGATTTTAAAAGAGAGAAGCATAATCTATTTGTTCCTGTCCAAATTAATGGTGTGGATGTTGAGCGTGTCCCTATTTAAAATTTTCTGTGTTTCTAGGTTGTCTTCTGGGTGTGTGAACATGCATGTGTGCCCAGGTGTTTTTTGGATGTCAGCGATGACGGCTTCCAGTCTGGCTTTTTAGCAGATTCCAAGCCTTAGACTGGCGCAGGTGGAATTTTTTGTTGATGTTTTGGTTTTTGCAAATGGATCTGTTTGTTGTTTTCAGTGCATTCGTAAATCTGCAATGAGCATTTATTCTTTCTTTTTGGGTGGTGACTTTTTGATTGCAGGCAACTGATTCTTCTCTAATTAGCAACCCGTGCTTAATTAGCAGATGCGAGAGGCTGCAGCTTTTGGACTCAAAATAGTCCAGCTATTATTATTATTATTATTATTATTGTTTATTTATATGGCGCCACATGGGTTTCGCAGTGCCTGACAATACATAGATGAGCAAAAGACAAGAAAATAGTGATTTACAGTACAAATGCCAATTAGGACAAGTACATGGTAAATAATAGACAGTTGCAGTAGTGGACACTGGTGCTATTTGAACAGAGGCAGAGATATGCAGTATTCTTAGAAAAGTACATGAGGAGAGAAGGACCTGCTTGTGAGAGCTTACAATCTAAAGCAGTGGTTCTCAACCTCAGTCCTCAGGACCCCCCCCCCCCCCCAACAGTTCACATTTTTCAGGTCACCCGGCAGGTGCACAGGTGCACTCATTAGTCACTGACACATTTTAAAAGATCACAGGTGGAGCTAATTATTTCACCTGTGAGGAGACCTGGAAACCGTGCACTGTTGGTGAGTCCTACAGAATGAGGTTGAGATCCAATGATCTAAGGGTAAGGGGCAAACAGACTGATGTGACACAGCAGGGGTAGAATGAGCATAAACAGAAAGTTTTCATTCCAGATGCCCATGAAACGCAGTGCGTTCTCATGGGTGACACCTGTCGTGGTCTGCCCATAGTCCACCCAGCTCCCTGTGAACGGCTTTGCGACCATGCAAATTGCCGAAGCTATTCGCAAAAGGGACCTGTACATGCGCATAAACGACCATACGCATGCACAGTCCCCTATAGGAACAGGGACAAATTCTTCCCATTCCAAAGGGACTAGAATTACCCCCCAAATGTATTGTTGAAGTGTAATCTATTATTAGATCATCCTTCCCTGCAATTCATGGCATAGCTGATAAGTTGGGTTTATTATGGAGACAACTAGGAAGAAAATCAACAGCTCAGTTGATCATTGACTTCGGGTATTTGGAAATGCACAACCCATTGTTTAGGTTTCAATGTGCCACTGTGTGTTTCTGTAAAGTATGCTTAGGAATATTGGGAAGTTTTTTAAGTTGTCAGGGTTTCTGGCAGCATCAGAGTGCCGGGGCCGAAGATTTGGATTTGGATTTGTCAAACAGTGGTGAAAGGCTTTGGATTTTTTTAAAAAATGGTCAAAAACACCCAAATCACGTAATTTTTGCGTTTTTTGTCTCTAGAGTAATATTGACCTCAATAATATAAATTTCCAGCCCTTTCCATTCAATTTTGACCACTTTACAGGTCACAATGTTGTTTTCATTCAATTTAGGCCAAGGTCTGCATCAAGCTGGCTGGTTATTAACACACGGAACTTCTGACAGTATCAGTATGGTGTATTGGGGTGCAGTACACACAAAGGTTGAATAAAGAAGAGGAAAAAAAAATTAGATTTTTTTTTACTTTAATTAATATAATTTGTTTTTTAATGCGCAGCTAACAGCTGCATGAAGGCCGAACAATCACACATGCACCTTCTGACAGTATACTATGGGTGCAGTACACACAAAGAATGAATAAATTAGAGAAAAATTGATTTGCATTTTTTTTACTTTAATTATTTTTAATGTGCAGCTTGTATAACGCTGCGAGGACGCAGAACAATCACGCACAGAAATTGTGGTGTATACTATTGGGGTGCAGTAACAGGAAAAAAAATAAAGAACAGCAAAATATATCTTTATATTGTTTTTTTTTTTTTAATGGACGGATAACACTGTGTGGACCAGGGAGGCAGAACAATCACACACGGAACTTGTTCTGCTTTTGACAGTAGTATATGGTGTATTGGATTGCAGTGACCACACACCCACCACAATGAAAAAAAACCATTAACAATGAAAAGCTGACCTAAAGCCTGCCTGTGTACACTGACTGACAGCCTGCCTAACACAAGACCAGTACAATTACTACAATATAATTAAGTATAATTATAATGGGGGCATTGCTTAAGGGACGCTACTAGTGGGTAGGCGATTTCCCTATGTCCAAATCTTCCATGGGGAGCACATACACATGCAGAGATTTGTGCTAAGCAATTTTGCTAAGTGATTTTGCTAAGCAATTTTGCTTAAGCAAAAAAAGTCCGGGTAGTGGTATAAAATGAGAGATTGCAATCAGTATCTCTCATTCTGTACACACAGATTTGCAGTCACTTGCTAAGCAATTTGACTAGATTTTGACTGCATGCGCTGACTTAAGGTGCCCATACACGTTACAATTATTGTATACAATATTGTATACAATATCGCATCTCATAGCATATCGGTTTAGCGATGAGTACAAAAAGTATGTGCAGCACATACTTTTTGTACTAGATCTCATCTCATCTGATCTCATCGCAAAACCGATATGCTATGAGATGCAATATTGTATACAATAATTGTAACGTGTATGGGCACCTTTAGTTAGCAGGAGATAATTTATCTCTTTTGCATAGACACGGAGAGATCTGTGCTTAATTTCTAAGCAATCTAGTCAGATTGCTTAGAAAATAGCACAAAATCGCTCCATGTGTATATCCCTTTACATAATAATAATAATAATAATAATAATAATAATAACAATAACAACAACAAAATAATAATTGGATTAAATAGTAGGTTCTGCTAATTAAGTAATTGAAAGATACACATTTCAAAAACTATTTTTCACACATAAAACAGAAAGCCTGCAAGTTGTTATGTGGTCAAATTAGAGAAAAATACAGAAAATCCATATAGTGTACTGTGCCGTACAATGCTGGGTGTGAACTCCAGTGATTGTCTATACAACAGAGATATTGATGATATATTCCAAACATAGCGGCACTAAATCTTATTGTTGTACACAAGGACAGACCAGCCCTTCTCCGATGCATCTTCATGTTTCTGGACTATTCAACACTTGACGTGTGTTTTTCCCCAATAACTCATTGTATAACTGAACAGGATGTCAAGGCAATTCCATTTCATACAAGTGTATGGATTATATTATGAGGAGTTTTCCTGTTATTATGGAGCGTGACCAGAAATGAGAATAAAAGCAAAGTATTCTCCATTGTCAGTGGTGGCCGCCCAGTCCTGATAGTGTAACACATGCACTGGAAGAGTAATAATATTAGATAACATTCCTGCTCAGATACAAAGCGTTGTCCGACATTGATTACTGATGTGGGTCTGCTGTTGTGTTTGTCTATGGTACAATAAACTGTTTACATAAAAATTCTTTGTTGCAGGTTTTAAATCTTCTGTAGCTGCCAGGTTCTAAGGTTTAGCTGCCAGCTGGCAGACATAGAGGTGCTTGTGCTGTATTTGATTGAGGTCATTAACAGTCAAAACTGTCAGTAGGTGACAGCAAGCAGAGACTTCTTGCCCTCGGGTCACAGCTGGACTACAGCAACTTGCTCCTGATTAAACAATAAAACTAATAATGATAGTCATATTACTTTCACATTTTGAAAAGAGACACAGTTAATCTATATTTAACTGCCAATAGACAAATACTCAGAACAAACAAAAAATATTACATACTGTATGTATTTGTTAATAAAGTACAACTAATTAATACACTGTATGTACACTATTAACTTATGTTGTTTATTTAAAGCCATTATAGCATACCTGCCTACTTTTGAAAACTAGTTTCAGGGAGATTATAGTTGGTAATATAATTTCTCAATGTGCCCCATTGAGGGTGCGTGTCATGCTCCACCTTAAAGAGCGTGTCTAGTTCCATATATGGAGAGATTGTGAATGTGGCACCTAGAAGCGTGGGTGTGTACTGCTACATCTGAGAGGAATCTTGTAAAATGACTTATATCCAAATGTAGATGAGCCCCAAAGCAGTTAGTAAGAGCTAATATACTTGCTAAAGTGCTGGGAAATGGCGCTGATGATTAAGTGTTAATGTATCTATCTCTCATTCCTTTTTACCCCAAAAATATAAGAGTGTAATGTGGGCTAGGTGAAATGAGGGAGATTGCTAGACTAATGAGGGAGAGAGGGAGATTGCTGTTATTTCATGGAGTCTCCTGGGTAACTATGCATTATAGCAAAGCAATGCATTATATTACAATGGTGTAATGGTTAGCATTACCGCCTCACAGCACTGAGGTCATTGAGGGGGGGGTTTCCCACCATGGCCCTAACTGTGCGGAGTTTGTATATTCTCCCCATGCTTGCATGGATTTCCTCCAGGTACTCTGGTTTCCTCCCGCATTCCAAATATATACTGGTAGGTTAATTGGCTGCTAACGAAATTAACTCTAGAATGTCTGTGTGCGTGTACATTAATATAGATTGTAAGCTCCACTGGGGCAGGGACTGATGTGAATGCTCAAATGTTCTCTGTAAAGCGCTGCAGAATATGTGTGCGCTATATAAGAAACTGTTCAAATAAATGAAGAAAAAAAAATTCAAATAAAACATAGTAAACACTGACTCAATCAAATATCAAATATCTTACTAGCTAATGTTTGCACATTATGCAGAGCTGTAAAGTCTGACATACATATATTGAAAGATGATGGGGTTTATTGACAAAGATATTGAAGATGGGATGTTGCTGTGGGCAACCAATCAGAATCTATTCCTTATTTATTAAGCAACTTCTAGAAGATAAAAGAATCTGATTGTTTGCCCAAAGCAACATCTCATCTTTGATAGAACTCTTATGTTAGTAAATAAACCCTGATGGGTCAACCGGAGCAGCATGGGGGTCATGAGTTCAATTGTGGACTAAGGCACTATCTGTGCCGGGTTTGTTTGTTCTCCATGTACATAGGCTAACTGCTGATGCTCAGAGTTCCTCCATCAATCCAAAAACATGCCAAGAGGGCAATTTTACAATAAGTCAATGAATAACCCATTATGTATGTGTGTCAATGTCATGGCCAGATTAACAATAGGGTAGATGGAGCTCCAGGCCTCGGCATAAATAGGCCCATCATAATGGCAGCACAAAGCCATGCGGTTGTGTATTCCACCTACATTATCTGCTCCACTGTTTTCCTAAGTACATAAAAATTGCATCATTTTCTGTGAAAACTAGAAAAGCTATTTTAATAGTTATGATATATGGCTGACTGTGTGGCCAATTGGGAAGCTGGTCATCATCTGGCCACACCCTCATATCACTGGTCATACCTAGTCAGCACTGGTCACACCCACACAGCACTGGTTATAGGGCTTCCGCTTCTCACAATAGGTCCTTGTAATGTTTCAGCATCAGGCACACGAGAGATGTGACCCTTAATCCGGCCTTGGTCCATGTGATAGGGAATATGGGATAGGGAAAAGTATCAACTCCAATGGGCAGGGGCTGATGTCAATATTCCTTGAAAAGAGCTGCGGAATACGAGTTTACTTTATAAATCATTCATAGAAGTAAATATGCCCATAGACATACTCTGGGTAAGGTTTATGTGAGTTGTGTTATCTTGTAATTTGATATTTTGCATAGTGGATTATAGAGATATTGCACCATTTTATAGACACACTAGGCCAGATGTATCAAGCTTCAAAAGTGATAAAACAGAGAGTGATAAACAGCCAGCCAATCAGCTCCTACCTGTCATGTTACAGATTGGGCGTGAAAAATGACAGGCGGGAGCTGGCTGTTTATCACTCTCCATTTTATCACTTTTTGAAGCTTGATGCATCTTGCCCTTAGAGAGATATTGCACCATTTTATAGACACACTATTTGTAATCTATGAATACAGCGTTGAGGTAAATTGACCTATTGATATGGCTGTCACAGTCTCCAGGACCCCGGGAGTCTCTTACCGGGTCCGGGGACGTGGCTTCTGCGGGCAGCAGGCTGGGCGCCCCAGGCACTGGCTTGGGCAGCAGCTTGAGCAGTCTGGGCGACGGTGGTCTGAAGCGGGTGGTAGGCGGAAGAGTAACGGGCGGCTGGCGTCTCTCCCTGCACAGCTCCCGTCAGCGTGTCTGCGGCTTCCGGGTACGCGGGTGCGCGCTCACTAGGGGCGCGCGCGCCGCACGTTCTGATGTTTAAAGGGACAGGCAGAAAATTGAACTGCCCAGTCCCCAGTATAAAGGAAGTCTCTGGCAGGCAAATCACTGCCAGAGTATAGGCTCACACCTACTCCAGCGTTTCTGTACTTAGTTCCTGATCTCCATTTACTACTGTTATTGACCCGGCTTGTTCCTGACGATTCTCCCGCTTGACCCTTGTACTCCATTTGTGACCTCTCCGTGTATGACCTCAGCTTGCTCTCGACCATCCCTCTGTCTCATCCCAGTGTACCGCAAACAGTGTCTCCCGTGTATGACCCGGCTTGTATTGGACCTTCTTTGCCTCTCCCCTGGGCTCCTAACTGACCGCACAGATACCGACCCGGCTAGACGACCGCCTCTTTATATAACCTACTCCCGGCCGCCAGCTCATAAAGGGAAACCTAACCAGAGGACCGCGACCGACATGTCGAGTGCCGCAAAAGCCCAAATCCCAATTGGAGGGGTCACTGGCAGAAAACCCTCGGCACGGTTAGACTCCGCACCTCTGCGTTAGGTCGAGCCAATTCCCGAGCTGAATAGGCAGGGAGGCAAAGTATATTTGTGACAGAATACTCTGGCCCATAAATATGGATCCAGCGGCCGGTCCGTCTCCTAAGGAGCTTCTGGTTCATCTGCTTACCAGGGTGAACAAGCAGGAACAGGATCAGGCACAAATCATGCAATGTCTGCAGACCTTGATGCAACGTATTGAAGCCCCTCTGGCTCCGCCGCCTCCGGCCCCACTTCCTCCGGTGGTCGCAGCAAGTGCCCCTTCGCTTTGCATTCCGAATCCCGCTAAATTCGATGGGAATCCCAAGGAGTGTCGGGGATTTCTAAATCAGTGCCTCATCCAATTTGAAATACAGGCGGCATCCTTCCCGTCAGATAGGGCGAAGGTGGCCTACATGATTTCGCTACTCACGGGTCAAGCTCTGTCCTGGGCCTCTCCACTCTGGGAGAAGGATCACGCGGTGATTAATAACATCACTGAATTCATCACCGAGTTCCGTAAGGTGTTTGACGAGCCAGGTCGGGTGACGTCCGCCGCTTCGGCCATCCTCCGGCTGAGGCAGGGAACCCAGACTGTGGGACAATACACGGTTCAGTTCAGGACCCTCGCATCCGAGTTAGGGTGGAACGAGGAGGCTCTGATGGCCACCTTCACACAGGGGCTATCTGAGAAGATTAAGGATGAGTTGGCAGGTCGAGAGCCGTCGACTTCTTTGGACGACCTCATTTCCTTATGTACACGGGTGGACCTCCATTACCAAGAGAGGGATAAAGAGAGGGAACAATCCCGAAGGTTCAGTTTCAAGCTGGCGCCCCGATTTATTCCCCCAGCAACTAACCCTTCGTCGGCATCAGCTTCCATGGCAAGTCAGCAATTGGAGGAACCCATGCAGATTGGGAAAGCTCGCCTTCCTTTCGCAGAAAGAGAGCGAAGGTTTAAAAATCGGTTGTGCTTGTATTGCGGGGAATCAGGTCATCTCCTCTCTGCGTGCCCCAAGCGTCTGGGAAACGACAAGGCCTAACTGATTGTAAGGGGGTCAGGTTAGGCACGTTATCTTATACCTCTTCTCGAGTTTCCGCAATCGGATTCACTATCGATGTAACCTTAAGTTATGGGAATTCCTCATTGATCCTCAAAGCCTTTCTAGACTCCGGCGCGGATGGTAATTTCATTACCGCAGGAACGGCAAAACGCTTGGGACTCCCTTGTCATGAACTGACGAATCCCTTACACATCATAGGTATAGATGGCAATAGGTTGCCTTTTTCAAGCATTCGTTCTAATTCTGCAATGGTGCAGATGAGAGTGGGGATCCTACATCAAGAGTCCATCTCCTTCTTCGTGCTTCCCGCAGCAGAGAATCCCATCATTTTGGGATTGCCATGGCTACAGTTACATTCACCTGTGCTGGACTGGAAGCATCCTCAAGTATTGGCATGGGGGCAGGAATGTCAGGGGCGATGCCTTGAACGAATCAAACGACATTCCTGTACTGTATCTTCCTCCCAACTGGGGTCCGGGGGCAAACTCCCAATCGCTTATCAAGCCTTTGCAAACGTTTTCAGCAAGAAGGAAGCAGAAAGACTGCCAGCCCATAGGATTTGGGACTGTGCCATCGATTTGGTTCCTGGGAAATGTCCTCCTCGTGGCCGAATGTTTCCGTTGTCCATGGCGGAGTCTCAGGCAGTATCAGAGTATATTAAAGATAATTTGGAGAGAGGTTTTATCAGGGAATCCAAAAAAAAAGACGGGGGTCTTAGACCTTGCATTGACTATAGGGGTCTCAATGCCATCACGGTGAAAGATCGTTTTCCTCTTCCGCTCATCTCTGAACTCTTTGACAAAATCAAAGGGGCACGGTTCTTCACGAAGTTGGATCTCCGCGGGGCATATAACTTGATCCGAATTAGATCAGGAGATGAGTGGAAGACAGCCTTCAACACGCGGGATGGACACTTTGAGTACTTAGTGATGCCGTTCGGCTTGAGCAACGCTCCGTCAGTTTTTCAGAGATATATGAACCACATTTTTCAAGATTTGCTGAACAAGTTCGTAATCGTCTACCTGGATGATATTTTAATTTTTTCAGGGAACCTTCATGCACATCAGCAGCATGTTCAAGAAGTTCTAGCCCGCCTCCGTAAGCACCGGTTGTACTGCAAATTAGAGAAATGCTCATTTGAACAACAGGAAATGCCCTTCTTGGGGTTCATTGTTACCAGTTCAGAATTACGGATGGATCCTAAGAAATTGTCTGCAATCTCTGACTGGCCGCAACCAGTAGGGTTGAAATCTACTCAACGCTTTTTAGGTTTCTGCAACTTCTACAGACAGTTTATTAAGAATTACTCTTCCGTGGTAGCTCCAATAACCAAGCTTACCCGCAAAGGAGAAAATACTAAGGAGTGGTCCTCGGAGGCCAAGCAAGCTTTTTCATTACTCAAGCAACTCTTTGTGTCTGCACCCATTCTAAGACGGCCCGATCCTGACAAACCCTTCTTTGTTGAAGTGGACGCATCTTCGGTAGGGGTGGGGGCAGTTCTATCCCAAAGGGATGAGGCTAACAAATGGTATGCTTGTGGGTTCTTCTCCAAAAAATTTCAACCTGCAGAGAGAAATTACGCAGTGGGAGACAAAGAGCTGTTAGCCATCAAATTGGCCCTACAAGAATGGCGTCATATATTAGAGGGCGCGAGTTTTCCAGTAACAGTCTATACTGACCACAGAAACCTGATGTACCTCAAAACGGCCCACTGTCTAAACTACAGACAGGCTAGATGGTCTTTATTTTTTGACCGGTTCAATCTAGTGTTAACTTATCGTCCAGGAGACAAGAACGTTAAAGCAGATGCACTTTCACGAGTCTTTGGGCCAGCTGCTTCAGAGGAGTTAAATGACCAGAAGCCCATTTTAAAGTCGTCTTGTTTTATTGCATCCTCCAAGAAGATCAAAATTCCTGTAGGGAAGACGTTTGTGCCATTAAAATCTCGAACAAAAATCCTACGTTGGTTCCACTCCTCTTACTTCACTGGACACGCTGGTATTAAGAAGACTTCAGAGATCATTTGTCGCAGCTACTGGTGGCCATCAGTTAAAACAGACGTTAAGAACATAGCTGCTTGCGATACATGTGCTCAACACAAGTCCATACCACAAGCTCCAGTGGGATTGCTTCAGCCTCTTCCAGTTCCAAGTCACCCCTGGGCTGACATTTCAATGGATTTCATCACCGAGCTTCCGGTTAGCCAGGGTTTTAATACTATCTGGGTGGTGGTGGATCGTTTTTCTAAAGCAGCCCATTTCATTCCTCTCAAGGGTCTTCCATCTGCTTCTAAACTGGCCGAAAGCTTCATCAAGAATATCTTTAGGTTGCACAGGTTTTCTCAGAGTATTGTGTCAGACAGAGGAGTCCAATTCACGTCCAAGTTCTGGCGAGCCCTATGCTCTTCTTTTAACATCAAGCTCAACTTCTCTTCAGCTTACCACCCCCAGAACAATGGACAAACCGAAAGGGTTAACCAGGACCTGGAGAAGTTTTTAAGGATTTACGTGTCAGCCAATCAGGATGATTGGGCATCTCTGCTTCCCTGGGCAGAATTTGCCCACAACAATCTGTACCACGAGTCCACGGGGCATTCCCCATTCTTCGTTCAAAACGGATTTCATCCTAATCTTCCTGAAATTTTTTCCAAGTCTGCTACTGCTCTGCCAGCCGTCCAACATATGGTCAAGAAGTTTCTGAGCATCTGGTCTGAGGTGAGAAGAAACCTTAGTAAATCCTCTGATCGTTATAGATGCTTCGCTAATAAAAAAAGGAAAGAGGCTCCTCAATTTAAACCTGGAGATAGAGTATGGCTCTCTACAAGACATTTGAGGCTTAAAGTTCCGTCCATGAAATTAGCTCAAAGATTCATTGGTCCCTTTCATGTTCTTCAAA
Source organism: Crinia signifera (assembly GCF_055691185.1). NCBI lineage: Eukaryota > Metazoa > Chordata > Amphibia > Anura > Myobatrachidae > Crinia > Crinia signifera. The sequence goes on from NC_139217.1 coordinate 101,998,581, forward strand.
TAGTTAATCCAGTAGCAGTGAGACTCAAACTTCCTAGATCCCTTAGAATTCCCAACGTCTTTCATGTGTCACTTCTAAAACCGCTTATCATCAATAGGTTCTCTTCCTTCAGACGATCTTGTACACCCCTCCTGATAGGAGGTCATGAAGAATACGAAATAAGTCAGATTCTGGATTCAAGAGTTTCTAGGGGTCACGTCCAATTCCTCATTGACTGGAAAGGGTTCGGGCCTGAGGAGCATTGCTGGGTTAAGGCATCTGAAATTCACGCCCCACAGTTACTCCACAGATTCCATCGAAAATATCCCAACAAGCCTTTCATAGGGTGTTCGGTGCCCACCCCTAGGGTGGGGGGTAATGTCACAGTCTCCCGGACCGTGGGAGTCTCTTACCGGGTCCGGGGACGTGGCTTCTGCGGGCAGCAGGCTGGGCGCCCCAGGCACTGGCTTGGGCAGCAGCTTGAGCAGTCTGGGCGACGGTGGTCTGAAGCGGGTGGTAGGTGGCAGAGTAACGGGCGGCCGGCGTCTCTCCCTGCACAGCTCCCGTCAGCATGTCTGCGGCTTCCGGGTACGCGGGCGCGCGCTCACTAGGGGCGCGCGCGCCGCACGTTCTGATGTTTAAAGGGACAGGCAGGAAATTGAACTGCCCATTCCCCAGTATAAAGGAAGTCTCTCGCAGGCAAATCACTGCCAGAGTATAGGCTCACACCTACTCCAGCGTTTCTGTACTTAGTTCCTGATCTCCATTTACTACTGTTATTGACCCGGCTTGTTCCTGACGATTCTCCTGCTTGACCCTTGTACTCCATTTGTGACCTCTCCGTGTATGACCTCAGCTTGCTCTCGACCATCCCTCTGTCTCATCCCAGTGTACCGCAAACAGTGTCTCCCGTGTATGACGCGGCTTGTATTGGACCTTCTTTGCCTCTCCCCTGGGCTCCTAACTGACCGCACAGATACCGACCCGGCTAGACGACCGCCTCTCCATATTACCTACTCCCGGCCGCCAGCTCATAAAGGGAAACCTAACCAGAGGACCGCGACCGACGTGTCGAGTGCCGCAAAAGCCCAAATCCCAATTGGAGGGGTCACTGGCAGAAAACCCTCGGCACGGTTAGACTCCGCACCTCTGCGTTAGGTCGAGCCAATTCCCGAGCTGAATAGGCAGGGAGGCAAAGTATATTTGTGACAATGGCTTTCTAATGTTCAGGAGGTGACGGGGAAACCATGGGCGTACTAGCTTTGGGAGCTGACCCCGCACGCCGCAGGTATCTCTAGCCCTGTGGCTCACTGTCTGGAGTCGGAGCTCTGTGCTCTCTGCTGAAGTACAGCTGCTTCTCCATTGCTTCTGCTGCTGTTGCCCACAGCTACGGTAATAATACTTTGGCTTATAACTCTCATAAGTGGTTGTTTTTTTGGGGTGTTGACATTGCCAACTCCACTGGATATCTAAAAAGGTGGCTCTTATGCCCATCACACAGCGGTGTGACAGACTCTAATCTATAGACGGTCTCTCTGTGTGTCTATATTCCAAAGTTGGAGTTAACCCCTTTTCACCCGGAGGATCTGTGTTACCATATATTCATACCAAAATTGGATATAAAGTTCCATTGTAATATAAAAATACAATTAGTGGCACTGGATGTACCATTTGCTGATGCCTCAACAGACCCTACCCCCTGAAAACTGCTTCCATACTTTTCCTGAGCTACTTTCCCTCCCAATCAGCCACTGGCTTCTTCACAATCCAAATGTCAACAAGCAGTATGTGGATAAGTGGTAGCCGCATGTTAGTAAATGTAAAATACTGCTTCAAGTATTTTCATGCTGGAAGTACAACTGAATCTTAGAGGTTATTCATTGTTTTGATAGTGAAGTAATGCTGTAAGTAGCATTGTACACTTTCTGACACAGTGATGCCTGAGGAGGGCCACATACTGCTTGTTGACATTTTGATTGGTTTCAGTATGTTGTAGCAGTTTTGGTTGTAGATTTTTGTTTCTATGGGCCAGATGTATCAAGCTTCAAAAATTGATAAAATGGAGAGTGATAAACTGCCAGCCAATCAGCTCCTAACTGCCATGTTACAGACTAAGGGCTAGATGCACTAAGCTTCAAAAGTGATAGAATGGAGAGTGATAAACAATCAATCAGCTCCTGCCTTACCTATTTCAAACACAGTCTGTGACTTGGCAGGTAGGAGCTGATTAGCTTGTTGTTTATCACTCTCCATGTTACCACTTTTTGACGCTTGATACATTTGACCCAATGGGTGAGATTTAATAGGATGAGATGAGAGATTCAGAAAGTGAGAGATTTGGGGAGAAATCTAAAGTTTTTTTTGAAGCTGCAATCATTTACACTGCAAAACCAGTTTCATTTTGCAGTGTAAATGATTGCCGCTTTAAAAAACTTTAAAAAAACTGGAGATTACTCCCCAAATCTCTCACTTTCTGAATCTCTCATCCTATTAAATCTCACCCTATATGTTATTTAAGAGTAAATCAGTATATTATTGGTTTACTGTCCTTTTTAAGTTTAAATATCTTTTGCCGGTTATAGTTTATTATTGTTTTATAGCTCTTTTGTAAATTTGTAGCTCTTTTAATTGGGCAAATACATATTGTAGATAGCTGTAGAATTTTCTACAAAAATAAGACAAAGTCAATGTAGTTTCAAACTAGGAAAAAAAACCTCTTCAAAAATTGGGAGACACTCAGAAGGTGTGTGCTTATCCAAATTGTTACACTTAGAAGGTGAGCGCTTATCCAAATTGTTACACTTAGAAGGTGAGCGCTTAGCTAAATTGTTACACTTAGAAGGTGTGCGCTTATCCAAATTGTTACACTTAGAAGGTGAGCGCTTAGCCAAATTGTTACACTTAGAAGGTGAGCGCTTAGCCAAATTGTTACACTTAGAAGGTGAGCGCTTAGCCAAATTGTTACACTTAGAAGGTGAGCGTTTAGCCAATTTGTTACACTTAGAAGGTGAGCGCTTAGCCAAAATGTTACACTTAGAAGGTGAGCGCTTAGCCAAAATGTTACACTTAGGAGGTGAGCGCTTAGCCAAATTGTTGCTACAAAAATTGGGAGAATTATATCCATATGTCTTGACTCCCAATGGCATCTTCATAGAGGGAAATGCCCTTTGTACTGTATATAAATATGTTCGTTATAGAGGAATATGCTCATTGATTTACATGATCTATTTTTTTATTTTTTATTTAATGTTACGTGAAGGTCAATGAGTAATTACATCTTTGGAACCACATTTGTTCTAAATTGTTATCATGTCATTCATCCCAAAAAAGTTTCAAATTGATATTATAAACATTAAATTATGAAAATCAAAAGGCCATTGGAAACATGAATTACCATTCGGTATCAGCAATTACTGCTCTTCAACTTACCCCTTGGAAATATGTTGGAAAAAATGTTTTACACCAGACACAAGAGTATGATGGAGGCACATTTATGAGATTTTGCACTGTATCTACGAGTGCTGAAATTTTTTAGAAAATAAAGAAATTTAAATGTAAATTTAGTAAAGCTTCTTAAAATGAAAATATGTGATGTTGCCCATAGCAACCAATCAGATTTTTTCTGTCATTTTCTGCAGGTGGGGCAGATGTAACATGTCCCGAGAGAGTTAGATTTGTGTAAGTTATTTTGTTTCTATGCAGGGTAAATACTGGCTGCATTATTTTTACACTGCAAATTAGCTTTCGGTTTCAACACACCCCACCCAAATGTAACTCTCTGTGCACATGTTACATCTGCCCCACCTGCAGTGCACATGGTTTTGCCCATTTTGAGACCAAATTTGTACTGCGATCAGATCTGAATAAGGGACATATTCTGGTTGCTATGGGCAACATTAACCTCTCTATTAATTTTTAGAAGCTTTAGTAAATTGACCCCACAGACTCTGCCCCAGGTCTGAATAGTAGTATGTCTGTGCATATATGGTGTAATAAACCCTAACCGTACAATGGCTTTGCTTTAGGAAACCTGACATCATTTACACTTCACCTTAATTTCAAAATCATTCCATTTCAGAATCATACGTTGCATTCTTTTATGAGATTCTGAATGCATCTTAACATGTTCAAAAATATCCAGAATAGTAATTTATAATGGTAACCGCTTTCAGCGATATAAATATATAAACGGAGAAACAGAGCCAATGACCCATTAGTTATACTTATTTCCTAATTGCAGTGGGAAGCATCCTGAATGTTTAAATAAATATTGTTAACTATGACCCCTTGGTTTGCCAGAACTGATAAGACAATTGTTTGACCTATATGAAGCACGTACATTATGCGTGAGTATGAATACAGCAGGAAAACAGGAAACAATAAATCAGAAATTAGGGCACTGATTGTTGTAGCTAATTACATCAGATCTCTGCTTAATTTCTCACTCTGTCATTTTAACCTGATTTTCCTTGCCAACAGACTTTCCAAATTGCTCACATCAAGTACATACGACAATTACATGGTTTAGTTACTATGACTGACAAATGAATGAAAAGTAGAATGTTCTCTTTCACTAAATAGTAGCATCTGATACTCAACAGATACCTTCTAGATTTCATTAATCTGCCATTTTGTTCCACACTTTGTCGTGAAGCAGGTGCATTTGGTTTGACATTATCTGATTAATAACAGACTCTAATTGGCTGAAGTCTTTTGGCAGCATCATCTTATTGGCTGATGACATGAGCATTTGATGTATGATATATGACAAGACCATTTGATGTATGTTGAATGAGGTTGTTAAGTCAGATGTTACACTGTAACAATTCAGCATACAGAAAGTTGAAATGTTTAAAAATAGACAATTTTGCTTTCGGTAACTTGGGCAAAGTTTACAATGCTTGTAAAGGCGATTTGATTTGGAAAAGTTAAATATATAAATATATAAGCTAATGTACATACAGTATATATTTCAGTGTAGAAACCACATTATATAGTCATTCTCCTTACATACATACATAAATACACACATGCATTCTTTACTAAGATGAGAGTTCTGTTGAAGATGGGATGTTGCTATGGCCAACCAATCAGATTCTACCTTGTAGAAGGTGCTAAATAATAATAAGTAGATACTGATTTGATGCTATGGGTAACCATCTTATCTTCAATATAACTTCCATCTTAGTAAAAAAAAACCTGAGAGAGAGATATTTACATATCTCTCTCCACATTTCTTCTGACATTCTTTTTTCAGTGAGTAGTTTAGCTGTGATGCCAGAGAGGAGTGCACACTAGACGATATTTAAAATGAAATGCGCAATAACGACCAGTCATAACAACTTGCTGAGAACACATATTGTCTAATGCAGAGCTTCCCAAATCACAGCACCCTAGGGTAACAGGATTTTTTAAATGACGCCCAAAAGTTTTTTATTTAGAAATCCAGAAAAAAAAATTATATTACATCAATTGTATTTATACTGTATGTCATTCTTAGGTTTAATTATGTTTTTAGGGACAGCAATAACCCTTTGAGTGCCAAGGGAATTTGTCAAAATAGGTGTGAAAATTGCAATTTTAGCAGATATGTTAAGCATCTCTCACAGAGATCTTGGCACTCAAAGGGTTTATCTCTGCTTGTCCACTTACAAACAAGAGAAAATATTTTTTTTCTGAAGAGTGTGGGAAAACCCTCACGCTCCAGAACTCTGGCGCTGTTCAATAAAGTTTAATAATACATTTCACAACTATAACTGCTGCACGTGTAAGAAGGAGCTTGCTAGGCTCTGGTAGGGGCAGTGGAGAAAAAACAAACAAAAATGATTTACACTGCGCTGCTTGAGTAATAATAATTAGAATACAATTTATAATCCACGCTGAGTGCAATGACACAGGACACGCTTAAATTGTAAATGTATACATTTTATAAATCTTATAAAAAAAAGAAATGTACATGAATATAACAAAAAATAAAAACATTTCTAGGGGGGTATATAAACAGAAATTGGAATATAATTAAACTAAATAAAATGCATTTTATTTAGTTTAATTATATTATAATTTAAGCATTTTATTTAGTTTAATTATATTCCAATTTCTGCATTTTATTTAGTTTAATTATATTCCAATTTCTGCATTTTATTTAGTTTAATTATATTCCAATTTCTGTTTATATACCCCCCTAGAAATGTTTTTATTATTTGTTATATTCACGTTTCTTTCTTAGAAGATTTATAAAATTTATAAATTTTCAATTTGAGCGTGTCCTGTGTCATTGCACTCAGTGTGCATTATCAATTTTTATTCTAATTATTATTACTCAAGCAGCGCAGTGTAGATCATTTTTGTCTGTTTGTTCACTTGTTTTATAATTGGCAGCCACATGCACTGGTTTTGCCTATTACATTGACAAAACATAATTTTAATTGGTACTGGACCATCAACCCAGGGTACCGCTGCAAGTGTCCTGAGGCACCCCAGGGTGCCACAGCTCACAGGTTAGAAGCTCTGGTATAATGTATGCCCAGCTTTACTGGCTGAATAACCCCTTATTGGTATTTGTATGGAAATTACAAAACAAAATAGGCTGCATTGAAAAGTCTCACATTTCTGTATTTTTATTAATCAATATTATTCTCCATTTGAATTAACCTTGGTTGAAATTGTCTAGACTGACTTTTGTCTTGGCTGTAGATGACCAAATTCAGGGTGGTTGCTGACATCCTTGCCCATAAGATTCTGGGCGTTCCCCTGCTCCAGACCCCTGCTCATCCCCCTTCCACCCCTCACAGTAGGAACGCCTTGGTGTAGGTGATACTTGACAAAGGTGTTCACGCAGGGGGTGTGCACATGCGCATATTTAGCACGTGCAGACCAGTGCCTAAGATCGACATGACAATGGTCAACATTATTTTTTGTATGTATGGTTTTGCAAAACTCAAAAAGTATATGTTTTTACTGAAATGGTCAAATATTACCAAACATACATACATTGACCCCATAAAACTGAAATGACTAGTGTCAACCATTTGTGTGTCCACCATTGTCATGTTGATCTATTGGCCCTGTTAAACTTTTTCACCTGTTGAGCTAATGTACAGTAAGTCAACTATTTGGTGTTGATCTATTGACTGCCAATCTAAATACTGTAGATCAGTGGTCTCCAACCTTTTTGGGCCGTGAGCTACTCATGACAAAATAAACCGCCTGAAGAACTACTAAAATAAAAGAAATAATTTTTGGGGGGGCATAACAACAAAAAAATGCCCTTTACACATTATGTCACACACTGTCATGCCCCTGACACATTATGCCACACACCGCAATGCCCCAGACACAATATGCCACACACTGCAATGTCCAATATGATGCATACATCATATTGGATGTATGCATACATACCTCCCAATACTGGAGGCAGAGGAGAAGGGACAGCTGCGCGTGCCAAAGGCACACACCCAAAATTTGGGGGATAACCTACTAGACGTGGTACTCCTGTGAGGCCACATCCCTCATTTTTTCCACTCTGGGGACATGGTGGGGCAGCACGGATGGTGTAATGGTTAGCATTACTGCCTCACAGCTCTATGGCTCTAACTGTGCTAAGTTTGTATATTCTCCTTGTACTTGCGTAGGTTTCCTCCGGGTACTCTGATTTCCTCCCACAATCCAAAAATATACAGGTACTGTAGGTTAATTGGCTTCCAACAAAATTAACCCTAGAATGTCTGTGTGTGCGTGTACATGTGGTAGGGACTAGAGATTGTAAGATCCACTGGGGCAGGGACTGATGTGTATGTTCAAATACTTTCTGTAAAGCGCTGGGGAATATGTATGCACTATATAAGAAACTGTTAATAATAATATAATAATAATAATAATAATAATAATATTAATACATAATAATAATATGTAGTGGCATGCGATGGCATGCGATGCGATTTTCCTGTATTTTTATGCATTTTTGCGATCTGATGCAATGTCATTTTTCACAGAAATTATGGACATGAGTTGAAATCATGTAAAATGCACCCCAAGTGTCATTTTTCACACTGTACCACCCCCACTATCAACGCCAACCCGAAGCGTGGCGAGCGGCGGCGGTCCGCGTCCTACGACCTTTTCATACCCCCACTATCCACGTCGGCGGGGAGTTGAGAATAGAAAGTGTGGCGAGCGCAGCGAGCCACCGAGCGTGAAGTGTCGCAAGCGCAGCGAGCCCCGCGAGGGGACGCGGATACCTTCACAGGTATCCGTGTCCCCTCGCGGGCTTCACAGGTATCCGTGTCCCCTCGCCACGCTTCAGGCTCGGTGGCTCGCTGCGCTCGCCACACTTTCTATTCTCAACTCCACGCCGACGTGGATAGTGGGGGTATGAAAAGGTCGTAGGACGCGTACCGCCACCCCTCGCGGGCTCGCTGCGCTTGCCATGCTTCGGGTTGGCGTTGATAGTGGGGGTGGTACAGTGTGAAAAATGATATTTGGGGTGCATTTTACATGATGTCAACTCATGTCCATAATTTCTGTGAAAAATGACATTGCATCGCATCAGATCGCATGCGATCTGATGCGATCGCATGCGATGCGATTTTTCCCTGTACGATGCACATCGTGGGAGCCGTGATTGTACACAAGTACCTAATAATAATAATAATAATAATAATAATAGTCAGCGCTCTAAGAGCTGTAGAGGCATGGGGTGCAGCCAATGAAAATGGGGGTGTGATACATATATGCCTCCAATATTGCAGTGCCGGATACACATATGCCCCCAATAGTGCCAGATACACATATGCACCAATAGTGCCAGATACACATATGCCCCCAATAGTGCCAGATACACATTTGCTCCCATGGTGCTAGGTATGCCCCCACAGTGCTAAAAACAGGTATGCCCCTACAGCACCAGGTATGCCCCCACAGCACCAGGTATGCCCCACAGGTCCAAGTATGTCCCCACGGCGCCAAATATGCCCCCACAGCACCAAGTATGCCCCCACAGTGCCAGGCAGTGCAAGGTATGCCCTCACAGTGTCTGGTATGCCCCCACAGTGTCAGGTATGCTCCCACTGGGGGCATACTTGGCGTCGTGGGGACATACTTGGTGCTGTGGGGGCTTACCTGGGGGTATGCACCACAGCACCAAGTATGTCCCCACGGCACCAAGTATGACCCCACAGTGCCAGGTAGTGCCAGGTATGCCCTCACAGTGTCAGGTATGCGTCCACAGTGTCAGGTATGCCCCCAGTGTCAGGTATACACATTGTTGCTGCTGCCAGGGAGAGGTGAGTCTAGTTCCCTGGAGACGCGCAATACGCTCTCCTCCCCTCAGGATGGAAGCAGCGATGGCGGCAGATGGAGGGAGGGAAGGGCAGTGGTGGTGGATGGAGGGAGCGCGCATCGGCAGTGCATTGGGCTCACAAGCCCTAAAAAAGCATGCAATCTGCATGCGATATGGCTTCTGATGTTCACTATATCGGCAACATCGGAAGCCATATCTGCCCGTGTGTACACACTATAGCACTGATATAATATTAGTTAAGTAACCATAGCATGAAACTTACTGTTGACAAATTTGGACACTGAACTACTGTTTATTTTTCTAAATAATGAGTTAACACATGTTTAATTTATTATTATTTTTTTTAAGTTTACATTTGCTACCAGTTAATAGAAAATGATCATAGAATAGCATCTCCCAAAGAACCCATTGGTAAAATGCATCATTAAGCAAAAGCTTATATACTGTAAATGTAAAATAACCAACGTTGTTTCCACTGAATCTTTCTGAGCCTCTTTAAAGTACTTTATACAATAATAATAATAATAATAATAATAATAATAATAATAATAATAATATTATTATATAGGGGTGTGCACCGGGCAATTTTTTGTGTTTTGAGTCTGTAACTCCAGCCATGTTTTTGGTCTGGATCTGTTCCAAAACACCACCATTACATGTTTCGCTGACGCTGCTTGAACGGCGGCTGGGAGACCATTACGTGCACGGCTCTCCTGACAGTGCCGTGTGTGGGACGGAGAGATCCCTTACATGTTGGGGATTGCAAAGTGGTCAAGCCACCCGGATCGCCACAGCGAGCTAGCAGTAGCTCGCGAGCGATGGGTTGGCGACCACTGCTGTAGATCTTCTATGCCACACCAGATTTAGAAATTGTAATTGCTGTATTGCAGTATGTTTAATCTGTCTATTAAGTGCCTTTATTATTTATTAGAAGTTTTTTATGTAGCGCAGCAAATTCTGTTGCACTTTACAATTTGAAAAAGTGATAAAACAAACTGGGTAGTCACAGTCACAAGCTTACTATCTATAGTAAACTAGGCATTGATACACAAAGATAGGTGTTTTCTACTGCATAATGGTCAACCAGATTGCAAAGGTTCTTGGAAACGATGACCCAGCAATGTTGGCCAGGTGTCAGGAGGATGGAGAAGTGAGAAAATACAGTCTGGAGAACTGGTGACTGCCCCCCGTATTCAGGGGCACTCTGCTACATAATTTCCACTGGCGATAGCCCCTCTTTACGTGTTTCCACTGGTGACTGCCTCCTGTACTCAGTGCCATTCTGCTACGTCATTTCCACTGGTGACTGTCCCCCATACTCAGTGCCATTCTGCTACGTCATTTCCACTGGTGACTGCCCCCCGTACTCAGTGCCATTCTGCTATGTCATTTCCACTGGTGACTGCCCCCCGTACTCAATGCCATTCTGCTACGTCATTTCCACTGGTGACTGCCCCCCGTACTCAGTGCCATTCTGCTATGTAATTTCCACTGGTGACTACCCCCCGTACTCAGTGCCATTCTGCTACGTCATTTCCACTGGTGACTGCCCCCCCCCCCCCCCGTACTCAGTGCCATTCTGCTATGTTATTTCCATTGGAATGATATTGAAGTGAGCAAAAAACCTGCACTTGGTATGATGATAGTCAGCCATCTAGTAAGAATATACAAAAAAGAAGCTGGTACTTAATGCTAACCAGGGAAACACGTTGAGCTCTTAAACCTACTACTGGGACTGGGACAATTGCCACATATCCAGATTGGGAACTCCAACTCCTGAATATAAGAAATCCAGAGCATTTCCATATTGTTCTGGACATGCAGCCCTTCCTGATCATCTTGGCTCCACCTGATAATAAAAATTGTGTGCTATCATCGTGGGACTACAGCATGTTCCTAATCGGGTCAAGCCATTTATAAACTGAGGAATTGAGGTGCAGTATATCCTGACTTGATTCCATTTAGAAATTCTCTCTGTGTTAGCACTGTGGGAGTACAACATGTTCCTAATGTATGACAGGATTGGATCAAGCTGCATTTAACGCAGGATCTGATAATATATGTGTTGCATAGCGAGAGTGGAAACAAAACCCTAGCTCTGGGATATAATTCATCAAATGTCCAGTGTTTTCTATCCCTATTATATTAATGTTTCTTATTATTCATTTGTATTGTGAATTTTATTGTTGAAAATTTTTCTGAAGAGAGAAAACCATTTCACCATCACTTTATTCGGCCTGTGCTGGTATACTGTCTTTTTGTGATTTCCATTGGAAACAAGGAAACAAGGTGTAAAGGTCAGAACATGCCCTCCCATACTGCTACATTCAAAGATAATCAAAGATAATCATCCTTGACCTGAAGTTTATTTTATGCTTATTAATGCTCAATATTTATTATTTACTTATTACCGTTATCTATATAGCACGCACATATTCCGCAGCGCTTTACAGAGAATATTTGAACATTCACATCAGTCCCTGCCCCAGTGGAGCTTACAATCTATGTTTCCTACCACAGGCCCACACACATGCAGACATTCTAGGGTTAATTTGTTAGGAGCCAATTAGCCTACTAGTATATTTTTGGATTGTAGGGAAAAACCTGAAGGAAACCAACGCGAGCACACTCCAAGCTCATTTATCTATGTTTGTTAACTTATGCACAAACAAATACCTCATTTGTATAACATTAATGCTCATTTCTACAAACTATGAATTATCTTTGGGGTATAATTGCTTGGAGAAAGGACTCTTACTATTCCCTAGACAGTATCTCTTCAATATGAGTTAATCACTTGAGGGGAGATGTATCAAGCTTTGCAGTGAGATAAAGTGGAGTAATTTCCCAACGCAACCTATCAGTTGCTGTAATTTAAAGACTTATGGGCCCCATACATCAGCAATCACAATTAATGGTTTTCCAGATCCAGTGATTTTTTTGGCCAGATAAATGGTTTCTACAATCTATTTGACTTGCTCACACATTACAGATTTATTTCAGTGATCGGCAGATTTTTCCCATCTAAAGATTGCATCTTCATATCTGGAAATTGCCCATACATCACCTCAATCGATTGTCATTTCAGCTGTCACTTCTTTTCACAATGTAAATAGAAGAAGAAGACGAAATGGGAATGCACACATATAAAAAACAACCGCATATAATACCAGATTATTAAACATGTTTAAAAATCTGATTCAGCAATCAATTGCCCATCCCGATCAATTTTTGATCGGGATCGCCAAAAAGGGGGAGCCCACACATTAATTAATTGTGACAATCATCTCCACATCTGAGGATTGTCACAATTAAATGCTGATGTATGGGGCCCATTAGATAGATGAATGACTGTAAGAAACAGATTGGTCACTTTGAGCAATGTTTTTTTTCTCTTTCGAAGACCTGATACTGTACATCTCCCCCTCAAATTAAGTGTATTATGCCAGACTATCTTTCTTTGTTTAATCTCTTTTTTATTATGTTAGTTTATTACTATCATATTTATGTGCCAGTAGGGTGCTGATCCTTTGGAACTGTTCTGACCCTGTCTCTTCTTTACTGTCCATTATACCTCCTTAGATTGTCAATAGTTTCACTTCTTTCTAATTTCCCCTTTTAAGCAATCTAGAGCTTTGTCCTCAACTCAGCTCGTCATCCACCAACCCTTCTCCCAATGGCTCCAGCTGTCACTTCATCATTGCACAATGGCTAATGTCTTATGTTGTGTGCCAATTTATACATTTTTTTTAAATAATCCTTTGTGTCCTTTACTAAAATAACATCATTTTAGTGGTATATCACACCTTAGCAGGATATCACACACTACTATTAAAGAAGTAATTTCCCGATGGAATTTTGCAGAACTATGGGGGTTATTCTAGTTCATTCTTTCTGACAAAATCCTTCTTAGAAGGACAAAACCATGTGCACTGCGGGTGGGGCAGATGTAACTTGTGCAGAGAGAATTAGATGTGGTTGGGGTTTTTCTTCAAAGTGAGATCTATATTGCAGTGTAAGATAAAGCAGTCAGTATTTTCCCTGCACAGAAACAAAATAACTCACCCAAATCTAATTCTATCTGCACCTGTTACATCTGCCCCCCTGCAGTGCACATGGTTTTGTCCATCTAAGAAGGATTTTGTCAGAAAGAATGAACTAGAATAAACCCCTATGATTGGTGCATGGGTGCAATTGCCAAAAGACCTAACGAAGAATGGGTCTCTCTCCTCTGCGTCCACATCACCCTCATGAAGTACCCAAAGAATGAATGGGGTAAATGCCAGGACTGCACACCCGAATTGTATACATAAGAGGTGCTACCATGCTGAGCCTTGTTATGCCAAGCTTAAAAAACTGCAGGTATACTATCTAAGCACTAAGATTATTATTATTATTCAAAACAATTAAAATAAACTCTATAATTCTCAATAATCTTCCCATACTGTATTTTCTACACTTTCTCCGAATAGAAAAACATATGCTAGTCAGTGTGATTGAGCATAAAATTGGCAACTAAAAAAATTGCTTAGTGTAGACCAGAGGTTCTCAAACTCAGTCCTCAGGACCCCACACAGTTCACATTTTCCAGGTCACCTGACAGGTGCACAGGTGCACTCATTACTCATTGACACATTTCAAAAGACCACGGGTGGAGCTAATTATTTCACTTGTGATTCTGTGAGGAGAACTACAAAACATGCACTGTGTAGACCTTTCACTGGCAGAAAAAATATGCTGTTTGTCAGTTTGACAGAAAAATTGCCTTGAAGACATTGGTAATCTAAACTCTCTGTATCATGTTCATGATTTCTTTAAAACATCTTGTGTCATTATTATTATTAATAATAATAATAATCAGCTTTATTGGCCAGGTATGCTTGCGTATACTAGGAATTTGTTTACGGCGTACAGTACATTGCACCAGCCAAGTAACAACATGATAGGGTAATACACAACATACATTACTGCAAGGGATGCAGTGTACATATACATCACAGCAAGTTAGTTCAGTCATACTAGACTTTGTTCAGCAGGTGGGCTGCTTGTGGGAAGAAGCTTTTTATGGTTCTGGTTGACCTACTGCGCCTTCCTGGTGGAAACATTTTAAACAGGTCATGGCCAGGGTGAAGTTTATCCTCTGCGATTTTCCCTGCACACTTCTTAACTCTGGACAAGTACAGTTTCAGTACAGATGGGACATCGGCCCTAACTATCATTTCCGTCATCCTCTTTACCCTTTATAGCCCACGTATGCCACTCTCGCTGGTACTGTAGATCCATACCAGACTGTAATTGAGGAGCTTAGTACAGACTCCACAATGGCTGAGTAGAAGATGAACAACTTCTTCTGCAGGATGCAGAATTTCCTAAGTGTGCCTCTGGAGGAACAATCTCTGCTGTGCCTTCTTGACAACGGAGCCTATGTTGGACCCCCATTTATAGTCTTTGAAATTTTTTTACGCCAGCAATTTGAAGGTGTCAACCAACGACACCAAGTTGTCAGCTAGTACGAGGGGGGACATGATAGAGTCCACCATCATCTGCACTGTTTTGGGGGGATTTAGGTTAATGTTGTTGCTGCCACATCACTGTGTTAGCCGTACCACTTCGCGCCTGTGTGTAGACTCGTCCCCATCCTTGATTAGAAGAATGATAGTGGTGTCATCCACAAATTTATGATTTTTACCAATCGCTCCACCAAGGTGCAGTCATTGGTGTATAGAGAGAAGAGGGGAGGGGAGAGTACACATCCCTGGGGACCCCGTGCTGAATATGTGCACACTGGATGAGAATTTTCCAGCTTTCACTACCTGTCTCCTCTCTGGCAGGAAATCTACAATCCAGGAGCAGCTAGATTCTGAGATGCCTAGGGAGAGAAGGTTGGGTTGCAGGATGCTGGGAGCAATTGTATTGAATGCTGAGCTGAAGTCAACAAATAGAACCCTCGCATAGGTGCCTGGATGGTCCAGCTGCTGTAGGATATAATGTATCCCCATGTTGACTGTATCCTCAATACTCCTGTTGCACAGCGAACTGCAAGGGGTCAAAATACAAAAATATTCAGAAATATGGAAAAATCCGTTATCTAAAATGCTTCTTGTCCCGAGCATTGTCCCAAGCATTTTGGATAAGAGATACTCAACCTGTATGTATAGTTCAAACCGCACCGTGTGTTCAGTCCAAATTGTATAGCTCAAATCGCACCTACTGAAAGCACACATCTCACCATGTGTAGGCCCCATAAGTTTATAAAAGGTAATTGGTAAACATGAAATTGTTATTAATTGAAACTTATGACAGATCAAGCTGCTCAGTTTTATTCAACTAAAATTTAAGAAATTAGCATAGACTCGCTACTTCCAGTGCAAACAAGCACCCATACATATTTGCCACAAAGGTGATTAAGTGATCAATTACTGTAAATGCCTTTACTCACAAATTGATGTTGTGGTTACCCTGTAAATACTGTACCTGCTTTGAAATCTTTACTGTAACAACTAACTACATGTAATTGTATATAAATAATGTATGACATATGCTGCAGACATGTTAGGTAGAAAAGATGGCTAACCCATCATTATTTATGTTGTATTGATAGCGTAAGGATATTCTGTACATTGTAGTAAACATAAAGTCCTAATAAATATACGTGCAAGAAGTGTGCGTCCTGTACTGTGTCAGTCACACTGGCAATGTGTTGTTAGGTGACCCCAGTGATGCAATGCACACTTATATCACTGCATTACATGCTAATTGGAACTTAGATTAATATCACAATTCTTTCTAACATCACTAAGGCTATTTTAGCTGTTAAAGATATTTTTAAAAGGCAATGTGAAATCAACCTGATTAATTTCCTTAGCCATTCATTTTTGGGCAAACACTCAATATAATATGTGAATAGGACATACTTTCAACTGTCAACTCCTAGTCATGTGGCACCTTCATGTCTTCTCCACTAGATTCCAAACATTTCTTAGATTGTTGACTAACCAACGCAAAAGTCTAATCTAAATCCTTTTGGTCCTTAAAGCCACAGATCAGCAGTTCACAGTTCAAAGGGATAATCGCTGACAAGAGCAAGGCCCATCCCCAGCGCCGATTGTGCTTCTGTGTCAGTAACACAAAACTGAAATTGCTCCATCAGGAAACACAGAACCGAGTTTTATTGTCCGCATCGCAGGTGTCACAATAAAACATATTCAATGAATTATTTCCTGCTGCTAAAAGAAAAAAAAATTAACTCTTGTTCCTTTATAACTACAAACTTCTCTTGACAAACCTAAAAGTGCCAAATGTGGTTTCCATTTGCCGTTTTGGGATTTATTTGTGTATGCCAAAGTTCAGGTGTGCCAGCTCTTTGTAATAAACTATTTGGATAAAAGCTTGGCTAGCTCAAAGGATCCTGATGTATTTTATTGCTGCCTTTTAAGATTATTGTTTAGAAATACCAAGTCTAATTTTGAAATCAATTAGCCATGCGGTCTGATGAGGTGTTGGCCCAGCTCAAGTTCACACCCGCTGTCCTCAGATTATTGTTAAGTTAACTCAGGTCCTGTATTGCCACAGCACATACGAGCATCTGGCCTGCACATGTTCTTTACATTGACAAAAGGCAGCTGAAATTTCACTGCCAAATCACACTTGAAAATAAAATGAAGATTGTTAGATTTGCTGCTGTTTCCTCACAAATTGTTCCGAAATAATGTCAGTTATTATCTTATCTGTAAAGCATCCCGCCAGCCCCCTTTTGAGCGCAGTGTTCCACATATGTAGGGTTTGAATACTACCTGCAGTGCATATTAAACTACAACCAATGTCACTATTAGTTCATTATGTTTCTTGACAGTCCATGTTTATGCCCTATCGGCATGAAGCATGGCGGCCCCTTTGTCAAGTTACTATGTAATAAACATCACTTATCCCTTCATCTGTTGTGCCTGGGCGGTAGCAACAGTAAATGTTTAAAGCAGAAAGCAAAGGTGTTCTACATTCTACAGGACAAGTCTATCGAGTCATACAATAAAAAACAAAAAAACATAATATATACTTGTAATGACATGTATGTACCTTTGCTATAGAAGTGAGAAAATATTACTTCTCACCTGTGTGGCCACTAAGGGCATGATTGTGCCTTAGGGACAAAAGTTAAATGAGGTTGGTGGTCTCAACACAGTCACCTTAAGACCACACACATGCTTTGCCCGTATTCTGCAACAACTGCCAGCATCTATTGTCCTGGAGCTAATTACAAGTTTCTGTTTGGTCTCAAACATTTTGAAAAGTTCATAAATATTTAAAACTTTTCACATCTACTTTTTAAAGCAAAAATTGATTCAACGGTTGTTGTTTTTTAGAGCAGATAAAAATATATAGATTTCAGAAAAGAAATGTCAATATAAAGATAAAAAAATTCACGTGAAGTTTATTTGTAAATAAAAACAGAACAAATAAGCAAACAACAAAACAGTTTATATATGTGTTTGAATTTGAGGATAGTATATTATTATTTTCGGTAATACAATGCCATAATTTTCAGTATAGTGGAATAAATTATGCCAACAATAAATTGCTTTATTTGGTCATATTAAGGTATTGCAATTGGTATTTAATGAAATTGTTCCAAAAGGTTGGTTCAATTTAGCTTCCTCTAATTTTACAGCATCATGCACAGGGTTTTATTGTTACGTTATTCCAGGGGACCTCAAACTATTTTGCTTTGGGACCCCATCAGACAATGAAAATAATTACAGGACCCCAGCAAGTTACTGCAGAAGGTTATCACATCACATGTGTAGTCAGCAGACAGGACGTACATGGCGCAGTAGCATTGTAGAGGCTCAAAACGATTGGAGGAGTCTAAAATAACAGACAATTCAACAGATTTTCCAGAAAAGTCATCAGCCTGATGGTCAGCAACATGGAGTCGCTACCCCATGCTGAGCAGGTCGGGACCCACTTTGGGGTCAGGACCCACAGTTTGAGAACCACTGCGTTACTGTATTGGGATGGTAGTCCCAATAGGGGCACAGAGGATGTGAAAGCCCCAAAGAAGGTCCTTACCCAATATGTTAGGTTCATTGTTAAACAGCAGGTACAAGATTAATGCAGGAAATGCAATAGTAATGCAGGGGTTAACAGCAGTGGGTAAAAGCAGGTGTTTGGGTGCCTCACCCCAGGAGCTAAGTAATGCACATGTGTGTTCTCAGTAAAGATGTCTGCAAACTGGGCTGTACGGATGGTGTAATGGTTAGCATTACTGCCTCACAGCACTGAGGTCATGGGTTGGATTCCCACCATGGCTCTAACTGTGCAGAGTTTGTATATTCTCCCCATGCTTGCGTGGGTTTACTCCGGGTACTCCGGTTTACTACCACAATCCAAAAATATGCTGGTAGGCTAATTGGCTTCCAACAAATTAACCCTAGAATATCTGTGTGTGTATGTACATGTGGTAGGGAATATAGATTGTAAGCTCCACTGGGGCAGGGACTGATGTGAATGTTCAAATTTCTCTGTAAAGCGCTGCGGAATACTGTATATGTGCGCTATATAAGAAACTATTAATAATAATAACCTGCACATGTGCACTAGCACATTAGGCCAGAGGTTGCACATCCCTGCAAACGCTGGGTCCTAATGCCTAGCATGTTTTAGTACAGAAACATAGACAGTGTGGAATGCCTGTCCTTCAACATTTAGTGCAAAAATACAATTCACAATAACGAATACTGTAGGAATGTCCTTTCCTAATAAAACATCCTAAAGCATCCTCTGTTAGAACAGAACAATAGCATCCATTCAGCTCTCTGCAACAGTGTCGGATCTAAGTAAGACTTCCCTTTTCATTATTTGTAGCATAAATACAGTATAATCACAATAAAATTACCCATATCCCTTTAGCGGTGTACACATGGTGGAATTTCTTTTCTAATCAATCCCGATTCGATCAGGATTGAATCGCACGGTGCGGTGTACACATTCCATTTAGACTACAGTATATAGTACAGATCTGTACTCTATAGTCTCGCCTGTTCAGTCTAGTTACTATTCGATGCCGCGGATTGATTCAAAATTGAATGCGTTCGATCTCCGTTAAATTTATATTAGATTTTGCTTATATAAGCAAAAATCGAATAAAAAAATAGATTAAATCTGTACAACCTATATCTGCATGTACTGTAGGACATTTGAAGATGTATTTAGTCATAGTGATAAACACAATGATAAAAATAACTTGAAACATATGCTGCATCCTTTGGGATTTAATATTTTTTTATTTACCTTGCAGCTATTTAGTCTTTGACAGAAGATTCTAGGATATGGTTTTGGGATGGCTTAATAAATACTCTGCGGCACCTTAGATTTAATGAAATAAAGCCGGAGTATATGAAGATTGACCTCCAGGGTATAGATGTCCATAAAAGAGGAAATATCTTCAGAACACATTGTTCAAACTGTTTATAATTAGTTTAATGTCTTGAGCTACTGTTCAATTCAGTGTCCACAATCAATGTCAGATCCTTGAAATGAGCTACCTGCAGCTGTATTTATGAGCTTTGGGGATCATTCAGAGCTCATAGCTGCAGTACGATTTATCAGCACCCTGCAACTAGATAGCCGCTGCCCAGTCTAAGTGAAATCCTGCCCATGTAAATTGCTTAGCATGGCTTGGGAACGTTAGCTGGATTGATTACTTCACATCAAATCCATTTGCAAGCCACTCACCGTCGATTTTTCCAGTGTATGCAGCCTGTGTGTAGCCCAGGACTTACATGGGGGCTGACGTCACATGCCATCCCCTCAAACACCTGGGCACAACTGCATTTTGCCTGACACTCACAGAAGACAGCCGGTTACCATGCCCAAACCCCGGCTTCCTGTCAATCAACTTGCATGTGGTCAGCAATAAACAAGTAGCAGGATTTATTTCCAGGATGGCCTTGCGCATGCGTACTAAGAGCTTGCCCGTTCTGCAAATTCTCAGCCATGCAATCAGGTCTGAATAACCCCTTATGATAACAAACTGTCATATTATCTGCATCAATCATTATATGTGCTACAAAGCACTGCTAGACTAATGGGCCCCATACATCAGCAATTAATTGTGACAATCCTCAGATCTGGAGATGATTGTCACAATTAATCTTTAATGTGTGGGCTCCCCCTTTTTGGCTATCCCAATCAAAAATTGATCGGTATCACCAATCGATTGCTGAATCAGATTTTTAAACATGTTTAATAATCTGGTATTATCTGCGGTTGTTTTTTATATGTGTGGGCATTCTCGTTTCGTCTTCTTCTTCTATTTAATTTATGAAAAGGAGAAAAACAGCTGAAATGACAATCAATTGAGGTGATGTATGGGCACTTTCCAGATATGAAGATGCAATCTTTAGATGGGAAAAATCTGCCGATCACTGAAATAAATGTGTAATGTGTGGGCAAGTCAAATAGATTGTAGAAACCATTTATCTGGCCAAAAAAATCACTGAATCTGGAAAACCATTAATTGTGATTGCTGATGTATGGGGCCCATTACATTCTCTTGCTGAATAGATTTTTTTCAAGCTGATTCCGGATTTCATAGCTGTACCCGATTTCATTGGGACAGATCTGCAGAATAAATATCTTGCTGTTGGGTTCTGGATGATAGGTCACCCTATATGGTTGACTTGCATTAGATCATCAGGTACAAAAGCTCGACATGGTCAGTAGTTTGACATGTAATAATTCAACTGTGCGTTCGACTGGCTCAAATGTTTGACATGGCAATGGTCAACACAAGTTTGTTTTCCAACCTTGTCATCATTTACCATCCTCGTGGACTACAATTAGGAACTGTAACCTGCCTGAAGTGTGACAATCAAAGGGAGTCCAAAAGGGTATGTATCCACTAAATTGGTTTACATGCGGTTAAACATACAAAATGACACACAAGAAGCAAGGAAAAAAATGGTGTCAACCTCATGTCAACATTTTGTACCTGGTCATCTTTTTTGGTGTCTACCTTTTATCATATTGACCTACTGATGTACTGTTGACTGTTGGACTTACTAAATCTACGGCATGTAGACCATATCGCGTCATCCTATTGACTGTCAACCTATTTCTGGTCGAACCTTTGGGATTATTTTTAGGAAGTATCATGGTTGCTATGTGGGTACTTCTGTACTTTCACGGCGCCAGCATGGCGCCGCGCGTCAGAGTCCCCTTGCGGGGCTCGCTTCGCTCGCCCACGCTGCGGGCGCGGTGGCTCGCTACGCTCGCCACGCTAATTAAAATCAACTCCATGCCAACATGGATAGTGGAGGTATGAACTATCCATGTTGGCATGGCGTTAACTTAGTTTATTTTACTTAGTTAGTGGCGAGCGTAACCCGGAAGTACGCGCGGCGCCATGCTGGCGCCGTGAAAGTAAAGAAGTACCGCTATGTGCCTAGGTATTACATTTGCTTTTAAAAGTGTATTTGAAAAGTACAAATAGTGTTCCATTAAAAATAAAGCACTGCTTATTGTATACTAAAGCACTGCTGATCTTCATTCTACCAGTTCTGCCCACAGCAAGCAGCGCCTCTTGTCCAGCTCCACACAACTAAATACTCAAATGCTTCCCATTAAAAATGTATTTATTAGACCAGTGGTTCCCAAACTGTGTGCCGTGGCTCGCTGGGGTGTGTCGGGACACTTGCAGGGGTGCCACGGGTTGCTTGTCAAGAACCAATTCAAATATTGATGATCAATTATTTATGGGCAAAACCAATGCTAGTGGCTGCCAATCATAAAATATGTGTACAAACAGAAGCAAATCCTGCCCTTTAACACATAACTGAACCTAAGAAGCACATAAACACATCTACTTAGTTTTATATATACATATATTTTGGCCTAGGGGGGCTGTGGAAAATTCTGATACTCTAGGGTGCCGCGATTCTAAAAAGATTGGGAACCCCTGTATTAGACAGTACAGAAATAGGAAGTTGACATCATTATGGCATTTTTATAATAACAAAAATTAAGTGGAGTTGCTCCATAGACTTCCTTTTGATCATCTGCAGTTTAATACTGTGAATGCACACATCGCATACAGTATGATCGCAATGAAAACAAACATGGTATAAAGTTCAACTTGCTTTCACTTTAGGACCATCCCCTTAATTTATTCTTTCCCATTTCCCTTAAAATACCAGTTGTCTAAGCACCATTTATGTTCTAAATAATCACAATAGTGAGGGAATATGAGGGCTGTCTTTATAACATAAGTCATGTATGCATGGAAGGTGCCTAGTTGGTGCAAAAAAAAAGGAGGGAATTCAGTTGTGGCATGCGCCATCTGCTGGCCATCTAAAGGAATTTGTGTTTATCGGAGCTCTTCAGTTGCTTCTGCACTAGATGCTTATTAGTGTGTGGAAAAAATATGCTTAAAGTCTGTAGTTTGGATGCCCAAAGCACTCAAACCTGGATGTTTAGACGCCCTTGCAGGAACATTAGATGGGTTAAACCCAGAGCTGTCAGCCACATAACATGCTAATGGATGTCTGATCGGAGCAACAATTGAATAGCTCCGATAGATTCCCATTAGCATAGACATTAGCAAGGGGAACAGTCAACAATTGAATTGGACCCTATCTGACAGAGAGTATTACTATTAATATTACCATTTTCTAAGCACTAGTATTTAAAACAATGTTTCCGTGGGAAAAATATTTGCAGTGAGTTGATATGTCCAGGGACACACTGTACAACCCCCACAAACATGTACACAAAATAGGCACATGATACTAGAAAGACTGTCCCTAATATTTCCCAATATGTAAATAACTATCATTGGCATTATTTTAATGTTATTTTAAGAAGAGTATGTAATTCATCTCCAATATGCTCTCTTTATTTCTGTGTTATGCAAACTCTTGTATGATTTGAAAAGTTCTGATTTAATAAATTGTTTGTAATTGTTATTACTTGTTTGGTGAAGTTCTTTAGTGAAGCATAGTTTAGTGTTGCATTCTGCCTGATGTCTACTCAAACACAGTGCAAATTTTCTCCTTTGACCATTTGGCCGTTAGTGTTTAGGTGTAGCCTGACCTGAACAGACTCACTATATTCTTAGAATTAGTGACCTGCAGCTTTTCTGAACAGTAAAAAAAATAAAAACAGACATTGAACAACATCATCAAACAGGTAATTTCAACTTTAGATTTCGATTTTGTACTGTATGAACATGGCTAGGAATAAAAGATGCACAGGCAAAAATTTGGGATTTGGACAGGAGCCTATTGCTTGATGTCACTAAAATGGCTTTAAAGGGAGAAGTCATAATCATGGGAGACTTTAATCTACCTGATGTGAATTGGGAGGAGTCTTTTGCAAGATCATCTACAAGTGGCAAATTTCTAAATTCCCTACAGGGAGCCTCTCTCAAGCAATTGGTGAGGGAGCCTACTCGCAAAGACTCAATATTAGATTTAATACTCACAAATGGTGACAGGATATCAGACATATATGTGGGTGAGAACCTGGGATCCAGTGATCATCAAGCAGTTTGGTTTAGTATCAAGGCAGGGTCCAACTCCAGTCACACAAAAACTAAGGTGTTGGATTTTAGGAAGTCTGACTTTGCAAAAATGGGGACATGTTTAAGCGACTCATTAGCGGATTGGATGAACTTGAAAGGAGTGCAGGAGAGGTGGAGAAAATTAAAAAGTGCAATACTAAAGGCAACGGACCTTTGTATCAAAAGGGTTAAGAAAAGTACCAGGAAAAGGAAGCCAGTGTGGTTTACAAAAGAGGTATCAACGAGTGTAAAAGCAAAAAAGATGGCCTTTAGGACATACAAGCAGACTCAAAATAATAATGACAAAGAAGTGTATCTTGCCAGACGCAAAGAGGCTAAGAAAGTGATCAGGCGTGCCAAGGCACAAGCTGAGGAGAAAATGGCTCAGTCGGTAGATAAAGGAAACAAAACTTTTTTTAAGTATATAAGTGAAAGGAGAAAATCAAATGGAGGAATAATAAGACTGCGGACAGACACTGAGAATTTGGTGGAGGGAGACAAGGCAATTGCAGATCATCTAAATAATTAATTTTGCTCTGTATTCACTATAGAAGGAGAAGGGAAGGGACCACAGTTAAGTTGCAAGGACATTCATAAAAATAAGGTAGATGGAGGTACATTTACTAGGAAGAAAGTCCTAACAGAACTTTCAAGACTAAAAGTGGATAAATCAATGGGGCCAGACGGAGTGCATCCAAGGATACTAAAAGAACTAAAAGATGTGTTGGTAGCACCATTAACAGATTTATTCAACCAGTCACTAGATACAGGTGCAGTTCCAGAGGACTGGAGAAAAGCAAATGTAGTTCCACTGCACAAAAGCGGAAGCAAAGAAGAAGCAAGTAACTACAGACCAGTGAGCCTTACATCAGTAGTAGGGAAAATAATGGAAACACTATTAAAAGAAAGAATAGTGGAATATCTTAAATTAAACAACTTACAGGATCCAAAACAGCATGGTTTTACTGCAGGGAGATCATGCCAAACAAGTCTCATTGACTTTTTTGACTCCGTGACCAAAATTCTAGATGAAGGGGGGGGGGCTGTAGATGTGGCATATCTAGACTTTAGTAAGGCATTTGACACTGTCCCACATCGCAGGCTGCTAAATAAACTTGAAAGTGTGGGATTGGATTATAAAACAATTAAATGGATAAGAACCTGGTTGCAGGATAGGAAACAGACAGTTGTTGTAAATGGAGTGCATTCTATGGAGGGACATGTTACCAGTGGAGTACCCGAGGGATCTGTACTTGGACCAGTGCTCTTTAATATCTTTGTTAGTGACATTGCAAATGGTATTGAAGGGAAAGTATGCCTTTTTGCAGATGATACAAAGATATGCAACAGAGTAGACACACCAGGAGGGGTAAATCAAATGACTGATGATCTAAGTAAACTTGAGAATTGGTCAAGAGAATGGCAACTACAGTTTAATGCTAAAAAATGCAAAATTATGCACTTGGGACTCAAAAACCCAAAGGCTCAATGTAGTATCAAGGGTACTATAATGGAAACTACTGAGGAGGAAAGAGATCGAGGAGTCACTATTTCAAGTGACTTAAAGGCAGGGAGGCAATGTAACAAAGCAATGAGGAAGGCTAGTCAGATGCTTGGTTGCATAGGGAGAGGAATCAGTAGCAGAAAAAAAGACGTAATAATGCCACTTTATAGGTCATTGGTACGACCTCATCTGGAATACTGTGTCCAGTTCTGGAGACCATACTGTATCTTCAGAAGAATATAAATACATTGGAGAGTGTACAAAGAAGGGCAACTAAAATGGTTCATGGCTTACATCACAAAACTTACCTGGATAGACTAAAAGATCTTAACATGTATAGTTTGGAGCAGAGAAGGGAAAGGGGGGACATGATAGAAATCTTCAAATATATTAAGGGATTTAACATAGTACAGGTGGGAAATTTTCTTCAAAGGAAAACAAGTAATAAAACACGAGGACATGCACTGAAACTGGAGGGAGGTAGGTTCAGGGGAAATGTTAGAAAGAATTACTTCACAGAAAGGGTAGTGGATAAGTGGAATAGCCTCCCATCAGGAGGCTAAGACAGTAGAACAATTTAAACATGCTTGGGATAGGCATATGAATATCCTTACAAAGAAATAAGGAATAAAAAGGGTTGAGTTTACCTGAAGGGTAATAAAAGGGGCAGACTAGATGGGCCAAATGGTTCTTATCTGCCGTCAAATTCTATGTTTCTATGTTTCTATGTTACTTCTATCAAATATTAATACACACAAAAAAGGCCTGCGCTCCACCAAGTCGATCTAATTTACTTATTCAGTTCAAATCAGTGTAAATCATTATAACAATAATGTTACTTGCCAGACTTAACTCACTGTTAGGTGCTGCTGTTATATTTGGGAATGCTCACTATACCAAACATATAGAAAAAGAACATGGAAAGATCGAACTGTGCACCCAATCTGAAGTTTTAGATCATACTATTTAATAACAGATAAAATACACAATTAAAAACACATAAAGAAAGAAAAAACACAAAAAATGAAAAAAGGATAAAAAATATGTATATACAACCGGTTGTATGTGAGAATTATGTATGAAGCTGTATTCTTATCATAGCAATATTATTGATGCCAAGCTCATGGCATCTAATGCATATATCAATAAACCTCCCACGTTGCCCGGGTTAGTGCTAGGATTAGGAAGCACAATGTTATGCACTGTCCATTAGTTGTTAACTTTATTTTTAGTTTTAGTGCTTTATAGTCCATTTTTCCTGTCTGGCCAGACACTTATGAGAGGTACCTTACAGATGACCTTATGATGACCCTGTGATGGTACCGATCCTCTTAAATATGCAATACCGATGGAGTAGTTCTCTTACGCGTTTCCCCGCCTGCTCTTAGTTGTCAGCGACTTCCTCAGAGAGACTTTTGTAAGGCAAATTTTTTGTGTTTTTTCTTTCTTTATGTGTTTTTAATTGTGTTTTTTATCTGTTATTAAATAGTATGATCTAAAACTTCAGATTGGGTTCAAAATATTAATACACATTTTAGCCATTTAAGTATGTATTAAATATATGATTTGAAATGTCAGCATTTGATGTCACATTGCCATATACTCGAGCTTTATCTCATGTCACATGGAAACCCTGCAAAACAATTCCTGCATTTTCGCAGATTCTTCAGCAGTTATGTCACTACACATTCTACTACATTATCCCCATCATAAGCTGTAAATTGTGATTAAATGGAGCCATATGTGATCCTATGACACATTGCACCATATGGGGAAAAGTAACAATGAGTTTCAAAAATGTAATTAGCAATATATATCTTTAAAGGACTCAAAATAGGATTACACAAATAGCACAGGTTACCATTGTATGCCTGATGCTGTGTTGTGGGCATAAGTTACTGTAAAAAAACAAATTTAACCCCTTCCCGACATTTGACGTACATTTACGTCATGGTCGGGAAGTACTTCCCGACACATGGCATAAATGTACGTCATGGATTTAAACTGTCACCGCGTCTATAGACGCGGTGACAGTTTGGAGATGTCTGCTGTCCCTGACAGCAGACATCCCCCCTCGCCGCCCAGGGGGGGCAGGGGTGCCCCCCCCGGTCGGCGATCGCTGCGATTGGCTGTTCACATTTGAACAGCCAATCACAGCTATTTCTGTGTTACCGGCGGCTAAGCCGCTCGGTAACACAGAAATCGGTGGTGATCGGTGCTGTTAAGTACAGCACCGATCACCACTGCTGAGCAGCCCTCCCTCCCTCCCACCCGGCAGCCCTGCTCGCACTCACCCGTCGCGTCCAGCAGCTCCCCCGGCAGCAGCAGCAGCGCACGCAGCGCTCCCCCCCTCCCCCCGCCAGCCGCAGCAGCAGCAGCATCATAAGCTGCTTGTATTATAAATTACAGATAATAAACTGAATTATATATATATATATATATATGTGTATATATATATATATATATATATATATATATATATATATGTGTATATATATACACATATATATATATATATATATGTGTATATATATATGTGTATATATATATATGTGTATATATATATATATATATATACATATACATACACACATACACACACACATATATATATATATATATATATATATATATATATATATATATATAGATATTCCCGACATATGACGTATATATACGTCATGGTCGGGAGGTACTTCCCGACCGAAGACGTATATATACGTCATGGTTTTAAACTGTCACCGCGTCTATAGACGCGGTGACAGTTTGGAGATGTATGCTGTCCCTGACAGCAGACATCCCCCCTCGCGGCGATCGCTGCGATTGGCTGTTCAAATGTGAACAGCCAATTGCAGCGTTTTCTGTGTTACCGGCGGCTAAGCCGCTCGGTAACACAGTGATCGGTGGTGATCGGTGCTGTTAAGGTCAGCACCGATCACCACCGATCGCCAGCCCCCCACCCTCCCACCCGGCAGCCCCCCCTCCCTCCCACCCACCCGGCTGCCGCAGCGCCAGCACCCCTCCCACCCCCCCACCAGCCGCAGCGCCAGCCCCCCTCCCACCCCCCCACCAGCCGCAGCGCCAGCCCCCCTCCCAAAGCTGGTGAGCAAAATGGGGTCACATGTGGGGGGGTTCCACTGTATTGGTGCTTCGGGGGTCTTGCTAATGCGACATAGCACCCACCATTCATTCCACCACCAAATATCACTCCTTCCCTTCTGAGTCCTGCCATGCACCCAACTGGTATTTTTTGGTCACATGTGAGGCATTGCCGTACTCGGGAGAAATTGGGGCACAGATTTTGGGGTGCTTTGTCTCCTTCATTCCTTGTGAAAATGAAAAATTTTGAGCCAGAACTGCATTTTTGTGTAAAAAATTACATTTTTTTACACAAAAATGCAGTTCTGGCTCAACATTTTTCATTTTCACAAGGAATGAAGGAGACAAAGCACCCCAAAATCTGTGCCCCAATTTCTCCCGAGTACGGCAATGCCTCACATGTGACCAAAAAATACCAGTTGGGTGCATGGCAGGACTCAGAAGGGAAGGAGTGATATTTGGATTTTGCAGCACAGATTCTAGTTGAATGACCCCTGAAGCACCCATACAGTGGAACCCCCCCACAAGTGACCCCATTTTGCAAAATACACCCTTCAGGGAATTCATCTAGGGGTATCGTGTACATTTCAAACCCCCAGAGGTTTCACCAATTTTGATACAACTGAGCTGTGAAAATGAAAAAATAAATTTTTTCATTTTCACAGCCCAGTTGTATCAAAATTGGTGAAACCCCTGGGCGTTTGAAATGTACACTATACCCCTAGATGAATTCCCTGAAGGGTGTAGTTTTCAAAATGGGGTCACTTGTGGGGGAGGTTCCTAACTTTTAGCATCTTATGGTGCCTAGAAACCTACATGGTGCCTAAAAAATAATCTCATAAAAAGGAGGCTCCAAAATCAAGTAGGTGCTCCTTCTATTATGAAGCCTGTGGTTTGGTCACCGTGCACACTAGGGCCACATATAGGATATTTATGAAAACAAAAGAATTGGGGGAATCAATTTTTAGTCACATTTCTCTAGTAAAATCTACTGTGTTCCTTAGAAAAATGTATTAAAATTGAAAATCTGCAAAAAAAATGAAATTTTGAAATTTCACCTACACTTTGTTTTAATTCCTGTGAAACACCTAAAGGGTTAACAAACTTCCAAAATGCTGTTTTGAATACTTTGAGGGGTGCAGTTTTTGAAATGGCATCATTTATGGGGGTGTCTCACATACAAGTCCCTCAAAGTCACATCAGAACTGAACTGGTCCCTAAAAAAATCAGTGTTTGAAATTTTCTTGAAAATTTGAGAATTTGCTATTCATATTTTAAGCCTCCTAGTGTCCAAAAAAATTAAAATGAGGTTGAAATAATGATGGCAACATAAAGTATACATATGGTCTTTGTTAGTTATTAACTATTTTGAGTGGTAAGATTATTTGTCTCACAAGCAGAAAATTTAACATTTTGCAAATCGCAAAATTTTCCATTTTTTTACGACATTTTGGAATTTTTCACAAAAAAACACAGACTGTATCGACCAAAATTTACCACTAACTTGAAGTACAATGTGTCACGAGAAAACAATCTCAAAATCACTGGGATAAGTAAAAGCAAAAAAAAGTTATCCCCACTTAAGTGATACATGTCAGATTTGAAAAAAAGGGCTCTGTCAGGAAGGCAAAAACATGCTGTGTCAGGAAGGGGTTAAATATAGCACATTTCTGCGAATATGTCGTAGTGTCTGCATTACGCTAGGAGGCAGCCATCATTTGTTTTACTTGCAAAGTAAAAAGTCACTATTATTTATAAAAAGTAATATTCTATTATCTCCTATGCGTAGCTGGAAGTAAGATAGAAGCACAGCATACATTCAGAACATCATTACTCCACTGACCCTATGTACAATTACCCTTACCCAAAATTTCTATCATTAGTTTTAAGTCTGTACTAAGAACTGGAACTACCATCAAATCCAACCTGCCTTTCACACGCATGCAAGCTCATCTGTGTATTTAAAGATATAAAAATAATGACTGCAAAGGTGGCCATACACACGCAGATTTATCTGCAGATCTGTCTGGTTGGAACAAAAACATGATTATGGATGAGAGCAAATGACAGTTGACCATTTGCTTGGAAATGCTGGAAAACTGACAAACTGTCACTCATCCATAACCATGTTTCTGCTCCAACCAGCCAGATCTGCAGATAAATCTTACTAGTGTATGGGCACCCTTACTGTTATTACCTGTGTGGGAGATGTTGTTCAGTGAAACATACTGTAGTTCATGGTTGCTTACTGCCTGGTATTTACTCAAATACATTACAAATGTCCTCCATGAGCAGCTCTCCAACACCCCTTTTATATCGCTTACACGGGTCTGGCACATTCACATTAAACTCCAGTTGCCCATTATACAAAGGGTGACAGGGTTTAACCCTTCTTATAGTTGGGGTCAAATTGCCGGGTTATAAGGTTTGGTGCTTTCACATCACACCTCGACCCTGGGTGTTAGGTCAGCAACCTGGCAATATCCCGGGTCCGAGTGCATGTGAAAGGGAACCAATTGAGTCAGATATAGGCCTGTATTGTAATCAGGCTTACTATAACTTAACTTCAAGGCAGCTGATTTGAATATTCATTTTCAGAACAGTACGTTAAACATTGAACAAGATCTGATACCGGGTAATTACTTTATATAACCTTAAAATTACTTATGTACTAACCTAATGGTGCCCATACACTTATGCGATCAGATGCAATGCAACATTGTAATGCTATGTCCCATCACATCCAATCGCATCTTACGGTGCCTAAAGTGCCCATCTGCAATTCCTCATCGGGTGCTGGAAGCAGGGCCGGATTAACAATGGGTCTGATGGAGCTACAGCTCCAGGCCCACTCTCCAAATAGGCCCATTTTCAAAACGGCTGCCAGTTCCGCCCCTCGCATCACAGAAGCTCATTCGAACCCAAATCGCTGGGCCTTCAATCTGATACCATATGGGTTAATTGGTTCCAGAGATATTGCGTGTAAACCAATTTTTTTATTTCTGAAATGTAATTTCATGGCTGTTCATGTTCTTTGAGGGCAGGTTTCTCTGGAAGCAAATGGCCCAGTTTCATGGGAAATCATTCGAAGCCCACTTAAAAGTTCTTCAGTATGATACTGGTCTCATGTAAATGGGTCAGTTGGTTCTGAAAATATAGCCGGTTAAAGGGGGGGGGGGGGGGTTCTCTCCCTTTCACACCAGAAAATGCAAGTACTAGGCTGGTGTAAAAGGGGCATTACCCTGGGTCCATATTCCCGGGTAATTTCTAGTGTCAAAGGGGCATTATTTAAAATAGCCGGGACCTGCAGCCCCCCGCTCTCTGCCCGGCTGTCAATGGCTGTCACTTCTGTCTGGCGGAGGCTGTCCCCCAGTTACCGCAAGCATGTATTCCCCCTTGGCAATGAGCATGTAATCCCACATGGCAATGAGCATTGGACCCCTGGCAGTATACATGGAACCCCTGGCAATGAGCATGTAAGTAAGCAGCACTTATGTAGCTTAATTTTTAATTGGCATTATGGTGTTTGGCTTAATAGATGGAAATTATGTTGTGTGGCTTAACATGTAATGGGCATTATGGTGTCAATTTTTAATGCGCGCAATGTCACTGTTTGTGAAGCACATTGTGAATTTTTGCTCAATCTGTTTGGTATAGTGTGTATTTTGGCTCAATCCATGTGGCGAAATGTGAACTTTGCCTTAATCTGTGTGGCATAATGTAATTTTTGACTCAATCCGTGATCCATAGTGTGAATTTTGGCTCATACCGTGTGGCATAATGTGTAAGAGGCGAGTACAGTGGGCCTTATTCTGGTTCACTCTTAGAGGCAAATTCCTTCTCAAATGGACAAAACCATGTGCACTGCAGGTGGGGCAGATACAACACGTGCAGATAGAATTAGATTTGGGTGGGGGTTTTCTTCAAAATGAAATCTATATTGCAGTGTAGAAATAAAGCAGTCAGTATTTTTCCTGCACAGAAACCAAATAATTCAGCCAAATTTAGTTCTATCTGCACCTGTTACATCTGCCCCCACCCCGCAGTGCACATGGTTTTGTCCATTTGCGAAGGAATTTGCCTCTAAGAGTGAACCAGAATAAGGCCCAGTATAAGAAGGTTACTATTGTGTTGTAGAATTTGTATAAGGGGTATAGGGTGTCGTAAATTTAGGTGACCACATAAAAGGTGCTGAAATTTTGTCTAACAAGTTTTGGCTTTCAGTATTTTTTTTTATGACTGGAGTGCCGCCTCACCCTGCAAGTATCTTAGGACATCTGCGTCCTGCAGGTGTACCTTTGGAGGGCACCCAAAAATATATTTCCCTGCATCCTGTGAGTGCCAGAAATTTTAATATATTTTATAGATATATATATTTATATGCAATAAACTGCACCAGCACTTTTCTTAATTGATTTGGAGCCTTATGTGTGCCGCCTACTTTCCTGTGACCGTATAGAATGGACTCACCCCTAAGGGGGTACTCCAGATTTTGGACACCGGAGTGCCAGGGAAGATATTGTGTGTGCGTGTGACACTGGTCACGCCCCCACATTATTAGGTGCTCGCCTCAACCCCTATTATTGCGCATAATAGGCCCTTTATGTGTACATCTTTGCTTACAATGTTTACAAGTTTACAATGTATGTATCAAATAAAGATTTTTTTTTTACAAAAATTATGGAGTATTTGCTTATTGACATTGTGGTGAAGATGTGTTAGGAATGCAGTGAGATAATGTCTTCGCCCTCACAATCCGGGAGGGCAAGTTGTATGGGCATGAACTGAAATAGGCAGTCCAAGAGATTTGTATTTTTTTTTTGTGGAACGTTAACTAAGGTGTAGCTGGGAAATCACAATACTAAGATGTGCATTATAAACATATACAACAATATCAATATTAAGATAATATAATATTTTTACTATTAAACCGACAAAACAGAAAGAGAACAAAAAAGTGGGGATTAGAGAGGAGGTGAGAGAGGGAGGGAAGGGATGGGAGGACAAGACGAGACAAGGCACTGACAGCTATCATCTAGATGCATCTGGTACCGTAGGTCAATCAGACCAAACCTGTTCACCTATTAAGAGATTGTAGTTTTTAATAACTGTTGAATATAGCAGTATCAATTTGGATGTGGGGTGGCGCTGGTTAAATAAGGAAGGGGCAGGTGGACAGGCAATCTGGCATATCAAAAACCAGGTCGTATTTTCAAATAACTTTTGCATTTTGTTTGCATTACTGCATCTAGGGTTAAAATATAAATCTGGCATATAATCTGGCAACCCCCTTTTTGATATCACATAATGCAGTCTGGCGCTCAAAAAATAGAATATTTAGGAGGGAGTTTTTCAATTCGGTCAGAGAGGGAGGTGTCCTATGAATCCAGTGGGTCAGGATTAGTTTTTTGCTAGGACTAAGATAATTGTAGGTTCTTATTAAGCCACACTCTCAAAAATGATGGAAGAAGGTGGCACCTCTCATCCTGCATTTGGGACAGATGCCTAGGTCATCAGGGATGAAATGGCTTCTCTGTTGTTAGGAAACATATGCCCTGTTGAGGAATTTGAGATGGGTTTACTGAAGGGATGCGAACTTGAGGCATTTTAGGGATGATGGTAGTTTTTGCAGTAGAAGTTTATATGAAGGTAGGGAGGGGATATCTGATTTCCACCTAAGCTCAAGGCGTTGCATTCATTTTTCCTTCGGAATAGTTATCAGTTGTTGGTAAAGGTTCCTAATCCTATACCCTAAAATGTTGTGTGGTGCCAGTAGGGATAAAATTGGGTCCTGGCTGACTGAGGTGGGAAATGGGTTTGGTTGGGATTGGGCTTAATGACGAGCCTGCAGGTACTGTACATAAAGACTTGGAATTTATGGAGGTGATATTTGGTTGTAAGGTCTGCGAAAGGTATGATAGTGCCACCGGGGTCGAATATATTTCGTATGGCTGATATACCTTTCTGGAGCCAGTCTACATATGTTGCATTTTCCAGGCCCATGGTGAAGCATGGGTTGCCCTAGAAAGTAGGGAAAGGTGAGCTAGCATAATTTCTCCCAAAACGTTTGTTTATAGTTACCCACATTTTGTAAACATCACGGAAAAGGATGTTGTCTTTGATGTGGTCAGGGATTTTACTCCATGGAGCATGTAGCAGTGCTACTGGGGAGTAAGGATGAAGCAGGGCCAGTTCTATCTTTTCATTAGTACAGTAGTTTGATCTTTGGAAAAAACAGTCAGTGGCGTATCGTAAGAGTGCTGCTTGTGAGAACATCTGCACTTGTGGTAGGCTAAAGCCACCCTCCAATTTGGGGAGAAATCATCTAGCCATCGGCATTCTGGGTTTCTTAGTTGCCCAAATGAATTTGGATATCATAGCATTGTAGTGGGTTGTATCAGTTTTGGATAGGGGGAAAGGTAACATGTGCAGTAGGTATGATAGTTTCGGGAATAGTACACTTTTAACCACAGTGACGAGCCCATACAAAGAGAGGGGGAGAAGCATTGCTTGTAAAACTGGCTTAACATTAACTACGTATAATGTATACAGGTGGAGGGGGATCAGGATGCCCAGATATTTAAGCAGAGATTGTAAACTGTTGCAGAGGGGGGTGGGCTGCAAGCAGGGAATGGGGTAACGCAATCGGAAACATGTGGAATTTGTGTAGTTGATTTTGAATCCTGAAAATGCACTAAAGTCAACTATGACCGATATGACTGCTGGGATCGAGAGGTGAGGGTTAGACAGAAATAAGAGCATATCGTCTGCAAACATGCTGAGCTTGACCTCTACCATTTCACCTGGATACCAGTGAAGGTGGGAGTGTTTCGCAGTTTGATGGCTAGGGGTTCTAGGGAGAGGGCAAATAAAAGTGGGGATAGGGGGAAACCCTGGAAGGTGCCTCTAAGTATTTGAAAGGGGGGTATAAGTAGTTGTTAGCTAGTATCTGAATGGTGGAACCTGCATATAAGTTTCAGATCACCTGAGAGAAGGCCCTAGGGCAAGCATGTCCAAACTGCGGCCCTCCATATGTTGTGAAACTACGCAACCCAGCATGCCTTTCCATTATTTTAGCTTTCCCTAATATTAAAGCTGTGGCAAGGCATGATGGGACTTGTAGTTTCACAATAGCTGGAGGGCCATAGTTTGGACATGCCTGCCCTAGGGACTCAAAATGTATGTGGAGTGGTAAATAAGTGATCCCAATAGATCATGTCAAAGGCCTTTTCGGCATCCAATGACAATATAGCATGTGGGTCTGTGATCCCTGAAGCCTGTAACCACTGCAAAACCGAAAGAAGTTTTCTGACATTAAGTACAGAATGCCTGCCCCATATACTGTATATACTGTGGACTACAGGAGGGATTTAAATTTGGTGGAGTTAGCTAAGTGGCTAGGGAAGCGCCAATTAATATAAGAGCCTCTGTCCTGTGTGGAAAGTAGGGTAATCCAGCATGCTGTGTGGTCAGATACGGATATAGACTCTATACCTGATTCATGTACCAGGGGGAAAGCCCTTGTGGAGAGTAATATGCAGACTATGCGGAATAGGGTATTGTGAGCAGCAGATAAACAAGAAAATTCTCTCTCTACAGGGTGGCACACCCTCCAGACATCAGTGAGATGTAGGCTAGACATTAAGTATTGCATACCATGTCGGGGTGTCCTCTTTTAGTCAACGAAGATGACTCTCGATCTAACACATTAGATGTTACAACATTGAAATCTCCTGCCAATACAAGTGTGGTGTCTAAATATGGGGTAAGCAGAGTAAACAAGTAAAAAAAAAAACAGTTTGGAAAAGGCATTGGGTGCATATACTGTACATTGCACATTGTGTATATAGTTGAATGTATGGTGGCATCCAATAGAATAAATCTGCCCTCAGGGTTAGCCATGGAGGAATGGATGACCACTGGGGTCTGCTTTTTCGCTAAAATGACGACCCTCTAGATTTTGAATTATAGGTGGACGATGCCAGCACCGTCCATCCCAGAGAGTTTAATTTGAGGGTTTCAGGGGAATGCCACCTCTGCTTGAATTTTATGTAGGTAAAGCAGGGTTTTCTTCCATTTGGATGGGATATGGAAGCCACCAACATTCAACAATGTCACTTTTAAATCATACATGACATATCACCATGATCAGATGGCCTTTTTATGTTGGTAGTTAAGGCATTTAAATTTGTACACCCTCGGTCTGCTGTTTGTTTCCTCCCAAGCCTGTGAGCCTTTTCAATGATCATGCCTGAGCAGGCCTCCTCCACTTGCAAAAGGGTGGAAGCGTGGTAATTAGGAACGTGAATAAAGCAGGGCCCTTGAGGGATTCAGGGCGACCCAGTACATGCAGGTTATATCTTCTCAAATGATTTTCCAAATCGTATAGCTTAATTTGCATCTGGTTGGTAGATTTCTGTAAAGTGTCAGTAGTGGATTTTAGGGTATGTATATCCTGAAAGGCCTCACCAAGATGGGCCTCATTAGCATTGATCCTCTTGGTGAATGAATATCTTGCACTGCCTGCTGGAGTTTAGCAGCATGTGCATCCAGGATGGGGTAATGGTGTCCTGGATGGCTCTCACCATGTCAGCATGAGGGGCTGCTGTGACTGGGGTGTAAAAAGCTCTGGCTGTGTGGGGGGTGTCTGGGGTGTCTCAGAGACACTTACATGTGATGGGCGCGCGTCCCGAGCAGCGCCTTGTGAGCTGGCTGCCAAGTTGGGCTGGCTTCTCTGTGGGAGAGGGGCCTGGCATGGCAGTCTCTCCGTCGGTGGGTTGTGCAGGAATTTATCTATTGGTGGCAGCGGAGTGTCTCCGGTGTCCCCCTCGGCGGGAGCGGTGGTCCGGGCAGCTGTTGTGCGGCGTGCAGGGGCTGGCAGGCTGGGGAGGTAGCGGAGCTTAGTGCCGGAACCTGAAGTCGGGTACGGCCTTCTTTAACATACACTGGATAACCATACAGATCCCTCTTTTCCTATAAATTGCTTCACAATTCACTGTGTATGATTCATTCTCCTCTGGCGTAAGTAATGTTGGCAATTGGCCTCCCTCTCCACCAAAAATTATGCCTCCATCTCTGCATCTCACATTCTGCAACAAAGAAGAGCGTGTGTAGCTTAATCCAAGTGTCACTGGCTGCATAGTACAGTAAATCCACAAAACCATACAAACTCTGCAGGCTCCACATGTCCTCAGCCCTGTTTTTAGTCAGCCCCCACCTTTGTATGACATTATTATTTTGAGCCAGCAAAGTGTCCTAACAGGGAAATACTTGAAATACCCGGCTTACTATATTTGTGAAAGGGGTCTACAAGGGATTTTCCTGGGTCTGAGGTATAGTGTGAAAGTCTGTAACTAAAATCCCGGGATTGTTCCGGGTTGAAATTCCCGGATCATCCTGGGTATTACTATTATGTGCGCACACACAAACCTCACTTCAGTCAAACATACGCACACTCCACTTTTACATACACACACACACTCATCTTTCACTTAGTAATACCCACACACACCTCTCATTTAATACACACATGCATCACTTCTACTTAATACACTCACACGTGCACACACCTAAAAACACACACTCCTTTCCCCTCTCCTCTATATCACTTAAAAATAAGATTCACATAAACAATCATGGGCAAAAGAAAGCTGTTGTCACATTTATTACAGATGACTGTCACCCCAAAACCAACACCCCCCACTAGCGCCATATAAATATGCAATGCCTTTTCCTGTGGCTATCGCTGGGATGGAAGAATAGAGTGCATCTCCCCTCAAGCGCAGTTTAATTGAAACTGCTGCTTATGCAGCGCTGAGCACTGCAGCTCCCAGCCTCCCAATACATGCAGCCGGCTGCCAGCGGTTGTGTATTTACAAGTAGAATATCTGTGCTCCCCACCTGCCTCCACATTCGCTGGTGCCAGCGGATGTGTATAGGCAATCTGCCTAAAGCTTCCTGCACCCTCCCTCCTCCACACGCGCTCGCACCTGTACCTCTGCTCCTGCTGCTTCTGGCTCTTAGCTGAGATGTCCAGTTTCGACTGTGAGCTCAGATTGTGGTAGCCAGCACAGAGCAGCATCTTTTTCAGCCCTATGCAGGCTTGAATGCCCTAAGGCATTCAAAATGCTCTAGGCATTTGCCTAGCTTGCCTATGCCAGGGGCCGACTCTGAGAGAATACCATATTAATCTGCAGCTGTAGTAAGCCTTAGAGCAGGGGTGGGGAACCTCAGGCCCTGGGGCCGTATGCGGCCCCCGTAGCCGTTTGAGTGGCCCTCCCACCCACCAGGCGGCTTTGCCAGGAGTCAAGTAGAGGGGAATTCTCACGAGAGTTCGGTAGTTCTTGCAAGATTCTTCTTAATCAGCAGCAGCCGGAGACTGTCAGTCCTATTCAGCGGCAGCCGCCGAAGCATGGGAAGGCTGCAGCAGGACAATTTATAAGAGACATTTTTACTTATGGCCCCCGAAGGATTTTTTCCCCATACAAATGGCCCTTGGCACAAAAAAGGTTCCCCACCCCTGCCTTAGAGAGACATAAAGTGGACAGAGATGATGGGTGAGATTTAATAGGATGAGAGATTCATAAAGTGAGAGATTTGGTAAGAAATCTCCAGTTTTTTTAAAGCAACAATCATTTACACCCTTAAACGTATGCCAGACATGTTTATTTAAGGAAAAAAAAAAGAGGTAAATATGATTCACCAAAGAACTGGCAGTTTTTATGCATGCTAAGAAAGCTGCATGGAAGTTTTGAAGCATATAAAGCATATAACACCAGTCTACAGGGCCTATTTAATAATATTTGCAGCCAATTCCCATTAACATTCATCTGTTATTGCTGCTATTTGCAGTGATGACAGATGAAGTATCTGAGTTATTTAAGAAGAAATACTGATAGCAGGCTATCCTTGTGAGGAGTCTGAAATAAAATGATGGTTTCCGCTATGACTTTGCTGCTGGGTACTGACTCAACATAGTCACTGTACATGCATGGGCATTAGCAATCTCAACCCACTAGCCCTGCAACACCCTTACTCTAGGTTCAATGTTCTTCAGATGATGCAAGTTAATGGGTCAAGTTAAAAAAAAACTAAACATTTCAGAGCAGATATTAAGGTTGTCCATTAACAAGAGGAAGGATCTAAGTCAAGAGTCTGGGCACTAATTTCTGGAAGCGTGGTTGTGGGAGGAAACCAGAGTATCCAGAAGAACCCCATGAGAGTATAGGAAGAATATACAAATAAAATGGTGGGAACTGAACACATAGCCTCAAGGCTGTGAGGCAGTATTGTTAACCATTACGCCATCCATATGGCCCCTATTATAGAAAAAAGACAAGGGTTCTAGGAAAGAAGCTACCATATGAAGAGAGCACTCTGCTGATACTTTAAAGTACCTGGTGGTCAGGTGAGTCAGAGCCTCTTCTGACACATTCCAGTAAACTCCATTTTGACTATAACAATTTTAAGACAATTTTGGAGAAATATTATATTACATTAGTCACCAGCCCATCAAAATCACCAAACAACATAAAAGTAATGTCAGCCCTGGTAGCTGTGCATGCCTTAATGGAGCAACACATCTAGTGAGCGCCGGCACACAACACTTGATTTTACCTCATAGGCCCTGACACTGGGTATATGCTTTATGAATACTGCTGTGCCATTTCAGCTTAAACTGTGCCTGAGGTGTTGAAATAAAATCAAAAATGGTTTTCTATCCTCATGCTCAGAATGCCAATGGTCAGAATGTTCCTGATATTCAAAATAACAATTGATTTTACCCTAAACCTAATCCTAACACACCACTCTCACAGCCTGACCCTAACTGTCTCCTCCTACAGACTAACCATAACTATCTTCCTTTTCATGTGTCAACCATTTCTGTGTTGACATTTGTCCGAGAACACACCCCATCGAAAGCGGCCGAATACAGTGGCAAACGCTGGAGTAAGTATGGGAGTCTGGGGGAGCGGTAACAGCCCTACAAATTGGTCTTTTTATATAATGGATACTGTATGGAATACAGTATTAATATTTAACAGTATGGATGGTCTATAGTATATAGGCTGTTTCAAATAATTAAAGTGGTCAGGAATGTTTAAATATATCATAATAAATAAATAAATACACAAACAGAAACAGTACTGCACTTTATAAGCTCACAATCTCCCACGTCGTGGTAAGGCTCCTGTCTCTTCCACCTGACAGCTGCTCTCTGATCCATTGCAATGTTTAAGGCTCAGATCCGCACATACAGTAAATGTGGTAGAATAAGGCACTAGGCATGTGCAGCAACTAATTTAAGGAACTTGTAAAGAGGAGGGGGTTTCCGGGCAACAAGACCCCCCCCCCTTCCCATTTGCCTATGGCCGAAGGGGACAGAAATCATTTGATTCGCCGACCATCAAATGATTTCTCTCTCCAACGGTAATAAAAGTCAGTGAAAACTTACTTTACTTTTATGTCAGCCGGAGATGGCTGTAAACGGGTTGGGCACTGATGTCATGTGATACTGAACAGGTATCAGCCCACCTACATTCTCAGGGGAACCTCCATAGTTTTCATGGAGACGACCCTAAAACGCTGGGCATTCCATGCTCTGGCCTTGTGTTGGCCCCTGCTCGCCCCTCTGGAGTGAACAGCTTGGTGAGTGTGAAACTTGCAGAAGCCCTAAGAGTGTTTCAGAACTCTCTGGCAGTAGCATTCACTATTTATAATAACCCTTTTTTTCTGATATATATTTTTTATTGTGCCCTATATAGTGCCAATATTCAAAAAAGGAAAAAGTGACGACCCAGATAATTACAGACAGGTGAGCTTAACATCAATTTTTTAAGGATTTTTAAGGGATGGCATCATGGAATATTTAGACCTTCATAGTTTACTTAGTATTAACGAACATGGGTTTGTGAAAAATTGTTCATGCCAGACAAATTTACTAGGCTTCTATGAGGATGTCAGCAAAAACCTTGATAATGGAAACGCAGTAGATGTGGTCTTCCTAGACTTTGCAAAAGCTTTTGATACAGTACCACACAAGAGGTTGGTAAACAAAATGGAGGACCTGGGATTAGGGGCAAATATCTGTAGATGGGTAGGGAACTGGCTGTGTAATAGAGAACAAAGAGTTTGTTGTGAACAGTGCTGTATCAAATATGACACCAGTACTAAGTGGAGTGCCTCGGGGTTCGGTATTAGGGCCCATTTTATTTAACATATATATTAACGATATTGGGATGGGGATTCTCAGCAATGTATCCATCTTTGCTGATGACACAAAATTGAGTAGAGTTATTAAATCAACAGAGGATGTCACTGCACTGCAATGATCTTAAAAATCTAGATGAGTGGGCTAAAAAGTGGAAGATGAGGTTCAATGTGGATAAATGCAAGGTTATGTACCTCGGGAGGCATAACCAGTGTGCTAGTTATAACCTAAGTGGGGAGGCATTGGGTATTTCAGTACTTGAAAAGGATCTAGGAGTCCAAGTAGATAAGCTGGGGTGTAGTGCTCAATGTCACATTGCAACAAAAAAGGCCAACAGAATTCTTGCATGTATTAAAAGGGGCATGGAAACTAGGGTCTCAAAAGTAATTATGCAACTATACAAAAGAAAAAAGTTTGGTACCGTGTTAGCCAGTTGATAAGAAAAGTTTTATTGTTCCTCAGTGAGAAAAACAAAATAGCAATCTAGCAAATATGATACCTTTTAATGGCTAACAAAAATAAATGTTGTTAAAATGCAAGCTTTCGAGACTTCTTAGGTCTCTTCCTCAGGCATGGTATAACAAGGTGTGTGAAGAACCACATATATATACACAGCAGAGTAGGAACAAGATGTGATAGATGGACATTCTTAAGATCAAAACAAAACAAAATAACAGAATGAGCTTGTAAATGGAGGATACCAGAATGTACCGCACACACATGGAACTAAAAGGTTTATTGAAGAAACTGGCTCAACTGGACAGCGACTTATTTTTTCTAACCAGATGCAAGAAGGAACACTTAATCCCCAAAGGACTTTGCCTTAAGAACCCCATTCTGCACACCTACAAAACTCAATATGCACATCATCTCTGCTACAGGACTTCTGAGAGACTGCGAAACCACCTTATTCATGTCTTCTACAGCACCAAGAGAAATGTCCAAATGGAAATACAAATTTTAAAGCGCTCCCTCACAAAGGACTCAATACAGATACTACAACAATATTATAAAACACTACAGCTATGTCTAATCAATAACAAGAAAAAGAAACTTCACAGACTTCGCATAAAAGCAGGACTTTATTCAAGCACACAGAAAGTCCACCCCAAGTCTGGAGGGTTAGAACAGAACTCCCAGCCAGACACAGGTAAATTTAACTGTGTGATTAATTTGTCATCTCACAAACCCACTAAAGTAGAAGTCAGTGTGCTATCTAGAGGACTTACATTTTGTCCGACCAAGCCTCTCGACAAAACAGAACTATGTAGTGACATGGAAGAATATTTTAGGAAACTAAGACTGAAGGAGTTCTTCCATGACAGAGAGGAGACAGAACCTACAAATAGCCAAACACAAATTAGACCAGTCCACAAGAAGAGTTCTGTCTGGACACCACCACCTGGCCGCAGTACCATTTTGGACCTATATATTGACTCTTTTAGAAATGTGGTCCAGTCAACAATATTGGAAAAACATAAAAAGGAATACTTTAACATCAGTGTGCAAGAAAGAAGAGCTATTCACACCTTAAGAAACAACAAGAAAATCACCATCAAGCCTGCAGACAAAGGTGGGGCCATAGTCATCATGGACACATCGGACTATACTAAGGAAGCAAATAGACAGCTGATGGATATCCAATACTATACCAAACTAGACAAAGATCCAACTCAAAAATATTTAAGGGAGTTGAGAAGGCTTATCAGGGGGCTGTCAGCAGAGTCTACTGAACTTTTGGACTTGATACCCGACAGTCCCAGAATTGGAATATTCTACATGCTTCCCAAAATACATAAGCCCGGCAACCCAGGGAGGCCAATCATCTCATGCGTGGGAACCCTCACTGAAAAAATCTCAGGATGGGTAGAGGGTGTCCTGAAACCACTGGTGAGACATACAACCAGCTTTCTCCAAGATACCACGGACCTACTGAATAAATTATCAACCCTAGGTCCCCTCCCTAATGGAGCCATCCTTGCCACCATGGATGTGGAATCCCTATATTCCAATATCCCCCATGAAGATGGACTGACAGCATGCCAGATATATCTTGAGTCCAATGGGATTGCTCCTGGTCCTGCAACACAGCTTACAAAATTCATCCTTACACACAATTATTTTTCCTTTGGCAAAGAAATATTTCTACAGCGCACCGGGACCGCCATGGGCAGTAAAATGGCACCGCAATACGCCAATCTGTTCATGGCCAAACTCGAGAGTGACTTCTTGGCATCCTGCTCAATCAAACCCTTGGCTTACTTCCGTTACATCGATGATATCCTGATCATCTGGACTGATTCTGAACAAGAACTCATACATTTCCATGAAAAATTTAACAGATTTCATCCAACAATAAACCTGACAATGAATTACTCATATACCGAGATAAACTTCCTTGACACCACTATAACAATTCAAAACAACGCAATACAGACAACCCTATACCGAAAACCCGTGGATCGGCCTTCATACCTCAGATGGGACAGCTTCCACCCGAAACACATCAAAAAATCCATTGTCTACAGCCAGGCCATCAGATATCATCGCATCTGCTCCAGCCCAGCAGATAGAGATGTCCACTTAAAACAACTTAAAGGGACCTTTTTAAATCAGGGATATCATCCCACATCAATCAACGATCAGATTATCAGAGCCATCAGGATACCCAGAAATCAACTTCTCCAATATAAAGAAAGAGAAAGAAACAACCGTGTACCTCTGGTAGTCACCTACAACCCACAGCTTGAGGTGCTAAGAAAAACTGCAAAAAAACTACATCACATCATACACAAAGATGACCGCCTGAAAACAATATTCCCAGACCCTCCACTACTATGTTACCGACAACCTGCAAACCTGAAAAATATTATAATCCGAAGTTCACTGCCATCCATTACACAAAGAGGAACCTATCCCTGCAATGTAAGGAGCTGCAAAACCTGTGCCCATATCCTCACTACAGACAGTGTACGGATCCCCAACACACAACAGGACTATAAGATCCCAGGGACATTCACATGTTCTACTACCAATGTAGTGTACCTGATTCTGTGCACCAAATGTCCTATTGGGGGTCTGTATGTTGGAGAAACAGGACAAAAAGTTAAGGCAAGGATG
Source organism: Crinia signifera (assembly GCF_055691185.1). Taxonomy (NCBI): domain Eukaryota; kingdom Metazoa; phylum Chordata; class Amphibia; order Anura; family Myobatrachidae; genus Crinia; species Crinia signifera. Next base: position 102,043,354 of record NC_139217.1, read on the forward strand.
AGGTCCCATCGCCACACAATAAAGGAAAAAAAGACACACTTTCCTGTGGCCAAACATTTCTGCAGCCCAGGACACAATCAGGATCATATGAAAGTGATTATACTAAAAGGAAATTTCAAATCACAAAGAGACAGGAGGGTCTGGGAATACAAATTAATGACAACGTTTGACACCCTTAACACAGGACTGAATCTATCCGAGGGATTTATGGCCCACTACAACATCTGAGGACACTGGCCCAGAGAGAGTGAGGGCATCGGAGCTCTAACTCTGGTCTGTCATCAACTTAGAGACAATAAAACTTTCACACTACTTATCTACAAACCAATTAAGGACTCAATTTACAAGCTCATTCTGTTATTTTGTTTTGTTTTGATCTTAAGAATGTCCATCTATCACATCTTGTTCCTACTCTGCTGTGTATATATATGTGGTTCTTCACACACCTTGTTATACCATGCCTGAGGAAGAGACCTAAGAAGTCTCGAAAGCTTGCATTTTAACAACATTTATTTTTGTTAGCCATTAAAAGGTATCATATTTGCTAGATTGCTATTTTGTTTTTCTCACTGAGGAACAATAAAACGCCACTATACAAAGCATTGGTTAGACCTCACCTAGAATATGGAGTACAGTTCTGGGCCCCACACTATAAAAAGGACATCATAGAATTAGAAAAAACCCAAAGAAGAGCAACTAAGATGATCAGGGGAATGGAGAATTTAAACTATGAGGAGAGACTGAGCTCTTTGGGATTATTTACACTAGAGAAGAGACGTTTAAGGGGGGACATGCTCAGCATTTACAAATATATCAAGCGGCAATATAAGGAATTGTCAAGCACCCTTTTTACTGCAAGAAAGGAATATAGGACACGAGGGCATGAGTTTAGATTAGAATAAAGAAAATTTCATTCCCTCAAAAGAAAACATTTCTTTACGGTCAGAGCAGTCAAACTGTGGAACTCTCTTCATGGAATGGTGGTGTCGGCGGACACAATATGTAAGGTTGGACAAACATTTATTGGATAAAAAAATCCAAGGTTACTAATAAGAATCATATTCTGAATTTGAAATGAATCATATTCTGTCTTTTACAAGGGATAAGCTACTAAAATCTAGGTTGAACTCGATGGACGCAAATCTTTATTTAACCTTATCTACTATCTCTTATATAGTTAGCCAGATCTGTCACTCATCCACTCTGTGGATCACGTTCCCGCCCAGCATTCTAAACAAACCCGCTTCCCCTAGGGAAAAGACCAGTGTTATACACACCACCACCCCCTTGATATCACCTCCCCCCGCCCAGCCAAGGCTACAGTACACGCCCACCATCCACCATGGTGTAGGTGAGTGGCACCCCCCCGTGCGGCCCACCCCCCATGACCCACCCCCCTCCCGCGATTCACGGCCCCCCCCGCACCCCAACCTCCCGCAATTCCCGCCCCCCTGCGACCCCCCCTCCTGCGATTCACCCCTCCCGCGATTCACGCCCCTTTCCCGCGATTCAAGGCACTCCCATGATTCGTGCTCCCCCACGACCCCCCCTCCCACAATTCCCGCCCTCCCCTCCCGCAGTTCACGGCACCCCCCAGCGCCCCCCTCCCACGATTTGCGGACCCCCGCGAAGCGCCCTTCCCACGATTCACGCCCCCCCACTCCCTTGATTCACGGCACCCCCCGCTGCCCCCCCTCCCGTGATTCACGTCACCCCCGCACCCCATGGCTGGGGAGGAGGGTGGCAGCACTAGACCCTAATTCAGTAAGTATGTTGGTGTAAAAGTGAGGTGTGTGTGTGTAATAAAGTTGTACTTTTCTGTGTGTTTTTTATTTTAACATTCTTTTTACAGGTGGACTACAAGTCCCAGTGGGCCCATTAATGCCCCGCATGCTGGGACTTGTGGTTTGCCAAATCCCAGCATGCGGGGGAGGCCTGCTGGCACTTGTAGTTCACCTGTATAAAGCAATGTTATGTATGAATGACTTAACCCTATCAGGATTGCGTCCAACGCCCAGGGATGCCGGTTTCAGCCATGGACGGGTGAATCCTGGGGGTGGGGGCCTTTATTGGGGGGGTCCCCACTTCCCCAGGTACTCCTATATCCATAGGCGAATCTAGAATTATGGTAATGGGTGGTCCCAGATCTAGACACAACAGCAGGGGGACCTTTGCGCGGCGTAGCCGCGCGGCAAAAGGGGGCGTGGCCTCATGGGAAGGAGGCGTGGCATCACAAAAAGGGGTGTGGTATTACACTTTAGACCATACACCGTAATGGCCATTACACATTTTAGCAAACTCCGTAATACCCATTACACATAAAGCCACACGCCGTAATGCCAATTACACATAAGGCCACACACCATAATGCCCATTACACATTGTGCCACACATCATGATGCCCATTACATACTATATAACAAACCGTAATGCCCATTACATATTTGCCACATAAGTTCTGCTTACCTACGTGCCCATTGCTAGTGGGTTCTTGCTTGATGGCACCATAGTACCCATTACACATGATGCCGCACACCATAGTACTCATTACACATGATGGCGCACACCATAGTACCCATTACACATGATGTCGCACACCATAGTACCCATTACACATGATGCCGCGCACCATAGTACCCATTACACATGATGCTGCACACATCATGGAGGTTATTCTGATCGGAGCGGCCAAACGTGCGTACGTTCACTATTAACGTACGCTCTCCGTACGCGGCCGTTGGGGTTAAGTCCACCCACAACTCAGCCACATACGTACGGCCAGAAACAACGTCGAAGGGGAGTGGCGTACAATTGAGCGTACGCCAACGTACACGGACGGACCAGCCCTTACACTCCGACAACTGGCGTACAACAGAGCGTACGCCACCGTTTACGGACGTCTCTCGTCCGTCTTCCCACCGACTTCTTGCGGCTATCTGAGCGTACGCCAGCTTGCACGGACGGGTCCCTATTGTTTTCAATAGAAAACAGCTTATGTCACCGCTCGTGAGAGTGAGCGTACGTCCGTGCACGCTGGCATACCCTTCACATATATGGACCTGCAAATCTTGCCTTTCAACTATAATTATGAAAATTAATTAATTGATTGAATTAATTAATGTGCAAAATAGTGGGCATGGGCTTAAAACATTGCTGAAACATTCTTTGTAGGTGTTAGATGTGGTTTATGTTATTGTATCATAAATACAAAACCTATGTTTGTATTAGAGTGAACACGTTGACACATGTCGACTTGTGTAGATTGAGTGTGCTACTGTGTAAAGTCTATGAAAGCACGTAGTGAATGTGTATAACTGTTTAACAAATACCTACCTTAGCATATATAAGCAGGTCTTAAAAAGATTCTTACCTTAAATTAAACAAACCTTTAAATGTCGAGAAGTATAGAAAGATAAGCTTCCAATGTGTTTGAGTGCTGTGTGTGGCTTGCAGGTAGTGAAATCATGGTTTTGACTTAATAGACTGCAGCATTGCTTATTACATTCAGGTGTATTTGTTTGAGTAGTAATCAGCGTAAATTAGCAAACCCAGGCGCACGCTGGCATGCGGTATCTGTAGGGGTGGTCTGAGGTGGCGGTTGGCGGCCGCCTGTTTTGTGTCCGAAATGAACGGTGCTTTAGGCGATCGTGCGGTAGTAGCACCATTCATTTTTGGTGCACACCCCCGTGTACTCCCATATTTACGCCCATTTTCCCTCATTATTTCGGCCGCTCCCCTCAACACGCCCCTATGCCGCCCCCAATGCCCGTACTCTCGCGTACAGGTTTTTTCGCACGGAGAGAACCGTCCGTAAGTGTTGTGGAGTGTTCGCGCCTGCGCATTGGCGATTGTACGCATGCGCAGATCATGAAAAACCCCGGAACGTACGCGTACGGCCCGGCCGCACCAACCAGAATAAGGCCCCATGTCCCTTACACATGATGCTGCACACATAATGCCGCTTACACATGATGCTGCACACCGTAATGCCCCTTACACATTAAGCCACACATTTTGCATAATGCCCCCACATACCGCCACTTGTAGCGTCCCTTAAGCAATGCCCCCAAAAGTGCCACTTACTGTAAATCTTTATATGAGCCTTCGCTGCTGCTGCAGGGAGAGATAGAGAGCGGTGCAGCTGCTTCTATGGGGAAAGGAGCAGAGCGCAGCACAGAGCACGCTCCCACTCCCCTCCTGGGAACCCCTCTAGCCGAGTGGACATTTGAAATATTGTGACGTGACGTCGGGGGAGCACGCCGGGCGCTGGCACCACATGATTAAAGTGGGGACGGGCTGAGGTGAAAGCAGGGAGAAGAATTGGAGCGGAAGCTGCAGGGGTGACACCAATTAACCCATATGGATCCATCCTGGTATCAGATTGAAGGCCCAGCGATTTGGGTTCGACTGAGATCAACCTCGAGCTTCAGTGATGCCGAAGGGGGAACTGGCAGCCGTTGAACTGGGTGGGGGTCGGAATTAGTGGGTCCCATGTTATCCTAAAGGGAAAACGTTCCAGCTTTGCCTGGCCGTATCTCCGGTTCCCAGGGGGCTAGAGACACGGGGCTTGGCTCGTTGGAAAGCCCCATCCCTCAGCTACAAAATGGGCTGTGCACCCCCGGACCACCCCCTAGATTCGCCTATGCCTATATCACAGGTAGCCAAAAAGTGTCCCCTGGCTGTGGCATGACACACTGTTGGAGCCTGGTGCTGGTTTCAAAATACGGGGGACCCCAGATTTTTTGTCCCCCGTATTTTTGGAATCAGGACCGGTCCAAGAGTCTGGGGCTGGTTTCAGAAATACGGGGGACCCCTACCCTTTTTGTCTCGCATATTTTTGGAACCAGGTCCGGCTCAATGTGCCCGGGTCTTGTTATGCTCAGGAGGGGGGACCCCACTCCATTTTTTTTTTACTTTTACACATCTTAATGATCTGTGCATGGTTCTGTCAAATTCGCCTGTCAGAACCTGGTCTAATTTTTTGGCGATTTTTCGTATTGTTTACCTTTTTGGTAAACGTTACGAAAAATCGCCAAAAAATTTGAATCACACCCTATTACATTTTTGATTTGTACACATCTGGATTCGAATTGAAGTGTGACTAAAAATCGCCACTTTTTCCAATTTTCAGAAAATGTGCGATTTCGGACGTTTCTTAGCAAAAATCGCACATGTCTACAAAATCGCCCCCTATTACATGCCCTGGGAGTCAATTAAGTAATCTGCTGCCAGTCTTCTGCTCCCAAAGGGGCACCTCTTCTCTCCTGCAAGTTTGAATCAGTTAATTGAAAGCTGTCCATATCGCTACTGTGGCTGACTTCCCCTCCTAGTAGGACCATAGACATCACACTTTATTTTAAACATAGCATACATACATACACAAATCAATACATATATTTATATAAGGTGTTTTGTGTGTGTGTGTGTGTGTGTGTGTGTGTGTGTGTTGGGGAGGCACCAATATTTTTCTTGCCTACAGGCAACTGGGGTGAACTTACACCACTGCTACCTATAAGCTAACTGCTAACTTACGCCACTGCTACCTGTAAGCTTGGGAGCCGGGTCCTTCTATATTCTGACTGTCTGTAACTACCTAGGGGGAAATTTACTAAGATGTGTATTCTACTTGACATGTGATGTTGCTATGGGTAACCAATCAGATCCTGTCTACTATCTTCTAGAGGATGCTAAATAAATAAGAAGTAGATTCTAATTGGTTGCCCATAGGAACATCACATGTGAAGTAGAATACACATCTCCCCCTAGTGTCTTATAATGTGTAAATTGTAAAGCACAACAGAATTTGCTGCGCAATATAAGAACATGTTACTGTATATAACAAGTTGTATTCTACAATTGAGGCTTTATTATTTTTTATTATTGTTATTATTATTATTATTATTATTATTATTATTATAATATGTTGATCTTATATTAAAATTTCAAATCTGCTGAAAAGAAAGCTTGTAACTTCTGTAATCTTTTTTTAAGATTCATAGAATACATTATCAAACGTTTAAAAAACTAATTTCACAAAAATCTAATTCACACTTTAAAACAGCTATGCTAATTAAATAGGGCAATATAAAATAAATAATACTGAAAACATATTATGTTTGTAACATAATATATTGCAGACCTATCAACTGGTGTTTTATCACTTCTAATTGAAATTAGTGGACCTTCCCCAATCCTCAAAACTGATACTGGAAAAGATTGTAATAAAAAGAGGTGCCGGTATTATCTCAGAGCTTTAGAGGTCATGCTACACTAACAAGGCCTACCCAATCAGCAGCGACATAACCCAGCTGTTGCGGTTTTTACATTCCCATTGATGTTAAAGGTTCCCTACAACAAGGTTGCAAGGATAATAACTACTACTGTACTGTTTGTACTTTTTGTTTTTGAAGAAAAAGAAAGATTCTGGCTAGAATGACTTTATTAATATTACATATAGCAGGTTTCTACAAAAATTCCACCATCAACCAACTCCAGGCTTGTGCAAAGACAAATACTTTTTATTCAGGTTGCTCAAATACAAATAAACAAATAAACAACCAGGGAGGTTAGGCACCCCTCAGGTCCTGTCATCCTGACACTAGTGCACCAGTCTTCTGGATCCCACTGTCCTTAGAAGACCCCTGCCATTTGCACCTACCAGTGTGGGTGGGGGGCATGGGTCGGCGGTGATGGCCTGCGTCCGTGGGAACGCCCAGTGTTTTCATGCAAACACTGGGAATTCCCATGCAAATAGCACTGTGACATGGGTGCTGGGGGGCGAGCAGCTGCCATCATAGGATGTCCCTATCCCTATATAATAATAATAATAATAATAATAATAATAATAATAATAATAATAACAATAATAGGATAGCAGGACGGCACTCCATTCATAAACTGGTTAGTCCATCTATACATTATGCATCTAAAGCCCTTTGGCCAATTGTAAAAAGTGAAACAGTATACCCGCCTCATGAAGACCAACATCACAGGGATGAATGCTCGTAGGGCCCCCAATGTCTATATCAAGCCGCCTGGCTATTATAGCTGTTTCAACTGTACCACTTGCAAAAGTTTTATACATCCCCATGCTGACAAATTGTATGATAACAGTTTAATGCTTACTTGTAGGTCTGAGTTCATGGTCTATGTGATTGTGTGCCCTTGTAGCTACTATTAAGTCGGTCAAACGAACCAGTCCTTCCATGGTTGAATAGCGCTCCACAGGTCTGCCATAGACTTTGCTTTGTCTGGCATGGTCATGGATCAGCCTGTGGTGTGCCACTTCAAAGCCTTAGGACATCCCTTGTCCTCCCTTAAGTACTTTATTATTGATCACAAGAGTAATTCATTTATAGGGGGAGATAGAACCAAACGTTTATTAGTGGCTTTCATCACCATAGAGCAGCACCAGAATTAAAGAGGGACTAAGGAGTGTGTGCTGCTGTCCTTAGCTTGCTGTTGCCTCAATTACATATGTATATCTCAATTACTCATCCAATTAGACTATTATAGACTTTATTGTGTAATGTTATTCATTTGAGAAAGGAAAATACTGATTTTATTGCTTGCGCCAGATTGTTGTTGATTTCGTTTACTGTCCTTAGCTTGTTGTTACCTTTCATAGAGTTCACCAGGAAGAAAAGCATTGAATAAGCAATAGTCACGTTTGTATAGAAAGTATAGACATGTACTGTAGTCCTTCCAAACTTCAAAGAACATGGCAACTTTTAGTCAAAGAAACCTCCAACCAATCTTTCCTTAATAAATGTAAAAATTGTTCCTGAATACAAATGATAGTATGGGTCTTTTTGCAGTTGCATTAATGTCATTCAGAGATTGTAATAGGAAATTAACTGAGTGATCCAGAGCAAATTGTTGGACCCCAAAGCAGGAAGACTCTAATCATAGAGCATGACCACAAACAATGACGGAGATTGGCAATTTCATCCTCACAATGAGGATATTTATGTGAGGGAAAGAAGCCTATTAAAAAGCCATGATAAGGACTAATTTATGTTCTGTGATAGACATTTAAAAGCAGTTCTTGGTATGAGGTATAAGGAATAATGTAACAAAAGTCAAATAGGCAGATTGTCCACTGTTAAGAAAACAATTAAGCCACTGATGCAAGCCTGTCTGAAGTGTGCTATAGTCTTAAGGCCCTCAATACACTTGACCAATTCGGCCATATTTCCCTTGATTCTGACAAATTGGGCCAAGAAATCGAGTGAAAAGTGGCCAACTGTTCTGTGCACATCGATCGGAGTCGAAGGTCGGACGTGCTGCATGTTAGACCTCCGACTTGGCAGCGGAGAACAGCATCACATGCGATACATCAAATGCAGAAGGACCGCATGCAATGCATTGCTTGTGATCCTGCTGCCCGCGAAGGTCCCAGGCAGCTCAATGGGGATTGTCTGGCCATAGACGGCTATGATTTCTCGCTGTAGTGTATGGCCACCTTAAGACATTACATATATAGATATATACAAATCAATATATACAAATATAGTGATGTAAACACAGGCAAACGCAGTGGGGGTTCCAGTTGCCTGAAAAATCCCCCTCCTCTTGGCAAGTGTCTCAAATTATGACAACAATAGCATTGGTACATAATAAAATTACTAGAGCTGCCGCCATATCATGCAGTTTAGTAGACAGAGCAGAGCTGCTGCATATGCCCAGTGGTATCAGCTTAATATCACTTTGTGTGTGTGGATCCTCAATCAGTGCACTGGAGCAGAGAGTAGATACCAGGAAGAAGATATGGAAGCCGTACCATGAAGTAAGAAAATGTGTGCTTCAAGGTGCAGTACTGGATCTATTATGTTTTCCTATTTATTTATTATTTTTTTATTATGGTGTATTTAACTTTTTACTGACCACATATTTATATATTGTTAATGTTTGCCTATAGTATAGAACATCTAAATACAGTATTAATAGTTATTCCATACACATACAGTATCCAGTGTATAAAAATACCTTTAGAAATCCTGCAATTCCTACTGATGAGATTGCCTTAGTTGACTGTGTTGATAGTTATATCAATGAATCTGAAGTATTAAACCAATCTTGGTCAGAGAGGTGACAAATATTCTAAACCACATATGCTGAGCCTGATAGTAGCAAATGGATATGTACCAAGAAATCATATTTTTTCAACTGTCTGATGCAATGTGAGGGGCATCCTAAGGGTTCTATCATCTAAACAACAAATGGAGCCTATACCCCATTTTGACCACATTAGAAAAAGATTGGCAAACAGATCCATGCCGGAATACTGGATACCTTACAAATGGAATAAAAAGTATCTTACAGTATGTGCATTTAGACCAGCTTTATAGTGTTATATGTGTCCACATTTTAACTGCATGCAAAGATTTAATCAAATTGAACTAAAGCACTAATGGACTACAATATTACAGTATATTGGGGTTGTCTTGAGAGCTGAAATTAATAATGTACACACTGTATAAATTAAGATGACCTTATTAATAACTAGAAACCCTTTCAAGGCTCTTACGCAATTAACTTTTGCACAACAAAAAATTGAATTTCCTGAATAAATCAAAATGAAAAGATACATATTTTGTTACTGGAAGTTTATTAAAAGTGTATGATGAAATTACTCCCAACAGTCAAATCATTTTGGAAATATTCATTGTTTGGCATCACAGTGGCTAGCACTACTGTGTCACAGATCTAGGGTCATGTGTTGAATTAAGATCATATCCTATTTTTTTTTACATTTGTATGTTGTTTCCACAACCAGATGGTCTGGTTTTCTCATACAGTCTAAAAACATTGTTAAAAAGACTTCTTTAAAAAAATAAAAAAAAATTCACTGTGTATTAGGAAATATGAGAGGTAATTAAGAGTTGGAAGCTAACGGCATTGCTTCTGTATCTTTGGATACAGCAGTGATGCTAAAATATGATGCAACATTAGACCAATACTTCGGCAGCCATTCAATTCGCCAACCTGCCAACACTGATTCACTGACCAGATCCACCAACGACGCTTGGGGGAATTATGGAAATTAAACATGTTAACAATGCCTGATTCCCCAATCCCAACTGAAAACGTATGGGATCCAGAAATCTGGATATGCTAATTACTCCTGATTCCCCAACCCAGTGGTCAGTGAATTCGGTCATTGCAGTGATTGTGATGTACAGGTATGGGAGTCATAACACTAAAGGTCTATACACACTGGGCAACTATGCCCAGCGTGTATGGACAGCGATGATGACTATCATCGCTGCGGGGAAAGCCGCTCAGTGCATACTCACTGAGCGAATTTCCCCCTGCCTGGCGCATAGCGGAGCACTATGCAAAGCCATCCTGAAAGCCGCTCATCTGCTGGTATAACCAGCAGATGAGCGGCTTTCCCAGCAATGTTGCGGGAGCGCGCAGCAGCGCTCATCGCCGGGCCATACACACTGGGCGGCTTTCAGCTCAAAGTCGCCCAGTGTGTATGGGCCTTAAGGCTACACAGATTGGCTGCCTCCTCTATATTGTCAAGGAGAGTAAATCTGCTTTAGAAGATGTAGACCCTGTCATTGGCACTCCACCACTTCCAGAAAACAGGGAAGACATGTCCCTATTTTTTTAAGGAATGCTGCCCAGTCCCACCCCTCTCCACCATCAGACGTCAATCAGGCTTCGGAATAGGGGGCACTGCATGAGGTGGTTTAGGGCTTGTTCTGCACATACACAGTCCACTACAATCGTAGTTGCTAATGGTTTGCGTATAGGCCCATCATTTATAACTTCTATTGGGGAGCTCTTAAAAGATCGCCTGTAAAATGCAGTAAAAAATTAGGCATTCACTACAGATATACCTGTAAATAAATAATAAAAATAGGCAAGGAGGTCCATAAACAGGCCCTGTGCTGCTACGTAGTAAAAGTCTCAGGATGTTTGTGCCCTGCGCATGCACTTATTCGCATATGTGTATGTGCAGGGCTGTGCGCCATTTGCATGGGGGGGGGTGGATTTAGGCGGGCAGGGGGCGTTTGCATGGTTATGCCCAGCATTTCCTGTCGAAGTTGCTAATATATAGACCCCACAGCTTGTCCGTAAATCTGTTGCATCTTTCCTGTGTACATATGAGGCCCCCAGGCTCAATGTGAAGTCTATCAAGGACACCCTCTAAAGCTCTACGCTATGCTGTCCGGCTGGTGAGAAGCTGTATACAGCACAAACCGATGTACGTGCTGAGCTGCTTCCAATTGACTGTGCTGCTGTAACACTGAGGAGAGTCCACAGTGCATGACCTCCTCAGCAGTGTCTTCTGTGCCTTGATTGGCTGACTGACACATCACACGCATTCAATCAGCCAATCGGTGCACAGATACCCCCCCCCCCCCACACACACACACGATTTCCCTGACAGGGGAATACTATTCTATTTATATAGTACCGTATTAAATCACTTTTATAGGCATGGCCCACTACCAAAAACCCATATGTTCCTTTGGTATATATATATCTCCTGTAACCCCTTCCCTGCCAGGAGCATTTTCTACATCAAGCATAGGTATATAAAGTATACTATGACTATAGTATGTACACTGTATATGTATGTGTATTATATATGTATTTTTTTTGTATGTGTATATATATATATATATATGTATATATATATATGCGAAGAAAATATATTGAAAATATTGGAAGGACTAGCGCGGCCTATATCTCTTCCTCCTTCATATATATATATATATATATATATATATATATATATATATATATATACACAAACACAGGGGGCCCAGCACTCACTACAACAAACTAACTCACCTTAACATTCAAATAATCAATAAATAAATAATGGGGTTTTAGTTCATGAATTGATCAATGCATTTAAGCTTGCAGCCCATCGCCAAGGGACCCCATTTCACTGCAAGTCCTACACTAGCAACTGGTTATCTTGAGAACCTGGCACCTGCTTACACATAATAGCTAAAATGAACATGTGTTTTTTTTCTGGGTTAATGCTCATCTGCCAAGTAACATGGCTTTTATAAGGTGAGACAATCCCAAACACAGCACCTGAATTAGAATTAAAGGGGCAGCTGTCACAGGTTTCAGGTAAATGAGCTTATCAAGGGTGCATGAGAAAGCTATGATCACAGTAACAGAGGTTAATTAAAAATCAACCCAAATATATAGATACAGAAGTACCAACACACTCGCCATTCCTAGGAATGGGGTGCAAACTGCACCCACATCCCAGGGTGGGGTGCGGTGGCCTGTGACCACACACTCTAGTAAATACAAACACAGGGGGCCCAGCACTCACTACAACAAACTAACTCACCTTAACATTCAAATAATCAATAAATAAATAATGGGGTTTTAGTTCATGAATTGATCAATGCATTTAAGCTTGCAGCCCATCGCCAAGGGACCCCATTTCACTGCAAGTCCTACACTAGCAACTGGTTATCTTGAGAACCTGGCACCTGCTTACACATCATAGCTAAAATGAACATGTGTTTTTTTTCTGGGTTAATGCTCATCTGCCAAGTAACATGGCTTTTATAAGGTGAGACAATCCCAAACACAGCACCTGAATTAGAATTAAAGGGGCAGCTGTCACAGGTTTCAGGTAAATGAGCTTATCAAGGGTGCATGAGAAAGCTATGATCACAGTAACAGAGGTTAATTAAAAATCAACCCAAATATATAGATACAGAAGTACCAACACACTCGCCATTCCTAGGAATGGGGTGCAAACTGCACCCACATCCCAGGGTGGGGTGCGGTGGCCTGTGACCACACACTCTAGTAAATACAAACACAGGGGGCCCAGCACTCACTACAACAAACTAACTCACCTTAACATTCAAATAATCAATAAATAAATAATGGGGTTTTAGTTCATGAATTGATCAATGCATTTAAGCTTGCAGCCCATCGCCAAGGGACCCCATTTCACTGCAAGTCCTACACTAGCAACTGGTTATCTTGAGAACCTGGCACCTGCTTACACATCATAGCTAAAATGAACATGTGTTTTTTTTCTGGGTTAATGCTCATCTGCCAAGTAACATGGCTTTTATAAGGTGAGACAATCCCAAACACAGCACCTGAATTAGAATTAAAGGGGCAGCTGTCACAGGTTTCAGGTAAATGAGCTTATCAAGGGTGCATGAGAAAGCTATGATCACAGTAACAGAGGTTAATTAAAAATCAACCCAAATATATAGATACAGAAGTACCAACACACTCGCCATTCCTAGGAATGGGGTGCAAACTGCACCCACATCCCAGGGTGGGGTGCGGTGGCCTGTGACCACACACTCTAGTAAATACAAACACAGGGGGCCCAGCACTCACTACAACAAACTAACTCACCTTAACATTCAAATAATCAATAAATAAATAATGGGGTTTTAGTTCATGAATTGATCAATGCATTTAAGCTTGCAGCCCATCGCCAAGGGACCCCATTTCACTGCAAGTCCTACACTAGCAACTGGTTATCTTGAGAACCTGGCACCTGCTTACACATCATAGCTAAAATGAACATGTGTTTTTTTTCTGGGTTAATGCTCATCTGCCAAGTAACATGGCTTTTATAAGGTGAGACAATCCCAAACACAGCACCTGAATTAGAATTAAAGGGGCAGCTGTCACAGGTTTCAGGTAAATGAGCTTATCAAGGGTGCATGAGAAAGCTATGATCACAGTAACAGAGGTTAATTAAAAATCAACCCAAATATATAGATACAGAAGTACCAACACACTCGCCATTCCTAGGAATGGGGTGCAAACTGCACCCACATCCCAGGGTGGGGTGCGGTGGCCTGTGACCACACACTCTAGTAAATACAAACACAGGGGGCCCAGCACTCACTACAACAAACTAACTCACCTTAACATTCAAATAATCAATAAATAAATAATGGGGTTTTAGTTCATGAATTGATCAATGCATTTAAGCTTGCAGCCCATCGCCAAGGGACCCCATTTCACTGCAAGTCCTACACTAGCAACTGGTTATCTTGAGAACCTGGCACCTGCTTACACATCATAGCTAAAATGAACATGTTAAATGCATTGATCAATTCATGAACTAAAACCCCATTATTTATTTATTAATTATTTGAATGTTAAGGTGAGTTAGTTTGTTGTAGTGAGTGCTGGGCCCCCTGTGTTTGTATTTACTAGAGTGTGTGGTCACAGGCCACCGCACCCCACCCTGGGATGTGGGTGCAGTTTGCACCCCATTCCTAGGAATGGCGAGTGTGTTGGTACTTCTGTATCTATATATTTGGGTTGATTTTTAATTAACCTCTGTTACTGTGATCATAGCTTTCTCATGCACCCTTGATAAGCTCATTTACCTGAAACCTGTGACAGCTGCCCCTTTAATTCTAATTCAGGTGCTGTGTTTGGGATTGTCTCACCTTATAAAAGCCATGTTACTTGGCAGATGAGCATTAACCCAGAAAAAAAACACATGTTCATTTTAGCTATGATGTGTAAGCAGGTGCCAGGTTCTCAAGATAACCAGTTGCTAGTGTAGGACTTGCAGTGAAATGGGGTCCCTTGGCGATGGGCTGCAAGCTTAAATGCATTGATCAATTCATGAACTAAAACCCCATTATTTATTTATTGATTATTTGAATGTTAAGGTGAGTTAGTTTGTTGTAGTGAGTGCTGGGCCCCCTGTGTTTGTATTTACTAGAGTGTGTGGTCACAGGCCACCGCACCCCACCCTGGGATGTGGGTGCAGTTTGCACCCCATTCCTAGGAATGGCGAGTGTGTTGGTACTTCTGTATCTATATATTTGGGTTGATTTTTAATTAACCTCTGTTACTGTGATCATAGCTTTCTCATGCACCCTTGATAAGCTCATTTACCTGAAACCTGTGACAGCTGCCCCTTTAATTCTAATTCAGGTGCTGTGTTTGGGATTGTCTCACCTTATAAAAGCCATGTTACTTGGCAGATGAGCATTAACCCAGAAAAAAAACACATGTTCATTTTAGCTATGATGTGTAAGCAGGTGCCAGGTTCTCAAGATAACCAGTTGCTAGTGTAGGACTTGCAGTGAAATGGGGTCCCTTGGCGATGGGCTGCAAGCTTAAATGCATTGATCAATTCATGAACTAAAACCCCATTATTTATTTATTGATTATTTGAATGTTAAGGTGAGTTAGTTTGTTGTAGTGAGTGCTGGGCCCCCTGTGTTTGTATTTACTAGAGTGTGTGGTCACAGGCCACCGCACCCCACCCTGGGATGTGGGTGCAGTTTGCACCCCATTCCTAGGAATGGCGAGTGTGTTGGTACTTCTGTATCTATATATTTGGGTTGATTTTTAATTAACCTCTGTTACTGTGATCATAGCTTTCTCATGCACCCTTGATAAGCTCATTTACCTGAAACCTGTGACAGCTGCCCCTTTAATTCTAATTCAGGTGCTGTGTTTGGGATTGTCTCACCTTATAAAAGCCATGTTACTTGGCAGATGAGCATTAACCCAGAAAAAAAACACATGTTCATTTTAGCTATGATGTGTAAGCAGGTGCCAGGTTCTCAAGATAACCAGTTGCTAGTGTAGGACTTGCAGTGAAATGGGGTCCCTTGGCGATGGGCTGCAAGCTTAAATGCATTGATCAATTCATGAACTAAAACCCCATTATTTATTTATTGATTATTTGAATGTTAAGGTGAGTTAGTTTGTTGTAGTGAGTGCTGGGCCCCCTGTGTTTGTATTTACTAGAGTGTGTGGTCACAGGCCACCGCACCCCACCCTGGGATGTGGGTGCAGTTTGCACCCCATTCCTAGGAATGGCGAGTGTGTTGGTACTTCTGTATCTATATATTTGGGTTGATTTTTAATTAACCTCTGTTACTGTGATCATAGCTTTCTCATGCACCCTTGATAAGCTCATTTACCTGAAACCTGTGACAGCTGCCCCTTTAATTCTAATTCAGGTGCTGTGTTTGGGATTGTCTCACCTTATAAAAGCCATGTTACTTGGCAGATGAGCATTAACCCAGAAAAAAAACACATGTTCATTTTAGCTATGATGTGTAAGCAGGTGCCAGGTTCTCAAGATAACCAGTTGCTAGTGTAGGACTTGCAGTGAAATGGGGTCCCTTGGCGATGGGCTGCAAGCTTAAATGCATTGATCAATTCATGAACTAAAACCCCATTATTTATTTATTGATTATTTGAATGTTAAGGTGAGTTAGTTTGTTGTAGTGAGTGCTGGGCCCCCTGTGTTTGTATTTACTAGAGTGTGTGGTCACAGGCCACCGCACCCCACCCTGGGATGTGGGTGCAGTTTGCACCCCATTCCTAGGAATGGCGAGTGTGTTGGTACTTCTGTATCTATATATTTGGGTTGATTTTTAATTAACCTCTGTTACTGTGATCATAGCTTTCTCATGCACCCTTGATAAGCTCATTTACCTGAAACCTGTGACAGCTGCCCCTTTAATTCTAATTCAGGTGCTGTGTTTGGGATTGTCTCACCTTATAAAAGCCATGTTACTTGGCAGATGAGCATTAACCCAGAAAAAAAACACATGTTCATTTTAGCTATGATGTGTAAGCAGGTGCCAGGTTCTCAAGATAACCAGTTGCTAGTGTAGGACTTGCAGTGAAATGGGGTCCCTTGGCGATGGGCTGCAAGCTTAAATGCATTGATCAATTCATGAACTAAAACCCCATTATTTATTTATTGATTATTTGAATGTTAAGGTGAGTTAGTTTGTTGTAGTGAGTGCTGGGCCCCCTGTGTTTGTATTTACTAGAGTGTGTGGTCACAGGCCACCGCACCCCACCCTGGGATGTGGGTGCAGTTTGCACCCCATTCCTAGGAATGGCGAGTGTGTTGGTACTTCTGTATCTATATATATATATATATATATATATATATATATATATATATATATATATATATATATATATATATATATATATATATATATATATTTGAATCAGTCCTGTGAGTGCGGCCACCGCCATCCCATATCCATTGGTCTACCCAGTACCAAGGAGGGAACCCAGGCAAGTAAACCCTCGCACACCAGTTGAGTGCCAGCCTATGCTTCTGTTCTCTCTCTCTCTATATGTATACACATATATAGTCCATACCCGTTATTACCTAATCCTAACCATCCTCCCAGCAGCCTTTCCCTAAATGAACCGTCTTAGTGCCTAACACTAACCACCCCTCCAGTAGCCTAACCGTAACCATACCCCGTTAATGCCTAACACTATCCCCCCAGCAGCCTAGCCCTTCCCGTACCACCTTAGTGCCTAACCATAACTCTCATTTCCTAGTGCTTAACCCTCCTGCACCTTAACCCCCAAAGCCTAACAACCATAACCTCCCCTAAACTGCCTAAACCAAACTCCTGCTGCCTCTGAGTAGACCAAACCCCCACAAAAACAGGTCAAACCCCCAGATCATTCATGTCACACTCATGGTATGCTCAAGGGTGTGTCTCTATTTGTGTAAATACTTTCAACTAATTACATATGAGAAGAGATGGCTTGCACTGACTATAGCATAAGGTCAAAGTGAATGAACCAACTATCTTAAAATAACAATCTAAATATTATATATTAACTCGTTGGTGGTGCTCCCTAGAGTTATGGGTAACCATAAATAAGAAAAAGAAAAAAAGATAACTCTCTTTTTAGTGCCCCTAAAAAGAGAGTTATCTTTTTTTCTTTTTCTTATTTATAACTAATTACATATGCCTGGAATATGCAGGGGGCTGGCATAGGAAAAATGCAGGGAGATATATTGGCGGGTGCCCTCCAAAGGTGCACCTGCAGGATGCCGATATCCTAAGATACTTGCGGGGTGAAACTTGGTAGACAACATTTCAGCACCTTTTATGTGGTCACCTAAGTTTACCACCCCATATACCCCTTATACAAATCATGCAACACAATAGTAACCTCCTTATACTGTACTTGCCTCTTACACATTATGCCACATGGAATGAGCCAAAATTCACACCGACTGAGCCAAAATTCACACTATGGCACATGGATTGAGTCAAAATTCATGTTATGCCACACAGATTAAGGCAAATGGATGGAGCCAAAATACACACTATACCAAACAGATTGAGCAATAATGCACAATATGCTTCATAATCAGGGGCATTGCGCACCAAAGGCGCACATTAAAAATTGACACCACAATGCCCATTACATGTTAAGCCACACACCATAATGTCTATTACGTATTATGCCAAACACCATAATGCCTATTAAAAATGATGCTACATAAGTGCTGCTTACCTACATGCTCATTGCCAGGTGTTCCATGCTCATTGCCAGGGGTTCCATGCTCTTTGCCATGTGGGATTACATGCTCATTGCCAAGTAAGAAATACATGCTCGCGGTAACAGGGGGACAGCCGCCGCCGGGCAGAAATTACAGCCATTGACAGCCTAGCAGAGAGCTCAGCTGTATTCAGAGCACTGCAGGTCCCGGCTATTTGAAATAATACCCCTTTCACACCAGAAAATGCAGGGATTTACCCGGATTTATGGTCCCAGGATCATGCAGGGACATTCCAGGGCTGGCCCCTTTTACACCAGCCTAGTCCCTGCATTTTCTGGTGTGAGGGGGAGAGAAAACTACCCGCCCCTTTAAACAACCAGCTATATCTTCAGAACCAACTGACCCAATTACATGTGGGCTTCGAATGATTTTAGTCCCGTGAAACTGGGCAGTTTGGTTCCAGAAAAATCTGTCCTCAAACAACATGAACAGCCATGAAATTACATTTCAGAGATGAAAAAATTGGTCTACCCACAATATCTCAAGAACCAATGAACCCATATGGACCAGCCTGGTTTGATTGAAATCAACCTCAAGCTTCTGTGATGCCAGAGGGGGAACTGGCAGCCAATGGAACTGGGTGGGGGTCGGAATTAGCAGGTCCCATGTTATCCTATGGGGAAAACTTCCAGCATTGCCTGCCAGTACAGTACCTCCGGTTCTCGGGGGGGGGGGGGGGGGGGGCTCGTTGCAAAGCCCTGGCCCTCAGCTACAAAATGGGTGGATTTCACTCTGTTTGGGCCCTGCAAAATTGCTTATCAGTGATCAGGAGTGTATCATACAGTATGTATATCACAGTGTTACCCCTTAAATTTCATAAAAGATAACCATATAGTCACAGAATGTACAGTGATATAGGGTTCACAGCGAGATTCCCATTCATTTCTTGTAACTGATGTTAGGTAGTTACTGTATATAATCAGAAAATAAGCTGTGTAGAAGATGAGGTTTACTAGGTATATACAGTATTGTGCACAGCATGACTATAATTTTCTACACAGTGTTTATGTAGTCCACTCAAAGTAGCCTGTAGTGTAGGTTCACAAAGACTTATTTATTATTGGTTTATTACAAAGTCACAAAATAAGATGTGTTTAGTATAGATCATCCATCTCCAAGTAATGTTTTTGTACACAGTAATTACGAGGACATTCTCTCTTGGATTCATTTTAATTACCATTTAAAAGATTGTTTCTCACTGGGAACAATTATATAGTTATAGTCTAGTCTCAAGTAATGTAACCGTATTTAGCAGCTGCACGGTTACCACCTGTCATCCTGTGGTTAATATGTGTTTATTTCTCTGATATGAATTTCATATATCATAAAAAGAATCTAATAAAAGTTATGTATCCATGGTTTTACTGTGTTTATATAGATTTTAGATGCACTATGTAAGATTTTCTGTAACTAAATTGCAGGGTTTAGGGCTGTTAATTAGTATTACTGTAGTTTTTATCATTCATATAATATCAACATACAGTAGGAAATCAGATACAATGCAGCATATTTTCTTGTAATTACAAAAGGGTCAACACCTGTCAGTAATCCTGAACTGCCTGTTAGTTTGTTGGATACCAGTTTCTAAATCATAAATTACAGGTTTCAAACAACATACATTATAGGCAATAGGAGTGTACATATCACCGAACAGCAGGGTTGCTACCTATCAGTTCTGGAAATAGTATGTTACACACTGAATTCTGGGCTCTGTTACCATGTCTGGTGGTGTTACCTTTGGTCCTGCAAGTCTCCCATAGTGCTGCATCATAGCAATCATTGGTGCTGCTATGTTGGTGGGACATCACCTAGTAGACACTGGATCGGTCAGAGTACAGAAGGTTCAAACCATAAGCGACACATCAAACTCTCTATTGCGGGGGTACTGTCTACTACAAGATCCACGCTTGGACCTGAAGGTTTGAATATTTCTATGGTGACCACTGTCACTTCGTAACTATTTATAGAGAGTCTTTCTTCTTATATACTTTTAAAGCCCCCAAACATTATTACAATCCTTTAGTTACAATTTTACTTTTCTGAGCTACACACCTACTTCCTCTATCACTGAAGCAATTACATGTAATAAGCATTTGTTTAACACTCCACACCAACGTTTGCAGAAACTTGGGTTCTGATGTCCATGGTGGGAGTGTTATTAATGCTAAAACCTCTTGGAATCCACCTCTTATGGTTGTACTCCCAGAGGAACTAACCATGGAGGGTCAAATCTATCTCATGCCTCTATAATTGTCTCTATATAGACCGTAGACTGGTGGCACTCAGACAGACTTTTTAAGAAAGTAAGTGAGGCAAAGACATATGGAAGGTCAGCATTTCGGACAAAAGATCTTTATCAAGATGCGAAGAAACATTGTTCCTTTAGGCCTTGATAAAGGATTTTGGTCTGAAACATTGACCTTCAATGCATCTGTGTCTTACTTAATTTCTTAAAAAGTTCATCTGAGTGCAGCCTGTTTTACAGTATTTGTGAATTCTAAAATAGAATTATCTATTGTATATTTTTTTGAGAAGAGATTAATGTTAAATCATCCAATTGGAGGTCCTTGGTTATGAGGTCCTGGGACACTCTCTTGGTCTTTCTGTTAGGATACATTTTTAAATAAATATAAGTGACACATTAAACTTTCTAAAGACAATTGTTAATGTGCCAAGGCTATACAACTCTGGAAGTTAAGAAGTGTCTGGAATGTCTAATTAGAAGTAAGAGCTAACTTTGGAATTTTTACAACTTAAGATTGCTTTATTTATCTAAATAGGCACATGTAGATATGTTTGCAACCCTTGAATAACACAGCATTTTTTTAAAAGAGTTTCTACTTTAAAAATGGAACATTTGATGTTTATATACTGTAGCATACATTAACTTCAAAGAGTAAACATAAATTACTAGTACAATTGTCACATTATTTGGCAGACCTGATTGAAAGCTTCATTATAATTAAGTGACTAAATAGTACGAGTATCCTGATTTTCTTAAAGTTAATAACCATAGTGTAATGAATAATTAATGATACCACTGAAGATGTGGACCTTAAGAAGATTGGATTCTCTAGCAAATAGACTAGTAGTCTGGTCAGATGCTTGTGAAGTAGTGCCCCTAGTCAAACCAAAGTGTATCCAGGGCAGGTGGGTGGCACTGGAGTGCCCCAGACGGGGCGGGGACGCCCCGGCACTCACACGCTCTACGGGGGGGGGGTGTACTGGGTGATGTGGCTGCGCTCCATGGAGGGGGGTGATCCTGCCACCGCTGCACTCCATGGGGGGGGGGGTGATCCGGCCGCTGCCGCTGTGCTCCTCAGGGGGAGAGCGGAAGATGAGGCGGGGGGCGCGGGAGATTCGGCTCCGGGTGGGTTCCAGGGGGGGGCTGGCATCACTCACCTGCTCCCAGCTCCTTTCTTCCTGCTCTACTTGAAGGGAGCTTTGCCACTGCTGCTGCTTCTTCTGCTGCACAGTACCGCCCTCCAGTGGCGGGCGCCCTAGGCAAATGCCTAATGGTGGCGCCGACCCTGAGTGTAACCTAACATGATTTATAGGTCCTCATCAGTGTGCTTCATGGATGATGTTATTCCACCACTGCCCTGCATCTCTTTAGGAAGATCAGAGAATAAAGCCTATGCAACATCTTAGTTGAGTGATGGAATTCCAGTATGGGATCACTGGGACAGAAAGATGTGAGAATTTGTCTCAACAAATGTCCAACATTTGAAATGAATCATTTGTATCTGGGTGTCAGTGCTATATTAACTGATAGCATAGTGGTAAATTTACTGTACATTGGTTATTGAAGCTACCTATGATTGGTGACTTTAACTAACGGGTTTAAAATGGCTACAGAATTTTTATTCAAAGATTGTATTGGGAAATCTGATTAACAGCACCTGGTGCTTCCTGTTATATGTGTGTTCAAGCCAGAAGATTAATTGTTCTCAATGGCAGTAAGTGCCTGGGCAATAGGCTTGCTGGCTTAGAATAAAAAAGGATACCCTAATCAGACTGAAAGGAGCAGGTGAATTGGGACTACCTCACTTCTATTTATACTACATTGCTGCACAGCTTACACACATACAAGATTGGATAACAGGTAGGGAAAATGGTCAGGTCAAAGAAATGGTGACCCAGTGCTTCGGGAAAATAACAGCTAGACAAGCAATAATTACTAGTTGCATAAAGAGAACAAAAAAAATAAAAAATCCCATAGTTAAACAAGCAATAACTGTATGGTGCTATACAAATAAACTTATGGATCATAGGGGCGTAGACCCAGAAACTGCAGTATGGGTAAAAATACAAACGAGGGGAAATAGAAAGGAGAGAGATGACATCGGGGAGGAAGAGGCTAGACTATCCTGGTCCAAAGTGGGAATAGAAAATCTGGGCCAATTAGTTCAGGACGGGAAGCCTAAAAGCTATAATCAGCTAGAATTAGAATATAGGTTACCCAGAGGATACTACTTCCGATACCTACAATTAAGGGGTAGCCTTGAGGTGAGTTTTGGGAAGGAGAGAATAAAACTGGACAGCTCCCCAGTAAAAGTAATGCTGGATAGAGTAAAAAAGTTGAAGGTCTCAGAAATATATAAACTATTAATACAAGAGCTGAAGAACCCCCAAATAGCCAAGCTCAGACAAGATTGGGAGATGGATGTGGGTAAGTTAAATGATAGGGAATGGAAGAGAGCGCTATCGTCTCCCCTGAGGGCAACTGAATCCATAAGATGCCAGCAAATACAGTTATACATACTCCACCGTACATATGTCACCCCAGTAAGGAAAAAAAAATATGACCCAAACTGTGATGAAACATGCCCTAAATGTAAACAGCAACTAGGGACCTTCCTACATATGATCTGGGAATGTATGGTGGTTCAAGAGTTCTGGGGACAAGTCGGCCGCACCATAGGAGATATCAGAGGAACACACCAAAATCCTGAAGTAAGAGAGTGTATATTGGGTATCTAAAACTCCAGCGGGATAGGGGCTACCAATAATTGCTTGTGGGAGAAGCTGTTGGCATTAGCTAAAGCACAAATTGCAAAAAATTGGATGGGGCAAGAAGGGCTAGATTTAAAAGTATGGATTAGAACTGTGAATAACACGGTAGAACATGAAAAACATATGCACATTAGGAGAAGTGGGCACTTACGAGAGTTTGAAAGAATGTGGTCACCATGGACACTATCAAAACACTATATGGTGGGGTAAAAGGCCGGACACAAAAAGATAAAATAGGATCGGCACTGGTTTACTACAAAGGGGGTAACCTAAATACACATAGATAGACACGCAATAGCGATTAGGAAACATACTATATAGGCGGGACCGCAAAAATGATAGGACACGTTTAATTCGGGGGGGCTAGGGGGTACAGAACTAGGGTATGGGTGGGAGGGTGGGCCGGAAAGGAAGGATGAAATGACATAAGTGCAAGAAAGAGGAGGGTCAGAGGAATAAATAGTAGCACGCTCAGTGAGAAAAACCGGGACCCCTGCACCTTTTTCTGTATAAGAGGATAAATGTTCGTTATTTAAGAATTATATGTAAGCCTTGATAGACCTTTCTATTCTTGTTTTATACGTCAGGTGATTGCACAATGAATTAAGATGTGTTGGTTTTTGTAAATTTTGTAAAAAATGAAATAAAGAAAGACTGAATTAAAAAAAAAAAAAAAATTGTTCTCAATGGCAGTAAGTGCCTGGGCAATAGGCTTGCTGGGATCTGGGGGTTATGTTAGGGATTCTCTGGAAGTACCCTTATTGTGAGAACTGCCATCGCTGTAACCTGAGAACTGCCATTGCTGTAACCTGAGTACTGCCATTGCTGTAACCTGAGAACTGCCATTGCTGTAACCTGAGTACTGCCATTGCTGTAACCTGAGTACTGCCATTGCTGTAACCTGAGTACTGCCATTGCTGTAACCTGAGAACTGCCATAAAAATGTAATTAATGTTTCATGGTAATAAATTGTAGAAGTCCAAGTTCAGGCTTCCCATATTAACCTGAGCCAGTAAGCCACCTCATGCATACACAAAAGGCTTCGGGACTGCTTGCGAAGCGGTTACAGGCCTATAAATATTACCACCAGCCCACATTGTCAGGGAACTGATTATCACTCAACAGTCACAGAATCTTCTATTAATGAATTGCAATCAGAATATGATAGGGACCCCTGTATTTTATAGATATATTGACACAAATACAAATCTTACCTTTTCAAGAATATAATTATTACTTATTATCTCCAATATATAATTCCCCAGTTAGTTACGGAAAATTAATTTTAGCAATGAAAACATCTCTTTGTTTTTCTGATAAGTCGTCGTTTGTGTGCTCCAAATTAATTCTATTCAAATATTAACTAATTGTAGTTTTGTGTTATTTTCTTTATAATTACTGTAATTGCAAGTCAATCACAAATACAGTAGCGATAAATATATTCTGTTTAATATCTCCACTTTTTCGGTAGAAAGGAAAGTATTCAAATGACTTTTCGGCATTACCTTAGGGAAGTCATTAAAAAGATCATGTATAAGATAAGAGTATGTTGGTATGCAAACATGGATTACAGAACAATAAACAGAAACTGCATATCTTCACTTTGTTTTACACGCAATGCTTTACTCATTTTTGAAAATGGTATTTTATTTTCAGTGCACACAATTAGTTCATTGCTTAAACATGGAGTGGTTCTTTTATTGCTGTCATTTTGCAGACATTCTGCACCATGGCTATACGTGTCATTGTGTAACCAGGGCTCACTCCATCCACAGGGATACCTGTTGCTTAGTGTCATCATCTTGAAGAGTAGCTTAGTGAGGTCAGCAAGGTCAGAAACAGAAGAAAGGAATTTGGTTTTATGGAAGACCTTTCACACCAAGGGTATCAGACTCTATTTAGTTAATAAATCCAGTGTGTAACTGGTATGCAGGTTATCTTATAACCACCTACCCCTGCCTCCTTCACACAGACCAGATAACTCATTGGAAATTCAGATATTCAAAATGTAAAAATAAATAAATAAATATAATCTTTTTTTTTTTTTGCTAAAGTGACAAGCAAATTAAGTCTGCACATTGGTAATACCTATCTGTACAGGCTTTATTCTATTTAAAACCATATAAATAGTTAAATTAAGGAACATCACCCAGAAATTAAAGGCTTGCTGACACTTATAGTCTGCCTGTGAAAAAAGTCATATTGTCTAATGTTTATTAAAACAAATGTAACAAAGGAATAGTATTATTACAAAATATTGCCACATATAATATGTATAATTATATAAATGAAAACAAGCATGTTTTGCTGATTTAAGGAAAGCTTAAATATGGACGCAACATGATTAGTCCACCCCAGTCAGCTGACGCATGGCAAGATTGTGGCACCACACAACAGAGTCAGTGGGAATCAAGCATGTGGGACACCAGTGGGGAACAGCAAGAGTCACAATAGACCGGGAAGCCATCCTGATTATCTGGAGTCAACCCACAATAATGCAGACAACCGAATGACATTTAACACTTAAGTTGCACTCAGTGAGTATCACCAATTTTCTACACTGTTATGATGAATATCTTTGGGTGTAACCACAGAATCATAACCAGGTATTTTGGTGCCCTGTGCCAGAAGGAGCATTGGTGCCCCTGCCATAATTTCAAAGAAGGACTTAGCAGAACAAAGGTGCATGACCTAATTGAAAAGGGGCATGACCACACAATAGTACCCACAATTCAAATTACATCACACCATAGTTCAAACATCTTCACATTACACAAACCAATAATGTATTTTTGTTTGTCATAATATAATTTAAATGAAGACATGGGTTGGTTAGTTAATTTATTTTAATATATTATTATAATTATGTGTCTTCATTTGAATAAGATGAGAGTAAGGAGACAGCAATGTTTATTGTTCATCTGCTACCGTACATTAATAGTACCTTGTGAAGATGTTTGACCTATGGTGTGATGTAATTTGAATTGTGGGTACTATTGTGTGGTCATGCCCCTTTTCAATTAGGTCATGCACCTTTGTTTTGCTAAGTCCTTCTTTGAAATTATGGCAGGGGCACCAATGCTCCTTCTGGCACAGGGCACCAAAATACCTAGTTATGATTCTGTGATTACGCCCAAAGATATTCAAGATAACAGTGTAGAAAATTGGTGATACTCACTGAGTGCAACTTAAGTGTTAAATGTCATTCGTATAATTACATATGTTAGGGTCCCTTCGTCAAATTATATGTATTTATTTATTAACAGTTTCTTATATAGCGCAGCATATTCCGTTGCGCTTTACAATAGCAGACAGTGATACAACAAAACAGGGTTTTTACAGACAGTCAAAATAACACATTATTGCCCCTTATTTAATTTACACAGTAGAGACACTAATTCACATTATGCCACACGGTAGTATTTAATTAATAGTATATAATACTGGAAGGAGAGTGGTGGGTAGGGGGAAGCGTAGTTCATTTTGAATCAGAACACCCTTATACGGGTGTGCCATAGTGTAGCATGCACCAGTATTATTATATGAGATTATAATGCATTCTTTATATATGTTTCCCTGCTCTCACTATGCCAAGGACAAGGTACTATTAATGTACTGTAGCAGATGAACAATAAACATTGCTGTCTCCTTACTCTCATCTTATTCAAATGAAGACACATAATTATAATAATATATTAAAATAAATTAACTAACCAACCCATGTCTTCATTTAAATTATATTATTACAAACAAAAATACATTATTGGTTGTCACCTGCCACATTAATACTTGTACCTTGTCCTTTGTACAATAAGGATAATTCTATTATTATTAATTTTATTATTATGCCTCCTCACCAAGCATTCACCTGGCCACTGTCCCATCCCCCACAAGCACTCATCCGGCCACCACCCTCTCCCAAGTACTCAATAGCTGTTGTTCTGCTCTCAAAACTACTTATTTGGTCCTTGTCCCCCTGCTCTTTGGTGGTTGTCCCACCTCTCCAATCACTCACCCGACCACTTTCTGTCACACTGCAATCTGCAGAGAGGCCGACTTGCTTGTGCACACTAGCTCCTCACTCCATGCCCATCACTCAGCAATACTGAATAAGAGACGTTGTGATGCCTTTCCCTCCAGACAGTGTGGTAGCCGGGGGGAGATGGAACCAAGTGTCAAGATGCAGAAGGTGCTGGGTACACTGCTACTAATCTACATTACAGCAGGCACATGGCAGATGGACATTTGGACATCCTGTGCTCTATGCACTGGCACTGACCACACCACTCTTGTTACAACCCTGCACTTATACACATATTTGTGTCCTGTTTTTTTTTGCCCAGATTCTCTCATAACCATACCAAGGAATTGTATTTTGTATATGGCTTCCCTTTACCAGGATCAACTGACTTTTTTCAGCAAGAAAATGAAGGACATCAATTCTTTGTGGCAGGCAAATACCATTGTAGATAGGAATTTCTGAGTCTGCCGTTTGACTCCTGTATTGGAGCTAGACTCTGAGATTGTCTTATGTAACTTAAAGCATGGACCAATATGGGTGCACTATTTGGTATTTCAAATCTTTTGGAAGATAAAATTATTCTGCAAACTGTTACTAAAATCTCAGATACAAATAATG
This sequence comes from Crinia signifera, assembly GCF_055691185.1. Lineage (NCBI taxonomy): Eukaryota > Metazoa > Chordata > Amphibia > Anura > Myobatrachidae > Crinia > Crinia signifera. Next base: position 102,071,349 of record NC_139217.1, read on the forward strand.
TTTTCCTGTAATCACTGGAAGCCTTTGCTGTGGTTCCTCAAACAAGGGGCTCCTTTTATAAGCTGATATGTTTACTCAGCAATGGATTTAAACTGTAATGCAAAATGTATTTTTACTTTCATTTGCAAATACATTTTCATAATGGTCAGATAGAAAAGCACAAGACAATACCACTTAAATAGTGCGGCAACTCTTTCTCTGAGAAGATTCAAGATCATCCCATGCTCCTATTAACTGATGTTGAAAAAGAATGTAATCAATTGACTTTCCTTAACATGTCCTAAATCATTTAACAGTAGGGAATACTTTCACACAGAGGCAAGGGTGTAACTCCCAGAGGCAAATGGGATTAGAAAGTTTGGGGGGGTTGGACTGCACACCCTCGCTACTAAATATGGGAAGTGCTGCCAAATACGCCAGGAAAATTAGTGGCCATTTACAGCTACTTAGTGGCCGCTTAGTAAATTAGGAATCACCATTCTTTTGAATGGTGATTCCTATTCATCTTTAGCGATGGCGTATACATTCATATTTGTATTTACAAATACGAATGTGCCATAAATACGAATAGGAATTTACGTATTTTTAGGATAGTAAATCCTGACAATACATATACGCCTATAAAATTTGTATTTTACTATACGAATATGAATTTTTTAGGCATATAAGCCTTACTAAATTTCCCCCATAGTGCTGACCACAACAGTGCAGGAGTGAAAAAAGTCCCCCGAATTAACTGCATTTTACCTGATCCAAACACCTGTAGTCTTGTGGAATTGAAGATCCGGTACCTGGTTTGGCTCACCATTCTGGCAATACCCCTCTTGATCAAGAAAACTGATGCTTAATTAAACAACTGTTGTAAAGTATTGTTACAAACAATACAATGTAAAAATAAATTGTGATCACTTAATACACTTGGACATCATTACTACATGTTTCTGGTGTGATGACGTACTAGCAGTGCGCTGTCAGACGATGTACAGTCCCATCCTAGAACACAGAGCTTTGTCACTGGGTGAATAGCACCATAAAGGTAAGCCTGTTTTGCTGTCATAAATGTCTATAATGAAGATGGTTATATTGTCATAGGAATGGAAACATTTATACACACCTGCCATTGTCAAAGTGATTATTTCCAAGCCTTTAGTGAAGCGCCTATGGATTTGTGTATTCTATATTTGCTAAATGTGTGTGTGTGTGTGTGTTTGTGTGTGTCTCTGTTATAAGTGGATTAGAGAAAGCATACAGTCTTCTGATACACACTAATGACAGTATAAATAGGAATTTTCAAAATAATGTTCCGGCATTTTTTGGAAGGGTTATTTTGGATGACAAACAGAATAATAGAATTGTGGAACATCTCTATATTATAGGTAAGAAAAATTGTATGCAGCATATATGAAGGCCAGAGATTCCTTTGTATAATCAATCATGTAGATTATAATGTGTGCAGCATCTGCAAAGTCATTTTACAACAGTTAAATGTTTAACCAAATGTATTACAAAAAAAAGATTTGCTGTTTTCTTTTTTGCCTGAAATATGCCATCAATAAAAGTATCATATTTATTTAAACTGCATTTATTCACAAATCCATCTGTTTTTGTTTAAGACAGCTACTAAAACAATGAACCCTTCACATTAAAAGTTTGATGTGTATGGGCAGTGTGTGTGGTTGACCATTTAATTAAGAGGTGTGTAAAGTGTGTTTCTCAGGGTCCTGAATAGGGGAACGTATGCCACCTGCAATGGCTTTAATAAGTGTAATTGGTTCTTAATAACAAGTAGGTGTCTGAATGCTGGATGACAAGTATGGGGAACTTAAATACTTGAGTGTATACTTTCAGAAACTCACTCTTATTTCTGCAAGTATTTTGTTTGGCAAAGTATATTTTGCACAAAACAATACAGGTGGTAAAAAAGTGAGCCATAGCCTATGTAGTAGTGCACCTTAAGCTATATGGAAGTGCAGGCGAGCCTATGTAGGGGTGCACACTAGCCTTTATTGTAGGCCACCCTAATCTATATGGCAGTGCACCCTAGCCTATGTAGTAGTGCACCCTAGCCTATGTAGTAGTGCAACGTAGCCTATGCAGTAGTGCACCCTAGCCTATGTAGTATACTTGCCCTATTAATAATTGGTTAAACAATGCCCTTTGCACATCATAATACAGTATGGAGAATGCCCTGTGAAGGACAGTATAGGCAAATATGCCTCTCTGGCAACAGTGATATCATTATACCTGTACAATTTACAATTTATGAAAGTAGACTATAGGAATTATTCAGATATGATACCAGTCAATATTCACTAAGTAAAGTTAGGCAGGTTATAAAGAATGGATGCCATATTCATGCAAGCAAAATCAATTACTATTTACTAAAGATTATTTATCAAAGTAGCCAACTCTAAATTGCTTTGAGAACAATGGTAATAAATGCAAAATCAGGCTTGTTTTTTATGTGTATTACTGTTGTCCGTTTAAATCAAGCCCCCGGAGGTGACTTTGAAGGGTGTCTTTGAAAAAACAGTCTGTACTAAATAATCCCTGAGGAGGACTGGACTACAGCAATGCAGGGGAATTTCTCAAGGTATCCATAAAAGACAATACCTAAAAATAATTGTGGCTTGCTAAAAGTGTGTTTAAAAATAAATGTTACTACAGTATGTTTTTGAGCTTTGCATTTGGACAGGGAAAGAGTAGAATTTGCACATCATATTTTAGGTAATTTTTCAATGTAAAGCATCTCTAAACAAAACTAAAGTGTACCAACAGACCTTGGTACCTTGTTGGGGTCTACAGAAAATACAGTTTATCTTGAACTCCCAAATATAGAGAATGGCAATTAACGATCTACAAAGTCACACAACCTTGATTTAATGTATGATACAAATGCACTTTATAGATAGATCGATACAATATAGATAATTAATACACAAAGTTTAAAACTTACTTATAGCTACATCACTGTAGCTTGTAATCATAAAGTACATTTAGCATGAATCAGTCTTCTCAAGTAGGCATTTAGCAATCACACACAAGTTTAGGTTGGTGTAACAGTTTTTCTTTGATGCAAAATTAAATTGTATTCTCTTTATTAGCCAGCAACCTGCTTAACTCCTTTCCTGAAAAACCTCTGTCACTTTCTCTTTATTTAGTCCCACAAATGAAGATGGTGTCTAACCTCTTCTTATCATCCTACTCTACTACCTCTACTCTTAAACATATACACTCTGAAATTAGAAAAGCTCAATCTCCTTTGCTCATTCAACTAAACCTCTAATCTTTCTACTAGTATCTGTCCATCATCATTTAAGCATAGTCATTACTTCTATTTAAAAACACAATTCTGACTGACTCTCTCTCAAATGCCATCTCATCTCTCTGCTACTGTTCCATGACCTTCCAAGACTGAAGACTTAACTATTTACTCATTCGTAGCATGACCCTTCAAGCTACTTAGACTTAAGACTTAAGGTGACCATACAGGCACCGATTATCAAATGCGTTTTGTACTTTTTAAATACAAAACACATCTTATGTACAATAATCGTGGTGTGTTTATGGGCATTTGCGATGCGATGCGACGCGATGCGCATTCCCGGGAGCCCGATATTGTATGTCCAAAAAAGTATGTGCAGCACGTACTTTTTAGACTACATCTGAAAATTAACAGTACAAACATGGGTTAATCGCATCGCATCGCATCACACGCATCAAAATACACATCGCATCGCATTATGGCAGGAAAATTGTATAGAACCATTGTACAGTCAAAAACTCATAGTACAGTAAAATCGGTGAGTGTATGGTCACCATTACTATACCTAGGGTATTTACTCAAGCATTTCACTAATATTCAATGTTATGCTTGCTTTTGTATTTAGTGCTGCAAAGGAAAATGTGTAGCACCCATTATAGATATGATATGCTCCTGCCACAGTTTACATTGACCCAATTGGAGCCTTGCGGCCCAGGGGTTTCAAGATAAAGCGGCCATTAAAAGTAATATAGAGCAACATAAAACACTGAGTTGTTGATCTGGAATGTAGAATCTTGTAGTGTTTATTAAAACTTTTGCTTATATTTGTGTGCAGCACTTTGTCAACCATGACTATCAATAGACATCAAACCACATTTTTTTTTGTAAGTTAAAAAATAAATTATTAAACAAATGCATATAAAACAACACCAGAATTAATAGAATCTGCTGTACTGCTAACAAACTATAAATAAAAATAAACAGAATGTCAACACTTACTAATTTAAAAGGTGCGCAATAACATTGGTTAATGGAAAAGGTTTACTGTAATGTAAATGTAGCAGCTGTCACACGGGCGGCTAAAAAGAACGAATGCTTGTGTTACGTCAACATGTATCATGGTATTTCAAAATAATTAGAATGGTAAATATATTTACATCATGCTAAGGTCATTTTGTAGAAAATATATTTTAACATGATGAATTATGTCTTATTTTCTACAAATAGGTTGAGAAAATGACATAATTAGTAATCAGGATTATATATATGTATCCACAGCCATTAAATTAACACTTTGATGTATGTCACTTACATTTATTATTATTATTATTATTATTATTATTATTATTATTATTCATGACTTATCACCATAACACATAAAATCACATCTCGTCGTCTCTCTTCACTACTGTAAACCTATATTTTCTATACATGCTACACATTTTTCTCTTCGGTTTATGGATATACCTTTTAAATGACATTCCGCAGCAGGACTTGATACACTTATGCGATTTTAGCAAATGAGTCGGGCCAAGAGATCGAGTGAAATCGGCAGAAATTGCATGTGTGTGAAGTCCCATCCGATCTGATGTGCTGTCCTGTCCGCATCTGATATGGAAGTCAACCTGTCTGCACTTGGACCCCCTCCTGGCGGCAGGGAATGGAGTAGCATGCGATCATACGGCTGGGAAAGTCCCGGGCAGCTCATGGGGGTCGGATGGCAAACCACTGCTGCAACTTCTAACAGTAGTGTATGGCCACCTTTATTTTTTTTAAGTGGCAAATATTTACTTTCTTTTTATAATGTATTTAAATTTACTTGTGAAAATGTTTATGCATTGTACATTAATTGCAGCAAGATGCTTTTAAATAAGTCCAATTAATAGATCATTTTGTTGTGAAAAGCTAAAAGTACTTGTTTCTTATTTCTTAAGTCTTATGAACATCTCCTATGGCATTCCTTTGCATGTGATTGCACCTGGAACACTTTCACTGCTAGTTGGCTATGGGTGGTGGTGGTGGTGGTGGTAGTGTGTGTGTGTGTGTGTGTGGGGGGGGGGGGGGGGCATGTAATTACCTGCCAATTTTTTTTCAACAGTCAAAAAAAATTCAAACTATTCAATTAAAGTGCCAATTATATACCCAATGCAGGTCCTATCAGGAAGGTAGTAGGAGACCAGCCTCAAATCTGGATTCTCTCATTGAAATGTTGACATTTAGAAGGTATTGTATATGTTTGCATAAGTAAAATAAGATGTTTATTTAGTTTAAAAATAATACTCAAATACAGTATTGTAATTAATAATTGTTTATAGTTAACAATTATTATTACTATTATTATTATTATTAATAATAATAATTCTCAAAACTTAAAATAATATGGCTAAAGTCAATCTACTGTTTTTCTTTACTAATTATTCTGTGAAATTCAATTGCAGAACTTGAAATATATGCAGAAATATAATTTAGGCCCCCCTCTTCCACCCCAACTATAGTTCACAATATGCAACACAGCACTGAGTGACAGGGAGAGGCTGAGGGTGACAGGGAAAGACAGGGGCAGGGAAAGTGTAACAATAAAAAATAGCTGGTGTTTAGTCCTTAGGGGCCCTGGTGCACTGCACCTGCTGCATCAATGGTAGTTCCACCTCTGGTGAAATTGATAAACACTAAAGTATACTAAGTATGCAAAGACCAAAGAGAGAATTAAGCAGAGCATGGGTGTTCCAACTTTGGCAGAGCAATGCTAAAGTTCTTTCATAGTATTACAGTTTACATGAAATATGTAAAGGAGAGGACACTTCAGATTTGGAGATACCTTGCTGTTTCTCATAGTTGTTTCCATGGGTGCCGGACGCGGTCACGACGTTGGATCCCGACTGTCAAAACTCCGACAGACGGTTGCCCGACGGCCACGGCTATTCTCCCTCGTGGGTGTCCACAACCCCCATAGAGGGAGAATAGAATAGATGGCGAGTGTAGCGACCCACCGTGCCCGCAAGGGGCTTTGTTGCGCTCACCATACTGTCTGATCCCGACGTCAGGCTAATGACTGTCGGGATCCCGACTGTCGGTACCCTATACCACACCCGTTTCCATATGTTCCATATGATTTATAATGCGAAACAAAGACATTTGGCATTGTGCATACTATACACTTTGTAAATGTGTGCCCTCCATACAGCTTCTCACTATGTCATATCTCCTCCCAAACTACTAGACATGTTCAGTAAAATAATACTGCAGTTGCATGTCATATTATAATTAATGTATATTTTATCTACGCTAATGAAATTAGGATTTCATTCAGTGTTTGTAAAAACTTTCCTCGCCCCCAGCAATCGCTCAGTTTGTAAAAATATGAATAAAACTCCAGTTATTTAACTCTAACTCAATGCTCTAAGCAAGAGTTTCCAAAACTCCATCACTGAAGTTTGGAAAACTCAGCCCTACTGTATGTGAAACATCAGCACTTCTGTAAATGATTTATTTGTTTGACTTTGCTGTTTGGCAGTCCTGAGTGTCCTTAAATGGATGTGTCTGTATTACTGTTTATGTATTTATGGAATACTCAATCTATTATTGTCGATATTTCCCGTAAGGTTTTATTTAATTATATATCTACTTCCATAGTTTTTTTTTTTAACCATATATTGCTTGTGTTATTACAGATTCCATTTGTAGGATGGGTGCCCAACAAATTAGATTTAACACTGATTTTCCAGTTAGCATAGGCTCCAAATTCTTTAGAGCATACTTATCAAGTTTCGGAATTGAGAATGATATGTACGTAATGTAAAAATGTAATGTTTAGACTCTTATCCCAGAACTCTTCTAAATGTAGATTTTTTTAATTACTTTTTAAAAATATGGCCTCAAGACTGCGTTTCTGATATTTTTTCCTTACATTAAATGGGTTTTGTTAGTGGATGACATTCATTTAAGGGCATATGTACTGTGATTGCATCAATAATGGCTGCAAATCTCTAACCTACCGCCCCATATATGCTATTAAGCTTGGCGCTCATAAAGCATTCAATACTGTTGGTCTTTCCTTTTCAAGGTATTATCTTTCTATGCTTTCATGTTTTTTTCAATTCAATTCATTTTTTTTACATTTCGTCCTCTAATTCTCTTTTAATAAATGGTACTAAGGGTCCCACTATTGTTATGACTGGAGGGGAGAGGGATGCCCACTCTCCCCTTTTATTTAATCTTTCCCTTTACCTTGATCCTTTACTAAGATTTATTAGCTTTTGGCCTGTGTTAGAGGGTATTTCTTTAAAATTGTTAAATAAAATGGGAAAAATTTCTGACTTCAATATTACTTTTGTCACAGCTAGGGCTTTGTATTTAAAGAATGGATTCACTTTGAATTTTGCAGGTGCTCGCAGGTGTAACACACCTCTGTGGTGTCTTACATCTGTGGGCAGGTGGGTGGAGCCCCGTACACTGATATTTCTGGGGCCACACCCCCCACCTAATCCCAAACCCACACAACCCTCTTCTGTATGAGCCTCACCTAACCTTTCGCTGCTCTAGATGCTGCTGGCCTGCTGTGGATGTCACACAAAAGAATGCCGATCAGGGCAGGCCGTTCGCAGAGCGTGGAACAGATGACGTCGTACGCACACTATAGACTGAGGCCACAGTGCGAGCCCTGGGCCGTGCGCACACACCGAGTAGATAGCTCTGGGTGCTGAGCAGATGGTCGGGTGCACACACAGTAGACAGCAGTGGCACACAGAGTCAGTCAGACTCAGCCACACACATATGGAACACAGTAGACGTCCAGGCCTTGGTGGTCACTGACAGGCCAGGTGGCAGCTAGACCAGGGCATGGAAACTCTGGGGCCCTTCAGATTACTGGGGCCTGTCACACTTGTCCCCCTTGACCTCCCCTGTCGCCAGCCCTGTAGGGGAAATGGGTGGGTAGCTGACATCCGCTGACATCAGCTGTCCACCCCCCTGCACCCCCGCCATGGGTGAATTTACATGAGAACGCCCTTTCATGCTGGGAGCCACCCCATGCCCCTCGCCTGCACTGCCAGGTGGGAAAGTGATGGAAAACAAGCAGTTTACCGTGCCCACTCGCACCAAGTGGCTGCACATACACATAAAAGTATATGCACAGTCACTCCCCTGCGTGAACACGTGGTGAATCCGTGGTGATCGGAATCACCCCATGCATTTGTTACTGCACAGAAAGATCCCCAAATCACACCTTGCATACCTTAAACCAGTGGTTCCCAACCTGGGGTACATGTACCCCTGGTGTTATGCTGCAGGCTGGTTGGGGGTACTTGAAAATAATATTGGTAATGGCAAAAAAAAGAGAAATAAGTTTCAGATGGCAGAAGAAGTCTCCCATTGCTGTGGAGATGAACCATCTAGCGTCGCTTCCAGTTCCGTCTGCAGCATCTCCTTGTGCTTTTGCCTGACCAGTAATCCACTGGGAACTACCCGTGCAGCCCTCAGATTTCAGTGGAGGAAACAGCAGCATTAATCCTACAGGCGTAATCAGGAACCCACAGTACACAGCCAGCAGCCAGACACAGAGGGACCCAATTCCCGACTGCACACTACTCCTCCACTACTCCTTAATGTAAGGACACACAAAAGGATACGTATAATGCTCACTTCAACTCCACTCGTAAATATTGTGGATATTTCACATTGAGAGGATGGGGTACCCATAAATGAAAAGCCTGATCAAGGGGTACGGGAGAGAAAAAAAAGTTGGGAACCACTGCTCTAGACGGGTGTTGGTACTTCAGAGCTATTCATATTTGCAAATACGATGCATGTTGACCTAATGTAAGCACAGAGTGCTGCATTACTTAATTTACAATACAAGGAATTTACTTTTTATACATTAAAGTAACTGACGATTGATATGCAAATTTCCAAAGTGTTAAAAGCCAATGTAGTAGGTCATACATTTGGCTGCTAAACAGTCATTTTTCAGACTACTCATAAAATAGCAAGAGTACAAGCATTGCAGTGTTTCCCTTCAAGCAGTCTATTGTCATGTGACCTCCGTTCATCTGACATCATTACTGATACAGCTTTTGCTAGTATAGCATCTGATTAAGGCTCCCAGCCACAGTGGAGCCAAACTAAGTAGGCTAAGTGAGGTTGCTGAAGAAAATTAATTTATCAGTCCTACAAGTAGGTGAGTGTTCCTGCTAAGAGGTTTTGTGGAGGACGTGATCTGAAATTGTTGTTGATGCTGTAATGGGAATATTTAAATGTATTTAAAGATCTGACAATCTTGGAGATGCAGTTTGAAACAGTGATGGAAAGGCATTGGTTCCAGACACAATAGCTTTTAAATGACCTATTTATGCTACAATAGTACCTTGTCATACATCAACATGTTCTGTTTTGTCAGGGTTACTAATTTATATTATAAACTGCCTATACATTTGTTATTATGATCTTTATTAACAACATTTTTATTACATCCCAACATTTTAATTATAAACTTGTTTTACACATTAACCCCTTAATTACCTAGAACCAAACTAATAATACATCTGGTGTCTGTCGGTTATGCACATAGCAGGCACTGTAATTGGTGAGTTCCTGTCACATGATCAATGAAGGTATACTGATATACTAATATATTTTGTTATTCTCATTTTCTACTTTATTAAAATGTACTATTCCTATTTATGTGGCACTCGCACTCTCCACAGTGTTATACAGTTAGATTATTATTATTTCCTAAGTGTTCTGATTGTCAGTCTTTAGGCCATATGCCAATGGGAGTTCCTGTGACGCTGCCGCACCCCGCTGCCGTATCCCCGAACTGCCGTATCCCCTCGCAACCATGCAAGGGGATGTGTTTGGAAGACACATACCCTCGCATGTGCCCGCAGCAGGAGAAATCAGTCGATGGTTGGCGACCATCAACTGATTTCCTCTGCCTTCGCAAATATAAGTCATGTGATGTCAGCCTCCCACCCCCAGCAGGCATCGGCCTGCCCACATACCCATGGAACGACCTGCCAAAGTTCCCTTGGCCCAGCTCTGCCATCGCCCCCTATCTGCCTCCGGCTCTCCCTCCCCTCTGCAAACTGTCCTGCGAGTCAGGGTTTGCACATGCACATAAAAGACCATGCGCAAACCCTGACCATGGGGGCAGGGGCCGAATTTGGTTCACTACGTGTCAACCACAATCAGCCCCAATGTGTACGCAATGCACCAGTATTGCACCAGCATCTCAGTGCCTATGACCATTCTGTGTGACCATAGACTCACTTGGGGTGTTGATGTTCCTCGTTTCTGCTTCAATGCTGTGTATGTGAAATGAGTATCTGACACAGTTATGATGGCTCTGGTTGGAATCTCTTTTTAATTCTGGACAGTTAGTTACTTGTAGGGTTTATCAAGTCTGAAAAAAAGGCAGCTGCAAAGACTTTTGTATACAAATCAGAATCAGGCCCTCTGCGCAGGATGTGGCCTATAGGAGTAGATGTATGGAGCAGTGAAAAGTGTGAAGAAATGAGCCAGTGGAGAAATTGCCCATGACAACCAATCAGCTTCCACATAAAATACTATAGAATGCACTTGATAAATGTTCAAAGCTGATTGGTTGCCATGGGCAACCTTTTCACTGCTCATACATCTCTCCCATAGGGCCAGATGTATCAAGCTTCAAAAAGTGATAAAGAGGAGAGTGATAAACAACCAGCCAATTGGCTCCTACCTGTCATGTTACAGGCTGGGTTTTAAAAATGACAAGTAGGAGCTGATTGGTTGTCTGTTTAGCACTCCCCACTTTATCACTTTTTGAAGCTTGACACATCTGGCCCATAGTAACATGTGTGCGGTTGAAGATGATTTATTTTCCCAGAGATTGTTTCAGTATGCACCAGTGGCGTAACAATAGCTCCGCAGACCCCGCGGTTGCTTGGAGGCACAAGGTAACTTTGGGTGCCGCGGGGTCTGCGGAAGCTATTGTTAATGAGGCCGCTGCCACCGCATCTCTGCCGAGTCCCAGTGCTCCTGCTGCTCCTCTTGTAATCTGTAAAATGGCAGCCCCCTTCACAGCAGACAGTTATTAAGGATGCTAGAGGAGGCAGAGACCTTCTCTTGTATCCTAAATAATGGTCTGCTGTAAGTCGTGGCCATTTTGTGTGGGACATTCTAACAAGAGGAGCACGAGCGCCGGGACTGAAAGGAGGTCCAGGAAGCCGGGATCGTCAGCGCGGTGGAAGAAGAAGCAGCAATGAGGGGGTGAGTAGGGTGAAGGGGGGGGAGTGGGGGGAGGAGGGGAGGGGGCGCAGAAATTTAAGTGGCGCCCCAATTCTAGTTACGCCACTGGTATGCACTAGTTCTGGGTCACAAGTTTTCACAAGGGCACTTATCTTTATATTAATACATATCAATCTACAAGTACTGTGTGGTATTTGCTATGTAAGCCCCAATTACACTATTGGATAATGATTTTTTAAACTACTTTTTACCCATCATGCTTCAGCAGTTGAACAACATGTTTTAAGTTACTAAGAGATCCAATTTTCAGTTATTTTCTTCATACCAGTCATTATCATTACAGCTCACCAGTTACAAACATTTCTGTATACAGTACATGACTGAAACGTATTCCTGATTCATGCTAATGACATGACTTACTGTGGTTTAGTTGACTACCCCAGGGTTGAGTGGCAAGCTGCAATAGTGATTGTTACCATGACAATATAGTCACCATACATACACGTTATATTTATTAGTATTATTACCAGTTATTTATATAGCACACACATATTCTGCAGCACTGAGAATATTTGAACATTCACATATAGACTGAGTATGCTTGTCTTTGGCTTTATTATAATGAAAGTCAAAATACAAATATATTTGAAATTAAAATGTTTTCATATGAACCATGAAAATAAAGAAATTGTCTAGTATCGGCCTAACATTTCACTGCAGCTTATATAGACCATAAGATATGTCTTCACCACCACTGATCCTGATGACTTCTGATCAAGTACTGTCATTTAAGCTGCTGTGATATTATTGACTCTGAACTCATGTATTCTTCTCTGTTGTCTGCAATGTACAGGCCTCATTTTGAGCCATATTTTGACATGTCCGTCATGTTCTTATTCAGATCTGAGCTCAGTACAAATTTGTTTGGAAAATGGGCAAAACCATGTGCACTGCAGGTGGGGCAGATGTAACCTGTATAGCGAGAGTTAGATTTGTATGAGTTATTTTGTTTCTGTGCAGGGTAAATACTGGCTGCATTGTTTTTACACTGCTATTTAGATTTCAGTTTCAGCACACACCACCCAAATTTAACTCTCTCTGCACAGGTTTCATCTGCCCCACCTGCAGTGCACATGGTTTTGCCCATTTTCCAAACAAATTTGTACTGAGCTCAGATCTGAATAAGGCCCATAGTGTACAGTCATGCGTCTGCATGTGCAAGGACCAACAAGCCCACATTCTGCACCTTTAGATTCAGCCACAAAAGTTGGACTACCCACACTCCTATTCCCCATCAGAGTATGACCTTCAGTGTAAATGATTATTATGCGTTCACCTCTTTGGGCTGATAATGGCATTGGCAGGGAAGCCGAGAGGAATGCCGGGCCCCGGTAACATTTTGGGGGCATGGCCTAATTGTGGGGGTGTGGGCACCTCCCGCAGTTAGGCCACGCCCCCAAAATGTTTAGAGAAACCTCTAAACATTTTGGGGGCGTGGCCTAACATTTGGCTAAGTACTGTGGGCTGGGTCCTCCTCTGGGGCCAGAGCTGTGTACTTCTCATCTCCCACTTCATATGATCCTTCCCTCTTCCCCCTTCAGAATTTATCTGGCCCCCTTGGACCCAAACTCTCCCACTCTCCCCCTAGCAGCACTGATGCTGTAGATATCTATATACATTTTTATATAATATTTCTGTCACTAGTTTGGGTGGCTATTCCAGCTCATCCATGAGAGGGCAGCATTCAGAGATTCAGGAGCAGGGGAAAAGTGGTCCTGTAGAGGTGGGGGAACTCACTTCCCTCTGACTCCTAATTACCCCCCCACCCCACTCCCCATTAGGCAGAGCCAGGGCCAGTGATAGGATTTTTGGCACACGCCTGCAAACTATAATGCTTTTCTGCTAGAATTAATATGCAAGGCGGAGGTTGAACTAGTGTCACCTCACCATTAAAGGTGGTGGAACTCAGTTTCACCCCGATCTCCCCCCACTTTAATCCCTGTTTAGGTGTGCCAATATAAAATGATATCCTTAAAATTTGCAACTAGTTTGCCTCGAAGTATTTGTTTGCAAACACCTGTAAAAGAGTTCATTTGATTTCAATCCTAAATTTTAGAATGATTTTCTCAGTGTTTTAGCATATCTAGAATGATTATTCTCAGTGTTTTAGCAGATTTAGCATTTGTTGGTGAGTTATCCGGGGTGCTCATGACAGAAGTGTAATTCGAAAGCACTTAAACTTGCCTTTATCTGCATCACACTACATGTGTCTAAATGTTACTCTTGCAATCTCATCACTCTGTCACCTGCCACAGAATATGCAATGTGTTCCCAACCTTCATGCTTTGTTATCTAGTAATGTTACATCACACTAAGACAATTGTTCTAATAATGGTCACACTCAAACACCTCATCAACTCTACTCTTCATATAACTGCACCATAAAATATTAAAAGATTTCAACTACCGTTTCTTGCTTCTCTTCATTAATGGTAAGTTTAATAATACAGAAAAAGCTTGCATAGAACTGTATTAATATCATAGTTACTCTTCTATGTATATAGAGCTCCTTAACTTATTTGCTTTTTTTTATTACTTTAGTAAATATCCACAAATGATTGTTTGCTACTCAAAGTTCTAGACTACCCCAATAGTTTTTAAGTTCCACATATTCTACAATACCTTAAAACATGTGTGAGAATCAGGCCTTTTATGAGCTTCTTTCTAGTTTATTTGCCCAATCTTGCCTTTAAGGAGTACTATAATTATTATTATTACATTTTATTTATAAGGTGCCACAAGTGGTTCGCAGCGCCATACATAGGGCACATATTAGGACAATACAGGGCACACCAAACTAAACATAATGGTAACTTAAGAACAAAAGCAGAGCACAGGCAATAATTAGCAGCACGATTCTTAGTACATATTACAGCTGAGATGTAGGGAAGCATGTTACCAGGGGCAAGTTGTCTGTGTAGAAATGAATGAACACAAGTGAGAAGAGATGTTGGTATAGATGGAAGGCGAGTAAGAGCTGTATTTGAGATGCAAGAAGAGGGCTATGAGAATACAGAGGATAATGCCAGATTAGCCATCTCTTGAGAAATCTCAAAATCTCAATAGATTCAGGTACCAGGCCAAGACGGGCTAAAGGAATAGGCGTGCCAAATACAAATTTCCTCCCTGTATAAGGACGTCTCTGAGCACTACTAAGCTCATATCCTCTACTCTAGCATCTATTCATTTAGATCTCCTAGTGTAATCACCTGTGTTCTAATCTGGTCCATCTGATGAGTCTCCTTGCTTGCTCCCTTAGTACTGCTACCAGTCAGTTCCTTACTCATCTGATCTTACATAGTTACATAGTTACATAGTAGATAAGGCTGAATAAAGACTTGCGTCCATCGAGTTCAACCTACGTTTTAATAGCTTATCCCTTGTAAAAGACAGAATATGATTCTTATTAGTACCCTTGGATGTTTTTATCCAATAAATGCTTGTCCAACCTTTTTTTGAACATATTTATTGTATCTCCCGACACCACCTCTCCAGGAAGAGAGTTCCAAAGTTTGACTGCTCTGACCGTAAATATTTTTTTTCTTTTGAGGGAACTAAATTTTCTTTCCTCTAATCTAAATTTGTGCCCTCGTGTCCTAGATTCCTTTCTTGCAGTAAAAAGGGTGCTTGGGAGTTCCTTATATTGGCCCCTGATATATTTGTACATGTTGAGCATGTCCCCCCTTAAACGTCTCTTCTCTAGTGTAAATAGTCCCAGCTTGCTTAATCTCTCCTCGTAGCTCAATCTTATTCTTCCCATCCCCTTCTACCACACTGCCTGTTTCTGACAATAACCACTATACCCACCATGACAATGATTATACCCAACAGCCCATATATTGGAACCCAGTCAGAGGGCTGAGACCTGCATCGAGTACAATGGAGCCCAAACCTCCAAGTTCCTGGTGAAGGCCACTGATACATTAGACTCTGCACCTCTGTTCTGAGTACACATCAATCCATCCATTCCAACCCAGCAATGATTGCATCATTAAAGAAAAACAACAATATAAAAAAATAGAATAGTGTGTTTTGCTGATTAAAGTACTGTAGTTACATTTGGCATACAGTGCATTTGTAACAGGCTGTACATCTCTCATTCGATGTATATTTTTTTCCCCTGATGCTGCAGGTATCAAAAGATTTGTTTCCTGACACTACCAGAAGGTTTGCTATACTATATCATCCATTTAATAAGAGACAAATATGAATTACAAGGTTCTATTTCTGATTTAAAAAGACAAAATGGATTCTTGAAGTTAAGGTGCGTACACACCTACAGATTTTTCTGTCTGATCTATCTGATGGGAACAAAAACAAAAAATGTATGGGTGCAAATGACAATCAAAAATGTTTTCCCAAACACTTGAAAACAGACAGTGATCAGTCAGACAAATTGTTTAAATCTGATATAACAAATTTTTCAAAGCATAGATTTTTTAATGTTTTCCTGCATTTGGGTGGAAATTTTTGATTGTCATAGGCTCCCATACATTTCAAGGTTTTTGTTCCTACCAGATAGATCTGACAGAAAAATCTGTACGCGTGTACGCACCTTTAATTAATATGCAATTCATATAAAAAAGAATGATCTTGCATCACCAATAAACAGTTTACTTGTTCAAGGTCAATGAATTCCATATAATCTGGTAATTTCTAGAGATGTGCAGTTGCATACCTCCCAACATGACCCTCTCCAGGAGGGACACAATGCTCTGTTCCTGGACTTCCCTCTGAATGTATGATTACCATCACCTGTTTTGAGCAGGTTCATTGCTAAGAAAGGTGTTTAACCACAGGTGAGAATAATCATTACTTAAGAGGGAAGTGCAGGAGCAGAGCATTGTGTCCCTCCTGGAGAGGGTCGTGTTGGGAGATGTGCAGTTCATTTCTCCAGAAACCTGAATTTATGATGTTAAGATACAACATTATGCTGTCCGGAGAGCTCTGTGTTTACCTCTCTGGTGTATGCGTCCCTGTCTGCTTAGTTGGCTGCCGGGATGATTTCATCCTGAGAGGTGTGCTAAGTCAGCCATACTGTAGGTACCATTGGACACTTACAGGAAATCCTAGTTCCCACTGATATGTGTCTGCACAAACCTAAAATCCACCAATGGAAAAAATGAATAAAAAATCTCAAATTAGTGGTAAAATAGGTTGTTGGGTGTGTAAATCCTCTTATTTTTTTCCACTCTGTATGTGCCTATGTCTGTACTGTAAGTGACCAGACCACACATGTGACCTTATTCTGGTTGACATGCAAAGCTGCGAAATTCGTAGCTCTTCGTGTCATTTAAACTCCACATGAACGCACGCCTCGGCTCACATGCCGAATATCCCCACGAGCATGCGAATAAACATCCATTCGCAACCTTGCATCCAGGGACAAAATCATTCAATGGTCACCGAACATTGAATGATTTTGCAGGTGCTCGTAGACTTACGACACCTCTCTGGTGTTAGCTGCCCACCCCCCGAACCCGCGGCATAGGTGCATTTACATGGGAACACACCAGGGTTTTCATGGAGATGCCCATGAAACACTGGACGTTCCCATGGGCGCAGCCCCTGACCGGTGCCCCAGAGTGCAGATGACACGACTTGTATTAAAAGGCAGAGTTTTATTGGTGTTCTATCAGGATCATCTCTGCTGGAAATATCCACCAGTGGAGGCACTACCAGGCATCTGAATTACAACTTGCAGTACATCAGTAATCCTATAAAAAACCAAAGATTTTGCAGCATGCCCCCTACACCTGTTTATAATTGCAGCAAGATTACATTGCTGGGGTGTAGCTAGATATTCATAGGCCCCATAGCAAAAATTTGTAAGGGCCCCCTATTTAGCAACTGATGTTGATAAATATATGTAAACATATTAATTAAACAGCAAATTTGCCCCCCCCTGCAGCTCTGGGCCCCATAGCAGCTGCACCCCTTGCACCTATGGTAGTTATGCCATTGTTACAGTGACGCATTCTGAAAGATGGCATCAGGATGCAGAGACAGCAAAGACTGGGACAATGTCAGATTGTTTTCTAGCTCCAGTGTAGGAGTCAGCATTCAAACGATATCCCCAGAAAGAGGGCATGGCCACATGTACAGGGAGATGTCAGTGCATGGACACGTTAGTTTATTAGTCCTGGATGCAGGGTGTGTGATGCAGGGTGTGTGTGGCACTGGGTCCCCATGCATCACATACTGTACCATGCACCTATTATAGATACACCACTGAATCTAATGGATACACCACTGCATCTAACGTACAGTATCTGTGCTACCAGATACAGAGATACTTTACATGTGTTATTTATTTTCCATAGGTATATTATTTGTGTTTATTCCCCCATAAGAAAGCACTCATTTAATGAAATTACACACTGCTGTAGATATCAATATGGAAAACACAACTTCCGTAAGATTACTATTAAAAATAAGCAGCCAACACAATGTACAATTCACAATTATATAACATTTACTCATGCTTTAAGAAATTACAGCACTAGGGATCACAGTGAAGCACAAGATTCATTTTTGGATCACCAATCACTGATCCAGGGGAGGCCTGGTAATGGTGTGTTCATGGTACAATAATTGATACATGTATTTAATGATAGTAATGCAATTCAGGTGAAATTTCTCATAACTCATCCACATCTGAGATGTGATAATGTGCACCATAGTGTCTGCAAAAACATCACTGGTAACCTGAGAAGTTGTTAGTTATTTAAGTCACACATTACTTGGATGAAGCTGCTCTGAAGGAGTGCAACATTTAGGCATGAATACTTTAGCTGATAAAACGTCAGCTTTTCACCTACAGTACTAGAGTTCAAGACCACTTTACTGCCTTAAGTGAAATTAATTTGGCAATGTCAACTATGTACTCAATTGATAATAATCCATGTAATAAAGATGCCAGACATAGTTTGTCCTTCTTTGGCATGATTTGTGTCAAGTGTAAAGCCTACGTCTTTGAAACATCTTTGCATTAGTGCAACAGAGATTTATGGAATAGATCTTACTAATGAGCTCTGTAGAATTATTAACTGGAAATTCTGAACATGATTAAGTTGTAATGGAAACAAAAATGAAGTTGAAATAGTAGCAGAAGTTTAAATAATTCTATCTCAATAGCATTTTCATTTTTCCACTATCCTTTATTGCCATGTATTCACCAATGTTAATGCAATGTAGAGGACTATGGGGAAATTTACTAAGGTTGGAGTCCTATTTCACATGGCAACCAATCAGACACTATCTATTCTCTTTTAGGTGGTGCTAAATAAATAAAAAGTAGATTCTGATTGGCTGCCCATAGCAACATCCTACAGTATGTGAAATAGAACTCCAATCTTAGTCAATTTCCCCCCGATGAATTAGCCAGTTGACACTCGTAGCTTTCTTCCTTTGCATTCTCTGGTGCAATTTGCAGAAATGTACACTAACTCTATTTTTCTGTATTAATGTTGTCTATATAAAATAATATAATATTTTTAGTTAAAACTTGTGTGAAGTAACATGGGTAGTTCGGCGGGTATGTGTTCCTTGTGTGGTAACTGTACTGTCTCTGCTTATATTGATATCTACCTGGCTGCTGCAACAACTAGTGGCGCCGTGGATGGCTACCTAGGCGCTGTGCAGCTCGGTGGGTTTGTGTTCCCTGCGTCTATATCCCCCAGGGTACTTCTGGCGTATACCTGTATGTGTTATGTATATCTGTACTGACACTGTTTAACTGTACCTAACTGGCTGTTGCACAGCAATCCAAAACAAATTCCTAGTATACGCAAGTATACCTCGCCAATAAAGTTGATTCTGATTACTCAAACTGAAAACTGGAGCTGGTTTAATAAGGTTTCATTAGTAACACCGCAAAGGCATGTACTAACAACACAACGCTCAGCTCCCCAGCTGACAAAAATAACTGCTAAAACCAAACATTGACCCACATCGGGTTGACAATTTCCTCTTTCTTCGCCACCTCCTCCAACTTTACCAACTCTTTTGGAAATATATCTGGATTTCTGTTTCTACCATATATTTTCTATTAAAGTTGGATGACACCCACAGTGATCTTTTCTCTCTGGGTTTCTTGCCATCTATGTTTGTCTTTATTACTGAACTCATTGATGTTATTTCCTCTTGGATGTCCCTTTGACACCTCAAACTTAGTTTTTAAAAAAACTGAGTTAATAGTATTCTAACCAATTAGATGCATATCTAAAATTACAATTTATGTTGCACAGATCAATGAGATATGAAAAAGTGTGTAAGGTACCCATACCACACAAGCATTACCAACCATGGGCTCTTTGAACTAGTCCTGGTACAAAACAGGTACCCCTGTATTCTAAGAACCAGCACTAGACTTATCCTGGTTCCAAAACTAAAGGGGAAAAAAATATGTATACAGATGGGGCCAGGCACAGTGTCGCCGCCAGACAGACAGCCATCCGCAGGTTTCTGGCGGATGGCGATCTGGTGGCAGGGGACAGCACATGGACACGCAAGCGTCTCACATGCTCATTCCCAAGAATGGGGCACACGAGCGTCTCTACATCCAAGTGCCCCATTCTGGTGCAGGGTATTGCATGGCAGACGGCGTAATGGGAGCCGCTCTGATGGGAACAGCTCCATCTGCAGTATTTTTTTAAACCAGTATCTGGCTCCACTAGCCAGAGACGAACAGTCACAGCCAGGAGACATTTTTATATTGGTCCATAACTGTAACCACCCGTTACAATTCAGCCCTTGCTACGGTTTTCTGGGAGGTGGGGGGAGACTCCCCCAGTATTGGAGTCTCCCATCCAGGCTCCCAAGGCAAAGACCGAAGCCTAGAGCTACCCTGCTCAGTCACATTGAGTTTTGGGTGCCCCCCCACAAAATGGCCACCCCCATTCAGCAGACAGTTTCAGAGAACTGTGTGCTATATGGGGACGGCCATTTTGTGGTCCTCAGCAGAAGAACGGAGCTGCCGGGACCAGCGAGATAGGTAAGTCTGCGGGGGATTGGGGGAGGGTGTAACTATAGCACTGCAGCCCCCGGCGCCCCCACATGTACAGCGCCCCCCCCACGGTGGCGGGGGCTGCGGTGCTATAGTTACGCCACTGAGAGGAAGTGTATTCATTAACCCATGGAAACTACAAGGTTAACAGAAATTAATTTTCACATGCTGCACAACGTGAGGGGGACATCCTTTAAAAATGTCAGCGTTCGCAAAATTAACAGGTGTGTTCGCAGAAACAAATCTAGGTAAATTACATGTTTCAGTGTTGTTTAAGGAAATTACATCAGAGTTTGCCCGATGGTGTATTGATCGTAGTAACAATAGAATAACATTTGTACATATAGGCATGTCCACCCATGTTTTGAACCTCTATTCCGACTAACACTACCGTGTTTGATCTGTAGTAAATTTTCATGTTTGAAAGAATGACCAAACGCTTCAGTGTTTTCCAACTTGGGAACCCACAGAGAAAATATATCCTTTAGCAAACTTGTATTCAGTACACAGTATAGAATACACAACAAAATAGTGACTTTCCATTTGTGACTTTCCATGAGACTAGTGCTTTCAATAGAGTGAATTAAGTTCATTAATCATAAAAGAAAAAAAAACCTTAAAGACCTCCGCCCCTTCTGGGACTTCCATGGTTAATTGTATCAGTCGAAACGCGTTGGGCGTGGTTACTCTATCCTGACGCTGCAGACGTCCTGGCTTTGGTCCGCAGTATCCTGTGGAAGTCGTGGCTGGTATTTGCTGTCCGGTGCTCCGTCCGCAACTGATCACTGCTGTCCGGTTTCCATCGACACCTGGTATTGCTGTACCGCCTTTTCCATTTGGGAAGTTTTTATTCCTATATGTTTTTACCTATGTTTGTCAGCTGTATATCAGTAAAAATTGGACCTACCTGTTGCTGACTGGTGCGCTTCAATTTCTTTTTCCTTTACAAGCATACTCCGTGGGAGCCCTGGTTGGATCCCTATTTTGAAGCTGCACACATATGGGAAGATTATGGACTTAGCCTGATATTTTGGACACTTTGGGACTGATTTGCGCTGGGTATCTTTCTTTTATATATATATATATATATATATATATATATATATATATATATATATATATATATATATATATATATCTGTCCAAACTCCCAAAGGGAAATAAACGGCACTCAGGAGACGGTTCAACTTGATCAGCAAAACAAAGTGTATTGGGGACGTTTCGGGGGGACAAACCCCGTCCTCAGCCCAATCCTACAGCACAGCCCCACACCACATACATCAGCTTTATACTCACCAGTTCCCAGGACTTCAGACGCCGCCGCATTCACGGAGCCGCTAACCGGAAGTGGTCACCGTCTCTTCCGCCTCCTGACGCCAGCCGGATGTTGCTTAGCAACCTCCGGGTTGCGTCTCATCTAGCAGGAAGTAAGCCGCATTTCCACCACAGGTCTGAGCCGCACAGACGCCTCCGTTGTCAGAAGACCAGGAACTGGAAAACCAAAACAAATACACATAAAACATTAAAGTGCAAATGTAACAGAGGCAGCGCCTGGCTGTATAATGGAAATAGTGAAACCACGCTGGCTCAAACAATGCATAGGGGCCACTATGATGGTGCCGTCTCCCTGCAAGAATCACTGCCAACCAGGTTACACCAAACCCCATACGCATCTCAGTGCAAGCATGTTACTTGCAACACACTAAATACATTGAACATAGCAAGACAATAATCAAAGCAAATGAATAGAGAATCATACAAAGGCTAAATATTGTATAAATATATAACATTGTAGCATACTTAAATGTCGCTTATTGAAACCCTATAAGAGACTGTTCCAGTTACAGTAATTCTCTCATTCAACCCTTTGGGTGAAAACGTATCTAAGCGAAAAATCCACTCAGATTCTTTTAGCAACAGTTTTTTTGCCCTGTTGCCCCCCCTCAGTGACTCGGGGACACAATCAATCATAAAGTATTTCAATTGTGAAATCGAATGACACTTATTTTTAAAATGGCATGCCACCGGTTGATCCACCTCTCTGCCTTTAAGGGACAGATTGATGGCCGATCGGTGTAACGCCATTCTCTCCCGAAAGGAGTGAATGGTCTGGCCTATATAGTAAAGCCCACAAGGGCATACAATAGCATAGACAACATGCGATGTTCTACACGTCATCACATGTCTGATGGTATATGTTTTTTGGGAGTGCGGATGTTTAAATGCTTTACACGGCAGCATGTGTTTACATGTTTCACATGCGGCACAACTATAGCAGCCAGGTGGCTTGATATAGGTATTGGGGGGCCTGGGGACACCTAAACCTGTCACATCAGTTTTGACCAGGCGGTCCCTCAAGTTCGGGCCTCTCCTAAATGCAGCCAATGGACGTATATTACTCAGGCCTGGAAGATCTGGATCTGTTTTAACTATTGGTCATAGGGCATTTGTAGCATGCCTGATAACCGGGCTTGCTATTGAGAATTTGCTAGCCCACGGGAGCACCAATGTCGGGTTCCTGACCCTGGGGATCATTATTTGTGCTCGTGGCATCTTCATGACTTCAAGTTTTTGTTGGTTTAGAATTATAGGGTCATAACCTCTTACAATAAATTTATCAATCAGAGTGTTGAGTTTGGGCTCTACTCGTCTACATTGCTGGTTATCCGTTTTACCCGGATCATCTGTGATCTAGGCAGGCCCTTTTTTAGGGCATGGGGATGATGGCTGCTGGCCATAAGGAAGGTGTTTCTGTCTACATCCTTGAAATATACATCTGTACTGATTCTGTTCTCACGGATGGTCACTGACACATCTAAGAAATGAATATTATGTGAATCATATGCCGCTGTATATTTAATGGTGGACTCCCCCGCATTAATATCCACCAGTAATTGAGACAGACGCTCATGGCCCCCTGTCCACAGGATAAAGACGTCATCAATATAACGAGTAAACAACAGTATATGGCATCTAATCTCAGCATTGCTAAAGAAGGTTGTTTCCTCCTGCCCAAACATGAAAACATTGGCAAAAGAGGGGGCCACGGATGAGCCCTTGGCACACCCTATTAACTGTAAAAAATATGACCCATCAAAAATAAAATAATTCCATTTGAGATATAGCGGATGTTCAGACCGGCACTCTCCTCGATTTGGGACAATAGCCTGGGGGCCTCCTGGATCAGTGGTATAGATGAACACTTTTTAGAAGCATGCAGCTGCACTCGGCAGGTCTTGTGCAAAAAGGCAAAATTTTATGTGGTGAACCGATGTTTCGGGGCTCTGAACTCCTTTTTTTTCAAGGTAAACCTGAAAAAGGCCCAAAACATTGGTTCGCCACATTAAATTTTGCCAGTTTGCACAAGACCTGCCGAGTGCCGCTGCATGCTTCTGCAAGTGTTCATCTATATATATATATATGTGTGTGTGTGTGTATATATATAAATATATATAGAGACTGAGGGTGCTATTATCTGGTCAATTTCAATTACTGGTCAATACATGTCACAACATTTTAAAATGTATTCATAAAATTCAGCATATGACAATTCAAATGTCCATGCATAAAGACAATGATCCGTCAAAATGTATTTGCATAAACAGCCATGTATATAACAGTCAAGGAGATGAAACTCAACACGTTTCGTCAAACATGACTTCATCAGGGGTCATAGTACAGAGCCATTTAATAGGAATACATAACAATTGATACCAAAGAGGATTTTCTCTATGGGGTGACCAAATCAAGTTGGAATAGTTAATATGGAGGACCTTAATTCGGTGTGGCCCAATTTGGAGATGGATCGGCAGGTAGGGAAAGGAAGCAGAAGTCCTTTACTGTATCTTTGATTTTCTAACAGGAGCCCGATACACCAATGGAAATAGATCAGCATGTGCAAAGAAAAAGAAATGGTAAGATCAGATGTCCTCTGTGAATCTAATTTTCTAACAGAAGTCCGATCAACATGGGTATGCAGACAGCAATTTTCACATCAAGGCTTTCAGCACATTCCTGTATGACATACAGTACAACATTTGACTATGAGTATACAGACATTTGACATTACCAAAGATATAAATATAATATACAATATTTATTACATCTACAACATAAAAAAGGCCAGTGTTTACACTTCCATGTATGCTACTTAATATGAATTAGGGATACTTGCATGACCATTTTACAGCTGAATGTGTGTTTATTATTGTCTCTTCCAGTTACAGTACTATACTATTTTTAGTTTAGTTTACTATAGTTTGGATGGAGGCAGTGTTCCCTCTAAACTGTGCGCACGTGCGCGCGCACACAACTCGACGAGCGTGCGCACAGACATTACAACAGAGCGCACAAAGCAACAATGGTCCCTTTTTGCAGTTGTGGACTCAATTAATGTGTGTTTCAACCATTAACAACATTGTGTGCTGTGTTTTGAATGTTTAAATGTTTAATATCATGTTGAAGTAAAGTTAACACAAATGATGAACGTCATTTATAAAATTTAAATTTCCTTCCAAAGTTGCACAGCCAAAATCTTTTGCCGCACACAGCCTTCGTAAAATTAGAGGGAACATTGGATGGAGGAGGTTTAAGTTGGTTCAAAAAGCTGTATTACTCAGAAAGTAGAATTCTCAGAATCTGCTGTCACCCTGGGAAGAACTGAATCAACCAAAGTTTTAAATCTGATTCTTCTAATCCATGTTATCATCACCCGACTGAAAGGCTAGTCCTCCTGTCTGCTTACTGGGAAGAGGGAAATCATCTGTCTGATCTGTTTGGTCTAAAAATCACTTTTATTGGACTTTTAATAGGTGATCTGTGAACACTGCTCTCCTCTCTACGCCGAAGCAGCCTAGAATATGTTTATATTGAGACTTGATGTTTCACAACTGTGAGCTGAACTTCTAGCGGAAATACTACCATTGTTACTTAAAGAAGGCTAATAAATAAATTTGAGGCCATTAAACACATTATTTGCTACTGCAGAACATTTTTTTTTATTTGATTGTTGAATTATAGATATCATAGATCATCAACCAGTCTAAAATAATTCCATTTTTTTTCAGCAGTACACAACATAGTCATCTATTATTTAGCTGCAAAAAAAAAGAATTCTTGACTTTTGTACGCTGGTGTTTGTATGCAGAATCCCAATTATTGTCATGGAAATGTTATTAGCCAGCAATGTGTTCAATAAACTTTACTGGATAAATATTCCAAAGTCGCATGAAGGGGTGAAGTTACTGTATTACTCAAAATGTGTGCTAGACATTACATACTCTATGGAGGTATGATTACTGAATGCTGAATTCAGAAACAATGCAGGCACTTTGAAATTAAAACATTGGAGGCCTTAGTGAAGGATTTTGGCTTAACTTTCCTTACGATTTTGACTATATAGTAAAACGTAAGAAAAGTTAGCTAAAATTGTAGTGTTGAGGGACTTGTGATACCGATGTGTGGGCCCAAGAGGTCGGTATTGCAAGTAAAAATAGTCTATGCCGGCAATCTATTTTTACTATGGACCTGATCGATAAAGAGGGCCTCCAGCACCCCCCCACCCACCATTGCGCATAGCCCACCAGCATCAGTAAGTGTGTTTATTCTTGTCAATGCCGGCACACCTTGTGTATGCCCCTTTATTTTTGGCCCATTTATCAACTAGTTTTAGCTGCAGTATGTAAAACTCATTACGTATGATAAAAAGTGCTCCCATCAATCAGCTCCCAAATGTCACTTGACAGGATCTGATTGGCAGGAGCATCTATTATTAAATGCAATACAAGTTTATTATATGAGTTTTAAATAGGTACAACGCGTTGTTAAATGGATCCTTTTCTAAACAGCAAATTCCCCCAAAAAAGATTCAATGTGCAATTATTGGCTCAGCAGTCTCTCAAAACTTTGCCTAATATTTTTACTTAAATTCAAACTGTGCTCTTTCTGTAATACTAAATTCTACCGAGTAGCACCGAGTAGCACATGTGGTTGATATTTAATAAACCTCAGTCAAAAGTAATAATAGGATTTGCCTCAAACATAATGTTAGTGACACTGCTGTCTGTATGCCTTCAATATTCTGATCATAACAGACTTCTATTCTGTACGCAGCAAGCAGATGACATAACCAGATATGCTAAGTGCTGTACATCATTTCTCAAACCCCTTCCTTTTATGACAAGTGACTATGGGAAGGATGGGAGGTTTGAAGTCTCCATATGTATTCGATTGGCATCACCATCTACAGAAGCCTATGGGTTTTTTTACACAAAAATCCCCAGAGAGGGATCCTCTGAATCTCTTCTCCATGTCTCCCGCAGTTTGTGCATGCACTGACCAATGGCAGCAAATGCAGACTAGGACTTCTGGGTCACAAACCCTAAAGTCCTCACAATGCAAGCTGCCTCTTGCAAAAGTATTTACATTATTATTATTATATGCATATGAAAGTGCTTCCCAAACTGTGTGCCATGGCACTCTGGGGTGCCTTGGGGGACATGCAAGGGTGTCCTGGATGGGTGGTTCACGTCCATGGAAAAATTATTTAAGTCCAATGTAATAGGCAAAATGTGGACAAACAGAAGTGAATCCTGTCCATTATCACATAAAAGACACTGAGGATGAGATATAAACACAATTTACTTAATGTAATATTTTTTCCTGATTTTATAAATTGGAAACTTTTACCCTAGGGGTGCCTTGAAAAAATCTGATACACAGGGGTGCCGTGAAAAAAATCTGATACTCAGGGGTGCCGTGATTCAAAAAAGTTTGGGAACCACTGGCAAATGACATTAATAAACAATCCATTGCACAATATGCAATATATCTCACCCAATGAGTTGTACAGTATGTTTAAGAATGCGCTATTTTTCTTTAAATTATATTAATTTAATGCTTGTAGAGTCCTGAAGGATACAATAATTTCTAGCAATATCAAAGCAAAAGTAAATCAATCAAATGCATCTAGAATGTTGATTTAGAGATAAATATTTATTGTTGGTCTAGTGCCAGTATGCTCATGGTTTATTCTATGTCCCCTTACAGTATTTCCCTGTATGACTTTTTCTTCCATCCCTTAACATAAAGTATTCCACCATACAGTAGGAGCAAGTTTCATCATTCTATTGTTCTCAGCTGCAATACAATACGTATTGTATTGCAGCTGAGAACAATAGAATAGCCATGGCTAGCCATGGACAAAGGAGCAAAGATGAAACTTGCTCCTACTGTACATTTCCCCTCATTACCTTCTTTCCACATTTGCATCACAATTATTTATCTTTATATCGGTCAGTTTTGATTGATTTATAATCAGCCATTGTGTGTGTTTTCGGCTACATTTAAATATCAGGCCAACTGGCGAATATCACCGTCAATATCTATCATTCTCCAGCAGTACTTTGCTCATTTCAGAAACAGTGCTTAGAATTAATGCAGAACCTGGCTAGACTACAGAAAAATATATTTTGAAAATGATCTTAGCCTTATTCTACTTCTGTCAATCAATATAGTCATATAACTTGAGGCATTGCTGCCTCATAGCACTGAGGTCATGTATTCGATTCCCCAGGGCCCAAACTGTGTGAAGTTTGTACATTCTCCCCATGCTTGTGTAGGTTTACTCCAGGTACTCTGGATTTCTCCCACAATCCAAAAATATACTGGTACTGTAGGTTAATTGGCTTACAACAATATTAACCATAGAATGAATGTGTGTGCATGTACATGTGGTAGGGAATATAAATTGTAAGCTCCACTAGGGCAGGGCCTGATGTGAATGTTCAAATATTCTCTGAACAGTGCTGCGGAATATAAGTGCTATATAAATAAATAATAAATAAATAAGTATAACTGTGTTTATGATAAAACTTCTTTCATGTGTTTCCTATTGTTCCTTATTACCAAATATGTCTTTTACAACTGGTCCTTTAATATAATGTCAAAGGAAAGTGTGATGGTTGAGGTGATCTCCTCTTCTTCAGTATTCCAGTAGAAATGGTTACACATCGCATTACTTTAATGCTTCCCATCCATGTACCCCAAGTGGCAGCAGTATATCAATCAAACTGCAACATTTGGGGCACTGTGAGCAACATTGCGGCCCCAGCTGTGCACACATCAGTATCTTCGCATGTACAGATCTCAAAACATCAGGTATGTACATAAACCACCGTGTTTGTGTACAAATTTGAATTTATTGGGCAAAATAGTTATTTTCTGCAATCAAATTCTGTGTCAATCTTGCCCTTAGAGCACAGGACATTCAAAAGGCCAGAGATGAGTGTTGGTACATACTTAAACACATAAACAATACTGCTGCTAGTCTTCAAATATAAGTATTAGCTATCGTCTGTTGTCTAACAAAATCCTTGTTTACAGGTCACCTGAGACGTTTTACATTTCTATTGTCATTTAAAAATCCAGCAATCCATTGTCTTTTTTTTTGGTGATGGTTTATTCTTTCTTGGTGACCGTTCAATTCACATAAGAAAAAAGTTTACAGCGCCCAGAAGGCAGATAAGCAGAAACAGAGATTTAGCAAGTAATATTACAAATGACAATCCTTTTGAGATCCATGTAACTGGTTAAAGTTTCTGTTTCTTGACATATGTCAAAATCGCTTCCCTGGTGTGCTGGTAGGAGGATTGCTAAAATTGGAAACAAGCGTTCTGCGTAAGTATCCGATCTATAAAAAGTGTCCATTTTGAATTTGCTCATATATATCCTACTTGCTAATTTTCAACAAATATATGAATCAGATGTTCAGCACATGGTTTTTTTTCTTTTACTACCCATCAAAAAGGGATTTAGGGAGTTTCGACAAGTCTCCGGCAGAAACATAGGAAATGAGTTGGAAAACATTATTAAAACATTTGGTAACACTTTGTGTTAAGAGCTTCAGCACTGTATTTGCCTTGTAGACACTCTGTAAATATCTTTGTAAGTCAAGCTATATCAGATGGGGCCATTGCTTTATATGTACAATGTGAGAGATCAGCTATCAGAATACAATGACTGACATTATGTCACCGAGCAAGCAATACACAGCAAATGCAATCATGCCATATGGTGAAGAGGGGGAAAAAATTTAATTATATAATTAAATGTTTTTTTTGCACAGCAGGTTCACAAATAACAGTCAGGTTTAAGAAATATATAACCTCATAAAATGTGTACTGTATACTTAAAGTTTGCTAAATTCTGGATAATACGTCCAACTTTAGCTGTAATGTATGTGATTTGATTTAAATCTTAGGTGATAAACTAATTTTATGTACAATTGTACAAATGAGTGTTGCTCTTTTTGGTGCCTCAAAACAGCAATTAGGGACAGAAAGAAGGAGTTGTGGACAGCGCTCGGTTTCACTGAATAATGCAATTCTGCATGCCAATTTGTAAAGGTTTTATTCTAAACATCAATAATACCATATACAGTTAAAAAAGTGAAGTATATTAAATATACAAATAAAAACAATAGATGTGCACGTATAGATCAATAGGAGACCATATTGGTGTATTCAATTCATGATAAGAAAACTAGATGACGTGCTAAGCAACATTTATAAAAGAGACCTGCGGATTAAAGAAATTCTGTAGTCAGGTGGCCACTCTCATAGATGGTATAAAGGAGAGGGATGTTATTATAACCTGAATGGGTGGTTCTGGGTAATTGCCCAGCTGGAGATGAAAAGGTCTTTGAAAAGCAATCTGTCTGTGCGTCTGGATTTTTTATCATGGCCTCCTCGCAATAGTGGCAGCACGATGACAGTATTAAGGTAATTTCTCCAAGTCTGCTAGGCTCAACGCATTTCGGTATAGCATACACCTAATAATTGTTGCTCTTTTTTGGTACCTCAAAAATTAATTAGCAATTAGGGTATAGGATTACCTGCAGTGGGTGTCTTTACAAATAATCAGCAAAACAACATGATATTCAATAATATAAATCACCGATTTAGGCCTCTTGCCCAAGACGCTGCAAACGACTTTTCCCTTTGGAATACAAATGTGTAATATTTGAAAAATAAAAGTTTGTTTTGCATTACAGGATGGAGAGCAATATCAATTTTTGTAATAATAAATTTGTGAAACTGTTGAGGAAGATAAACGGAGTGACTGGAATAGGAAGGGAGAGCGTTAAACATCCTGGGGCTGGGGATGGCCATAGGGCATCAGGTGGTTGTGTTATCCAATAGGGATCAAGATGATCATTTTAGTGTAGCTCTTAAGGATTGGTTCGGGTGGAGTCGGCTTCTTCTGGATTTTTAGATGGGTAACTACTACTCTATTCCTATCCTGTTTATTCCAATTATACATCCCCTTTTTTTGTGCAGTTTTCCCTCCAGTGGTGGGTGGCTTCCTCTTATCCCTGGTGGTGTCCCGTGCCACCAGTGCCGTGCCCGCTTTTGCTTTGGTGACATGAGCTAGCATGGCAACTGCATCTCCTCTGGTTTACAGCGCATCTGGAGTTGAGGACGGTCCCCTCAGCACTGGTTGGTGGTAAGGGTGAACAGTTTCCCATGTTGTGGCAGTTGTAGGTGGTGACAGGGGAGCTCCTCAATGGCCACTGAGGTCTACCTTGCATTAGAAATGGCTGTGGTCAGTGCAGGCGGCCATGGCTCCACCAGTGTCTGCGGCTCATATGGCCATTTTGTGGGTGGAACGGGCCAGCTGCCCAGAGGCAGAACTGCAGGGCTTACTAGGAGCCAGGGGGCAGTAGCTGGTCTGGGTCAGGAGCTGGGTGATGGGGCTCCTCAACAGGGCTGTCCATCTCGGGGCTATTGGGTATCTGCACCTGGTACAGCTAGCATGGTACAGTTCACCCCCTCAGCCAGGCACCCTAGACATGGCACTGGGATAGATGCTTCATTTGATTCTGCCATGTTGTCTGCTGCCTTCTCATCAATGACTTTGGCACTCACCCAGTTGGTGCCACCCATTCATGGATCTGAGTGTGGGAGGCAAGGCATACAATCGGCATCCAGCATTCCCATACCTGATGCTGAGCAGTTTCTTTATGTACTTCAGGATATGGGTTCTGCTATGACCCAATTCAGGGGTAGTGTGGCTGTAGGACATGCACCATCCCCAGATTTTTCTCCTTCCTCCAGGTAGCATGGAAATGGGGCATCATACTAGTATCCTTCCTCTTTTTCAGATGCCAAAGTGAGTGTGTCTCAGGGAGATTGTGCATTGGATGGTGAGGATTCTTAGTCCATGGGGGATCAGCCTGAAACATCAGGTGAGGAATATGATGAGTTATGTTGATCTCCACTTCCTCATCCTCCTCCAGGTTGAGTGCTGCTTCTTCTTCTTCCTCCTCTTCACACGGTTCTTCAGTTAGTAGTGCAGCATGGGCTAGGAATCGTGCAGCTACATATGCCAGGAATGAGGCCAGCAGGTGTGAGGGGCCTGCCAAAACAAGTGGCTCACTGGCTCTTCCTGCTGGGAAAGGAAGCATTGTAATGTACCTGGTATTGTGCATTGTAATTTTACAGCTGTTTTGCATGGACTTTGCAAAACTTTCAGAAGAAGATTCAGAAAGGGGATTATGCGGATGTGCTAAATGTAGGATCGGCGTGGTGAGCATATCAACATTATCCGGTACATAAACAGGATCCATTACATGCAGCATAAATAGGCAGAAGTTGCTTGGTGGGTTTATGATTAGCAATTTCAGCATAAGCAGGATTGCCTGGACAGAATGAACTTTGGCTGCAAGGACGTGGTGGTGTAGATGGAGGTTACTATATTGCAGTGCAAAGAGGGATAGGTTGTGCAAGTTGGCCCTGATAATGCATGTCCTGCTACAGGAGTTACCCACATCCCAGTGGAGGCTCCCACGCCATGCAGATTCATGGGTCCTGGTCGCTTGCAGGCGATGGCTACTGGGAGGGGCAAATGTTTTGCCATCAAAAATTACTCCTGTCCACTAGGATATTGGTGTCATTTTCATAACCTCTGTCTGCGGTGGGGAGTATCGCATCCTACACCTAACTGCTTTTGGGGTAGTTGTCCGACCCCAGGGCAGAGGTAGCGTGGTCCGGCTGGCCAGCTGCCTGCCTATTTGAGGTGACTTTCTGGTGGGCTCCCTTAGGAACCTGCTGTCTGCTCCTTCTTTTCCATATGTGCCACTTTTGCAAAGTGGATAAGGAGATCCATTTGGGTTGCATGGTGGGCCCTTTTTTGCAACCCGCATTGGAGAATTTAATAATTTCTCCTGTGGGTGTTGTTCCTAAGAAAGCACCGGGCAAGTTTAGGCTGGTACAACATTTATCTTATCCATCAGGGTCGTCTATAAACTATGCTATTTAGTGATGTATCAATTATTTGATGATACTCTCAGCTTAGTGCGGACTTACAGTCCATGGATAAGACTGATGTGGAGTCGGTGTTCCACTTGCTTCATATTCACACAGTCATTTAGGTATATAGGTTTCTGTATACTGCATAGACAAGTGTTTGTCTATGGTGTGTTCCTTGAAAAATTCAGCACCTTTCTGCAATGGTGTGTGGAGCTTTCTTGTTGAGGGCATGGGTTTGCCCATTATTTTGGTCTATCCGGTATTGAGCATTGTGGTGAAGTCTCTTTTAGTTTGCGTGCACTTTTCCATCACTTTGGGGTTCCAATAACTGAGGATAAGATGGAAGGCCACATCTCCTGCTTGTCCTTCCTGCGGATCCAAAATGACACTGTCGCTGTCAACTCCCTCAGGATAAGGTGATTGACTAAGTTGCCTGATATGATATTGCAGCGTCTTGCAGTGCGTACGGTGATGTTGCACAAGGCTCAGTCGCTTTTGGATTTTTTAAACGATGATTGCCGGTCATCCCCATTGGTGGACTTTTTCAGATGTCAAGGTGAGTGTGTCTCAGGGAGATTGTGCATTGGATGGTGAGGATTCTTAGTCCATGGGGGATCAGCCTGAAACATCAGGTGAGGAATATGATGAGTCATGTTGGTCTCCACTTCCTCATCCTCCTCCAGGTTGAGTGCTTCTTCTTCTTCCTCATCCTCTTCACATGGTTCTTCAGTTAGTAGTGCAGCATGGGCTAGGAATCGTGCAGCTACGTATGCCAGGAATGAGGCCAGCAGGTGTGAGGGGCCTGCCAAAACAAGTGGGTCACTGGCTCTTCCTGCTGGGAAAGTAAGCATTGTAATGTACCTGGTATTGTGCATTGTAATTATACAGCTGTTTTGCATGGACTTTGCAAAAGCTTTCAGAAGAAGATTCAGAAAGGGGATTATGTTGATGTGCTCACATTGACTGATGATGCCAAGAAAGATTTTAAGGCTTCCAATTCAAAGGGTGGTATTGGCGTTGAGGCTTTTAGATCCTTAGATAATTGGTTGACCTGTTTTTGCATTTTTTCAGCCTTTTATATGGAGGATCGACGTGGTGAGCATATCAAAATTATCCGGTACATACACATGATCCATTACATGCAGTATAAATAGGCAGAAGTTGCTTGGTGGGTTTATGATTAGCAATTTCAGCATAAGCAGGATTTCCTGGACAGAATGAACTTTGGCTGCAAGGACGTGGTGGTGTAGATGGAGGTTACTATATTGCAGTGCAAAGAGGGAATAGGTTGTGCAAGTTTGCCCTGATAATGCATGGCCTGCTACAGGAGTTTCCCACATCCCAGTGGAGGCTTCCACGCCGTGCAGATTCATGGGTCCTGGTCGCTTGCAGGCGATGGCTACTGGGAGGGGCAAATGTTTTGCCATCAAAAATTACTCCTGTCCACTAGGATATTGGTGTCATTTTCATAACCTCTGTCGGCGGTGGGGAGTATCGCATCCAACATCCAACATCTAACTGATTTTGGGGTAGTTGTCCGACCCCAGGGCAGAGATAGCGGGGTCCGGCAGGCCAACAGCGTCACTTCAACTAAGTAGGCCTCCCACCTCGATATGTGTAGACACCATGTGCAAATGGTTGGGATGGTATCAAGACAGGGAGTCCGCAGGTTTCTGCCTGCCTATTTGAGGTGACATTCTTAGGAACCTGCTGTCTGCTCCTTCTTTTCCGATTGTGCCACTTTTGCAAAGTGGATAAGGAGATCCATTTGGGTTGCATGGTGGGCCCTTTTTTGCAACCCACATTGGAGAATTTAATCTTTTCTGCTGTGGGTATTGTTCCTAAGAAAGCACCGGGCAAGTTTAGGCTGATACAACATTTGTCTTATCCATCAGGGTCGTCTGTAAACTATGCTATTCCGTCCAAACACTGTTCAGTGATGTATCAATTATTTGACAATGCTCTCAGCTTAGTGCAGACTTACGGTCCATGGATAAGACTGATGTTGAGTCGGTCTTCCACTTGCTTCAGATTCACACAGAGTCATTCAGGTATATGGGTTTCGGTATACTTCATAGACAAGTGTTTGTCTATGGTTTGTTCCTTGAAAAATTCAGCACCTTTCTGCATTGGTGTGTGGAGCTTTCTTGTGGAGGGCATGGGTTTGCCCATTATTTTGGTCCATCCGGTATTGTGCATTATGGTGAACTCTTCTTTAGTTTGCGCGCACTTTTCCATCACTTCGGGGTTCCAATAACTGAGGATATGACGGAGGGCCCCATCTCCTGCTTGTCCTTCCTGCAGATCCAAAATGACACTGTCGCTGTCAACTCCCTCAGGATAAGGTGACTGATTAAGTTGCCTGATGTGATACTGCAGTGATTTGCAGTGCGTACGGTGATGTTGCGCAAGGCTCAGTCGCTTTTGGGTTTTCTAAACGTTGCTTGCAGGTCATCCCCATTGGTGGACTTTTTTGCAGGAAATTAGAGCATACAAAAGCAGGAGTCTCCAGTTCCCAACAACTGTTTTGGTTGTCCTCTGAGATTAAAAAGGACTTGTCTGTATGGGTTACTTCTCTCAGTAATTTAATACTACTAGCGAGACACATGGATATGCAAATATGTGTGTACATAAAAGTACATGCATTACCATTCTTATAACAGTGCACTTCACAATAGGCATGTTGAAAGTTGTGTCAGTTATTCTGCCATCATCCAATGATAAACAGTAACATCATCATTTATCAAAATAAAAAAGCCCCTGGACTGAAGTTGGTGATAATTCTACATCTCCTTTCTTGTGAATATGCACTAAACTTCTGGTGCACAGTTGCCTGGTTTCGGTTGATAGATCTACAGTGTCTAAATACAGTAGGTAGTCAATAGGTCGATACCCAAAAGGTCAACAGGGTTAAAAGTTCAACAAGGGAAAGGTTGACAGGGATCTGTAGATCTCCTTTAATGATAAATGTACCCAAATTATAATAATAATAATAATAATAATAAATGTACCCAAATTATGATAAAATACACAGCAACAGTATGTATTTGATTGTATGGTTTGCGCTTACAATTATATGACTGGGCAATTTCATAGAAAGCAAAAGGGAAAATTTGTCACAATGATATGAATGCACTCAACTTACATTAATAATGAAAATATAATCTGATTAAGGCATTGGCAAATAACCAAAGCGCTCAATGTATCTGCATGTACAGTTGTAAGTTCTCATTGATGTTGACTGCACAGAACAGATATTTTTACTCTGGCTCACCCAATGACCTTAGTTTGAACCTCATGAATCAAGCAACTTTCACATTTAGTAATGATCCGGAGTACTCTGGTTTCTGATGCAATGTTTGACTACGTTTTATTGCATAGGATGTACGCTATCCCAGGCACTGTATCACTGTTCATTGCTAGAAACATCATTTTCCTCAAATGGCTTCATAGTATCTGTGACCCTAATATGACATGTGCATTCGGTGATTAATTACTATTAAATGGCAATGCACTAATTAAATGTCTCCGATGTCAGCTTAATGGCTCATAAACAATGGCACAATTCAGTCAGATGACCCTTAATACACACAATTAGATGTTTTTTAGGGACACTGTGGTCAGCTTTTAGTTATGCATCTTTTAAAAAAGGTTGCATTCAAGTTAAATAATTTTTAATTGATATTTACTGAACTGTTTTAAAGTTTCAACTAGGACTGTGACAGAATTGTGGTACTGTATGTGAGGAGACAGGGGCTTCTACTTCACTTTTCTTTTCCACCCTTATTCAATAAGCTAGCTAAATATTCTGGGGTTTTGGGGTAGATTTATTAAGCTTGGTGAAGTGATAAAGTGTCTGTTTTTATCACCGGCCAATCAGCTTCTACCTGTCATGTTTCAAACCAAGCCTGTAACTTCACAGTTATTAGCTGATTGGCTGATGATAAAAACCAGATACTTTATCACATCACCGAGCTTAATAAACCTTCCCCTGAGTTACTGGGAGCTCTATTGAAGAAAGGATGTTGCCCATAGCAACCAATCAAAATCTACTTCTTTCTGATTATAAATAGAATCTGATTGGTTGCCCATAGCAACTTCCCATCTTAAATAGAACTCCCATATTAGTAAATAAACTCCTCAGTCTCTCCCTCCTTTACTGATATTTATGTGTAGAGAGAGTTGACATCTAGCATAACTTAAGAGTTTAGGTAGCAAACCAGACCTTTGCTGGAGAGGGGTGAAAATGTTTTGATCCCCTGTCGAAACTGTGGAGTAGTGCATGTGACTTTCCTTCAGAAATCAGGTTTTTAGAGAGTTTTAGAGAATTTATCTCTATCTACAGTTATGATGGTTTCAAGGGATGCCAATGTGATGGTGCCTCTTTACAAGGCATTGGTGAGACAACACTTGGAATATTGTGTTCAGTACTGGGCACCGCACCTTAAGAAGGACATAACTGAATTGGAACAGGTACAGATAAGGGCTAGAAAAAGGTCTCAAATCACTAGAATACAAAGATAGATTAACCAAGCTGAATTTGTTTTCGCTGGAGAAACAGAGGTTGAGAGGTAATTAGTATGATCAGATTAGATTGATTAGTATGTTCAGATACAGGATTGGAAATCATGAAACAGGGAGATGATTTGTTCACTAACAAGCCTATACTTAGGACACGCGGGCATGTACTGAGGCTCGAGGAAAAGAAATTCCATAATGAATTAAGAAGAGGATTCTTCATCATTAGAGCAGTAAAATTCTGGAACTCATTGCTGGTGGGGGTGATTACTCTTATTGAATTTAAATCAAAACTGGATACATTTTTGGCCACTAAGGGAATCCTATAGATATGACTTACTCAAGTCAGTAGTTACAAGTCAAATATGTTGGACTCGATGGACTAACATTTTTTTCGGCCTTAATTACTATGTTACTGCCATCTGTTGGCAGTGAGTTAAACTACATCTCTTTCTCTCTCACACAGGCACAAAAACAGAGGAAATCGCAAGGTTACAGACTAGCTTTTGAAGCATGGAATGGGATTTTTTACCCAAACCCACAATTTGTCAATAAATGTAATTTCTGTAGTAGTTCACAGAGCATTAAGAATGAATGGTGGACCCCTGGGTGCAGGCCCAAATTAACAAAAGTAAAAAAAGGGGAAAAGAAAAAAAGATGAAGGGAAGAATGAAAGAGAAATACATGTAATTAAGGAAGGATAGGGGAGGGTGGGCAGAGAAACCGGAAGGTCTTGTAGCAGAAGCCTTGCTCTTGAATCAAGCGTGAATTTGTTATGAATCATGGGAAGCCTCAACCCAGTTCGAAACTTGATGCAAAGTTTAGAGCATAAGCGGTCCATCATGGGGTGATGTTCCTGAATCCAAGATTGCAAAATACTTTTTTAGTAGCATCTGCAGATACTGGCAGGAGTAAGTGATTTACCCTTAGATATATGAAGGACAGCATCCACCGCTCCCAGGATTGGCACATAATTGAGTAAATGTGAGGTAAATGTTGTTCCTGTCTCAAAAAATGTTTAATAGCTGGGCAGTCCCACATGCAGAGGAAAACAGAGGCTTAACTATGGCCACATTTCAGACATGTGCTAGTTGTAGTTATATAAACTGAAAAATAACGCTAGGAAGAAAGATAGCCTCTGTGGAAGATACTCAGAAATATCTCTCTGTGGGGGTTATTCTAGTCCATTCTTTCTCACAAAATCCTTCTTAGATGGACAAAACCATGTGCACTGCGGGTGGGGCAGATGTAACTTGTGCAGAGAGAATTAGATTTGGGTGGGGTTTTTCTTCAAAGTGAAATCTATATTGAAGTGTAAAATCATGCAGTCAGTATTTTCCCTGCACAGAAACAAAATAACTCACCCAAATCTAATTCTCTCTGCACATGTTACATCTGCCCCCCTGCAGTGCACATGGTTTTGTCCATCTAAGAAGGATTTTGTCAGAAAGAATGAACTAGAATAAACCCCTGTATTAGTTAGTGGTAAGAGTAGCAAAAGAGATTAAAGTCTTAAGGAGTAAGTTCTAGCCAGTGCGAAAGACCAGTTTTTATAGAAGTATAATCTTCAAACACTTGTGATGGGATATTGGTGTTTTTTAACTATCTTGACATCATGTTCACATCTATTAAAAATGTTTACACTTTTTCCATTTTTAAATATCTGTAGTTTGCTTTCATCTGCTTCAGTTTATGCTATACATACAATATTATAGGTGTATTGATAAATTGCATAACAAAATACTGATCCTTGAGAATGAATATAACTTGGGGATCACATACGATACGAATCAAAAGTCTTTTGACCAGTTTTCACGCATTTAGCAACAGATAGAATTTGCACCTGAACACACATTGACTCTCCACACA
The DNA here is from genome assembly GCF_055691185.1 of Crinia signifera. Lineage (NCBI taxonomy): Eukaryota > Metazoa > Chordata > Amphibia > Anura > Myobatrachidae > Crinia > Crinia signifera. Next base: position 102,110,599 of record NC_139217.1, read on the forward strand.
GAGGTGTCTCAAAATATTGGTAAAAAATATTGTTTTAACCCCTTCCTGACACAGCATGTTTTTGCCTTCCTGACAGAGCCCTTTTTTTCAAATCTGACTTGTATCACTTAAGTGGGGATAACTTTTTTTTGCTTTTACTTATCCCAGTGATTTTGAGATTGTTTTCTCGTGACACATTGTACTTCAAATTAGTGGTAAATTTGGGTCGATACAGTCTGTGTTTTTTTGTGAAAAATACCAAAATGTCGTAAAAAAATGGAAAATTTAGCAATTTGCAAAATGTTAAATTTTCTGCTTGTGAGACAAATAATCATACCACTCAAAATAGTTAATAACTAACATAGACCATATGTCTACTTTATGTTTCCATCATTATTTCAACTTCCTTTTAATTTTTTTGGACACTAGGAGGCTTACAATATGAATAGCAAATTTTCAAATTTTCAAGAAAATTTCAAACACTGATTTTTTTAGGGACCAGTTCAGTTCTGATGTGACTTTGAGGGACTTGTATGTGAGACACCCCCATAAATGATGCCATTTCAAAAACTGCACCCCTCACAGTATTCAAAACAGCATTTTGGAAGTTTGTTAACCCTTTAGGTGTTTCACAGGAATTAAAACAAAGTGTAGGTGAAATTTCAAAATTTCATTTTTTTTGCAGATTTGCAATTTTAATACATTTTTCTAAGGAACACAGTAGATTTTACTAGAGAAATGTGACAAAAAATTGATTCCCCCAATTCTTTTGTTTTCATAAATATCCTATATGTGGCCCTAGTGTGCACGTTGACCAAACCACAGGCTTCATAATAGAAGGAGCACCTACTTGATTTTGGAGCCTCCTTTTTATGAGATTATTTTTTAGGCACCATGTAGGTTTCTAGGCACCATAAGATGCTAAAAGTTAGGAACCCCCCCACAAGTGACCCCATTTTGCAAACTACACCCCTCAGGGAATTCATCTAGGGGTATAGTGTACATTTCAAACCCCCAGGGGTTTCACCAATTGTGGTACAACTGGGCAGTGAAAATGAAAAATTAATTTTTTTACACAAAAATGCAGTTCTGGCTCCAAATTTTTCATTTTCACAAGGAATAAAGGAGACAAAGCACCCCAAAATCTGTGCCCCAATTTCTCCCGAGTACGGCAATGCCTCACATGTGACCAAAAAATACCATTTGGGTGCATGGCAGGACTCAGAAGGGAAGGAGTGAATTTTGGATTTTGCAGCTCAGATTCTGGTGGAATGTTGGTGGGTGCTATGTAGCATTAGCAAGACCCCCGAAGCACCAATACAGTGGAACCCCCCCACAAGTGACTCCATTTTGCAAACTACACCCCTCAGGGAATTCATCTAGGGGTATAGTGTACATTTCAAACCCCCAGGGGTTTCACCAATTTTGATACAACTGGGCTGTGCAAATGAAAAATTACATTTTTTACACAAAAATGCAGTTCTGGCTCAAAATTTTTCATTTTCACAAGGAATGAAGGAGACAAAGCACCCCAAAATCTGTGCCCCAATTTCTACCGAGTATGGCAATGCCTCACATGTGACCAAAAAATACCAGTTGGGTGCATGGCAGGACTCAGAAGGGAAGGAGTGATTTTTGGATTTTGCAGCTCTGATTCTGGTGGAATTTTGGTGGGTGCTATGTCGCATTAGCAAGACCCCCGAAGCACCAATACAGTGGAAGCCCCCCACAAGTGACCCCATTTTGCAAACTACACCCCTCTGGGAATTCATCTAGGGGTATAATGTACATTTCAAACCCCCAGGGGTTTCACCACTTGTGGTACAACTGGGCAGTGAAAATGAAAAATTAAATTTTTTACACAAAAATGCAGTTCTGGCTCAAAATTTTTCATTTTCAGAAGGTATGAAGGAGAAAAAGCACCCCAAAATCTGTGCCCCAATTTCTCCCGAGTATGGCAATGCCTCACATGTGACCAAAAAATACCATTTGGGTGCATGGCAGGACTCAGAAGGGAAGGAGTGATATTTGGATTTTGCAGCACAGATTCTGGTGGAATTTTGGTGGGTGCTATGTCGCATTAGCAAGACCCCCAAAGCACCAATACAGTGGAACCCCCCCACAAGTGACCCCATTTTGCAAAGTACACCCCTCAGGGAATTCATCTAGGGGTATAGTGTACATTTCAAACCCCCAGGGGTTTCACCAATTTTGATACAACTGGGCTGTGCAAATGAAAAATTACATTTTTTTACACAAAAATGCAGTTCTGGCTCAAAATTTTTCATTTTCATAAGGTATGAAGGAGAAAAAGCACCCCAAAATCTGTGCCCCAATTTCTCCCGAGTACGGCAATGCCTCACATGTGACCAAAAAATACCAGTTGGGTGCATGGCAGGACTCAGAAGGGAAGGAGTGATTTTTGGATTTTGCAGCTCAGATTCTGGTGGAATTTTGGTGGGTGCTATGTCGCATTAGCAAGACCCCCAAAGCACCAATACAGTGGAACCCCCCCACAAGTGACCCCATTTTGCAAACTACACCCCTCAGGGAATTCATCTAGGGGTATAGTGTACATTTCAAACCCCCAGGGGTTTCACCAATTTTGATACAACTGGGCAGTGAAAATGAAAAATTACATTTTTTTTTACATAAAAATGCAGTTCTGGCTCAAAATTTTTCATTTTCAGAAGGTATGAAGGAGAAAAAGCACCCCAAAATCTGTGCCCCAATTTCTCCCGAGTACAGCAATGTCTCACATGTGACCAACAAATACCAGTTGGGTGCATGGCAGGACTCAGAAGGGAAGGAGTGATTTTTGGATTTTGCGGCTCAGATTCTGGTGGAATGAATGGTGGGTGTTATGTGGCATTAGCAAGACCCCCGAAGCACGGTGAAATTATGAACCTAATAATCCATAGATGTGTGGTATATTTTAAAACACTCCTTTATACATAGGCCGGGTTTGTCGGGGCAAGTGTCACACTGGAAAATAGTTTGCTTTCTTATTCCCTTTTTATAGCAAACTTTGCACCTTTTTTGTGTCCTGCCCTTTTTCCAGTGGAGGGGATTTCATCAGGAAAATGCTGCCCTGGTACAATACGGGGGCCAGTACTAGAAGTACTGGGGCCCTCTGCCTGCTGGTTCCCAAATATTAGGCCCTTTATGACTTCCTCTTGAAAGTGCATAAATGTCCCCCTCTGGCTGGTAGAACGGAATAGCACGTAAGCGTTATACAGTGCCATCTGGATGATATACACGGCCAGCTTCTTGTACCAGATTTTTGTTTTCCGCAGGGCACTGTACGGCTTCAGTACCTGATCTGAAAGATCCACTCCGCCCATGTACCTATTGTAATCCAGGATACAATTAGGTTTTGAGGTGTGGGTACTGGTACCTCGTACAGGGACGGAGGTGGTACTGTCTCCGTGAATTGTTGTCAGTATAAGGACATCCCTCTTGTCCTTATATTTGACCAACAACATATTTTCGGTGCATATTCCCCTGCTTTCACCCCATCTCATTACTTGGGCAATGTGCGTTTTTGGGAGGCCTCTTTGGTTCTTGCGCACAGTACCGCAAGCTGCTGTACCTCTTGAACCAAGGGCCTTAAACAGGGGGATGCTGGTGTAAAAGTTATCCACATAGAGGTGATAACCTTTATCCAGGAAGGGGTGCACTAAATCCCAGACAATTTTTCCACTAACACCTACGAGGGAGGGGGGGCATTCTGGCGGTTCAATTCTTGAATCCTTCCCTTCATATACCCTAAACCTGTGGGTGTACCCTGAGGTGCTTTCACACAGCTTATACATTTTTATGCCATACCTTGCCCTCTTACTGGGAAGGTACTGGCGGAATTTAACCCTTCCTTTAAAATGTATAAGGGACTCGTCTATGCAAATGAATTTATCTGGGATGTACATCTCTTCAAATTTGGCACTGAAGTGATCAATGACCGGCCTGACTTTGAATAGCCGGTCAAAGGTGGGATCATCTCTGGGTGGGCACTGTGCATTATCGTTGTAATGCAAAAATTTAAGGATTAACTCAAAACGAGTCCGGGTCATGGCCATACGGTAAAGTGGGGTGCTGTACAGAACATCTGTACTCCAATATTGCCTAATTTCTGGCTTTTTTACTATGCCCATATGAAACACCAGACCCCAAAACGTCATCATCTCTACTGCATCTACAGGGGTCCACCTAGCAAATAATGACGTGGGGTTTTGAGCAATAAACTGCTGGGCATATAAATTAGTTTGGTCCACCATTAAATTTATAAAATCATCAGAGAAAAATAATTTGAAAAAGTCAATTTCTCTGAGACCTGTGGAATCAAATTGGATTCCTGGGATGGCCAAAAACTCAGGAACCTGGGGCTCAAAATTGTCTGGTGGTGGGGTCCATACGAGATCAATTATTGGGGGGGGTCTCAGCTGCTCTACGGGGGCGTCTTTGAGGGGGTCCCTCATCACTAGAGGAGGAAGAGGAGCTTAAGATGAATCCTTCAAATTCTCTGCTTGCCTCACTGGCTGTGTCAGAGTCAGAGGCAAGCATGGCATATGCCTCCTCCGCTGAATACATTCTTCTGGATGACTGGGATGACATTTGGGATGACATTTGGGATGACATTTGGGATGCAATTTTTATTTTTGTGTTTCTGGTAGTGAAATATTTCAACACGTGTATAGTGTAGGGGGGGGTACAAACTTTATTTCAATGTAGTATGTAGTGTGTAGTGTGTATGTAGTGCAAAAAAAAAAAAAAAAAAAAAGGTCCTGCGCCAAAAATTGAGCACAGATGTTGGTCAGTAACGTCCGTCACTGAACAGCGCTCAAAGGCAACAGGAATTTGATCAAAAAAATTTGATAAAAAAAAATTAAAAAAAGACCCCACAGCACCCTAAAAAAAAAAAAAAAAAAAGGTGATCAGTGATGCGACACTGATTACCAGTGAGGGGCAGCAGGTGCACAACCTTTGGTGCAACTGACAGTGCAACTGGCAGGTATATATAAAAAAAAAACCTCTGCACCCCCAAAAAGTTGCTGATCACCTCAGATATAGTGATCAGCACAAAAGGGGGGGGCAGCAGACACAAAATATAGCACTCTCTATCACTCTCTGTCACTATCTCTCTCTATCTCTCTCTATCTCTCTCTATCTCTCTCTATCTCTCTCTATCTCTCTCTATCTCTCTCTATCTCTCACTATCTATCACTCTATGACACTGCAGCAGCAGCACTGACAGTTATATATATAAAAAAAAAAAACCTGCACTCCCAAAAAGTTGCTGGGGGTGCACAAAAGGGGGGCAGCCGACACAAAATATAGCACTCTCTATCACTCTCTGTCACTATCTCTCTCTATCTCTCTCTATCTATCACTCTATGACACTGCAGCAGTAGCACTGACAGTTATATATATAAAAAATAACCCCTGCACCCCCAAAAAGTTGCTGGGGGTGCACAAAAGGGGGGCAGCAGACACAAAATATAGCACTTTCTATCACTATCTCTCTCTATCTCTCTATCTCTCACTATCCATCACTCTATGACACTGCAGCAGCAGCACTGACAGGTATATATATATGAAAAAAAAACCTGCGCCCCCAAAAAGTTGCTGATCAGTTAATTTATACTGATCAGCACAAAAGGGGGGGGGGGGGGCAGCAGTCAGTTGCACACGCAGTACAGCTGTATATATATAAAAAATATATAGCACAATCTGTCACTATCTCTCTCTCTCTATCTCTCTCTATCTCTCTATCTATAACTCTATCACACTGCAGCAGCACAAAATATAGCACTCTCTGTCACTAGCCCTCTCTATCTCTCTCTATCTCTCTCTCTCTATCTCTCTCTATCTATAACTCGAACACACTGCAGCAGCACAGCAGCACAACACAACACAGGAAGTCACAAGAAGTAACAAGATCCAGGAACGCTACAAGCAGTGATCAGGTAAGTATTTTGCAAGGATCAGGTCAGTATATCGCGGCAGATAGGCACGGTGACCGCACTGCACGCAATTCCAGACCGGAATGGCGTCTGCAGTGCAGTCACCGTTAGTTTAAATCACCCTCCATGGCTGTGAGTGGTCCGTCGGTCCGGCGAACCAATCACGGCCTTTGGGGGCGGGTTGGGTGAGGTGGGGTGACACCAGTGTCACCCTTACACCCCGTGGTGATTGGTGCTGTACTTTACAGCACCAATCACCACCGATCCCTGTGTCACCGGCGAACGTTATTCGCCGGTGACACAGAAAACGCTGTAATTGGCTGTTCACACTGAACAGCCAATCACAGCGATCGCCGACGGGGGGCGGCATCGCAGCCCCCCCTGGGCATGCAGGGACATGTCTGCTGTCAGGGACAGCAGACATGTTTAAACTGTCACCGCGTCTATAGACGCGGTGACAGTTTAAAGCCATGACGTACATTTACGCCATGTGTCGGGAAGTACATCCCGGCCATGACGTAAATGTACGTCAAATGTCGGGAAGGGGTTAATCAGAAAAATTCCTTGGTGTGATGGGTCAAAAGTTTTTAGTTCTTTTTTTTGTAAGTTATGTCTATACTTACATTGTTTACACTATTCACAGATTGTGTCACAGTATTTCACAATACAATATGTATAGTGAAGACAGACAGCAACAATAATCTGTAAAAGAAAGGGTGACTGTCAGGTACGCATTGTAAGCAATTTTGTAATTTTACATCAAATAGTCTTTTTTTACAATCACCGCCAGAGGATCCCGGCCATGTCAAGAACAAGCTGCGTCAGGCCGCGTCAGGAAAACAATACCAGTGTTGACAAAATGATTAGTGGATAAATACAAGTCTCTGCATCAAAAAGTCCAAGATTTACAAGAAATTATAAAGTAAATATCCACATATCAACTGTAAAGCTTTGACTGAATAATTAATCAATCATCAGTGCCAAGAATAGGAGAGCAAGGGTTGCCTTTTCCCTGGAGCACAGGTTAGCAATACTGCCTCACAGCACTGATGGCTTGGGATCATTCCCACTGTGCAGAGTTTGTATATTCTCCTCGTGCTTGCATGGGATTACTCTGGGTACTCCGGTTCCCTCTTACAATCCAAAAATATACTGGTAGGTTAATTGGCTCTCAACAAATTTAACCCTAGAATTAATACTTGTGCATGTACATGTGGTAGAAAACATAGATTGTAAGCTCCACTGGGGCAGGGACAGATGTGAAAATTATTATCTGTATAGCACTGTGGAATATATGTGCACTATAAGACTAGTAATAAATAATAATAATTTTATTTATATATAGCAGTCTTCTGCTAATAGGTGCTCAACAGATAGTAAGAATGCAATACAGAACAAGAACAATGATGTATAGAAGAGCATTTAATAGACTGCAGAGAGCATGGAGATACTTAAGGAAATAATGGAAATGCTTGAGTAAAGGTGCCCACACACGCACCGATCCCAGCGGTGCGATGCTATGCGATGGGGTGCGCGCTCCCGCGGCACCTCATCGCACAGTACAAAAAGTATGTGCTGCACAGACTTTTTGTACTGGCTTTTTATCGCATAGCATCGCATCGCATGCACATCGCATGCACAAGGCATACGATGCGATGCTATGTGTGCTAGTTAAGCACAGAACGCACGCTGGGATCGATGCGTCCGTGGGCACCTTAAGAAGGAAAGTCTTGAGTCTGTTTTTGAAGCATTCTAGAGCGGGGGCCTCTTGAGCTGTGTGGGGAAGTGAGTTCCATAGAGTCAGAGCCACATGGCTAAAAGCTCGACCCCAAAATGAATTATGGAGATTCTATCTATATCTAACTGCTTCAGGTACCTTTGGTCTTGGTGATGTCGGGCTTTGAAGATCAGTACAGTAAGTTAATCTTGAAGATGATTTGCAATCTTATAGGCAGCCAGTGGAGAGAGTAAAGAATGGGTGTTATGTGGCTAGAACGGGGCTGGCTGGTTAACAGCTTGGCAGCTGTGTTTTGTAACAGCTGTATTGGATGGCTACTTACTGGAACAAGGTGCTTGGAATGATGAGACCATGGGCCTGATTCAGAAATGGACATTAAGCTGATGTTCCACAGAACTGAGCAATTATAGTCAGACAGGAAATGTTCTAAATTTAAGGTGCTGCTACACACCTGAACACAATAAGTGATTGACAAGAAATGACCATTGTGGTGTGGTAACATGGTGGTAGCAAAGAATAGCTGTTAAAATGCAGGTGAGGCCATTTTTGATACAGTACATGTATCAACTGAGAGCCAGTGGTATAATGGGTCTATAATGGGTGCAGTGTCAGGGATACAGTCATTGACATGCATTTAGGTTGCCATGTGTCTAGGTCGACACGGGGATAGGTTGACAGGATCAGTAGGTCAACACGGTCATTAGGTCAACATGGGTTAGATCAACAGTAAAAAGGCCGGCATGGGGTTCTTCACTGTTTTTTGAGCTGGTATGTGCCGACAGGCGGTATTTCATGCCCTACCATCCACTAGGGCACAGGTCTTCAACCTGTGGCCCTCCAGATGTTGGTGAACTACATGTCCCAGCATGCCCTGACAGTTTTGGCATGCTCTTATAGGAAAAAATGTGGCGATGCATGATGGAACATGTAGTTTCACAACATCTGGAGGGCCACAGGTTGAAGACCCATGCACTAGGGCGAAGGGTACACAGTGCACTTTAACCTGTGTCTATGTCGACTGTGTCGACATTCGGGCCAAAAGAACTTTGAAAAACCCCATGTCGACCTTTTGACTGTCGACCTATCACATGTCGACCTAATGACCCTGTCTACCTTATGACCCTGTCCACCTAACCCATGTTGACCTAGACAAATGTCAACCTAAATGCATGTTGACTTAAAAGTGTCAACCTAATGACTGACTAACAACTTGCTGGTGACCAACGGATACAAACCCCAGTGTCATGGGCCCCTGAGTCCCGGGGGGGGGGGATAATGTGCACACTGCACCCCTTTTTTCAATACTTACCCTCTGGAGTACTGGGGCGGCTGCAGAAGCACTGCTATATTTTTACACTTCCATATAGATCTCACTTTGAAGTAAACCCTCACCCAAATCTAACTCTATCTGCACAAGTTACATCTTCCCCACCTGCAGTGCACATGCTTTTTGGCCATCTAAGAAGGAATTTGTCAGAAAGAGTGAACCAAAATAACCCCCTTAGACCCTATTGCTCTCGACAGAAAGGAGGAGGCCCAGCCAGAGGAGGCTTCACACGGGGCTCCTCCTCTCTTAAGATGCCCTGCTGAGAGCCCTAGTGTCCAAAAAATGGCATCTGCGTTGCTACTGCTGCAGCCTGTCTGTGTAGTCATAGACTTACTTGAGCAGTTGATGTTTCCTGTTGGCTGCATATTAGTAGGCAATTGCAAATGACAGCATCTGCACTTGCTGATATCTGCAGCAGCATTGCTAAGAAAATGGCACTTGCAGCTGCCTTAGTGTCCATCTCTGCATCAGGCCCTAAATTCAATCTTGTGTCCACTGAAGGAACAACATTTAAATTTCTCCCTAAAACTCAAAGATACATAACAAGTACCTACTGTGACATAACATAGAGGGTGTGTTTATGTAGTAAGGGTACATTTCCTATCCAGCAGTGTAGCATTGAGCCATGGCACCAGAAGCAAGCTCATGTCACTACGCCCCCCCCCGCCCCAACCCCACCTCACAGTGTCCCCATACACATACATTGCCCTCAACAGGGAAAAAAGCATTGACCCCACAGAAAAAAAAACAAATAGCCCCCACAGGGGAAAAAAAATATTGTTGGATCATAGTCATTTGATTAAATTTGCTATTATATAATAATAAAAAAACAAAACACCCTGTGGAAGGCTCTGACAGCCGAAACATGTTGGAGGTACAAGAGTATGCTTTTATGACCTTGTGGGATCCCGGAATATATGATGTGCGTGCTGACCAGTATTTGAATGGTGCTACCCGGGTATTAACATCCACCGCCCATAAATACGATCACAAACGCCTTAAGGTCCCATACAGTACTAAGAATTTTTTCTATCTTATTGTATTGTTTTTTTTTTTTTAAATAAAATGTTAGCACCCTCCCCTTTGTTTCAGAGGTAATCATGGAATAAGAACAGAGTTTCCTGCATGTTTCTCGTCTAAAAAGTACATGATCAAGCCAGGCCTAGGAGAGGTCCCCTTCTGGTACACAGTCACACTTATTTAGATTATTTCCATGTACAAAACTATTTTACATTGGTAATGCACTATGAGTGTTCTCTAATTAATTTTTTGTGGAAAACATTAACCATCGAATATACATAGTCAGGAGATACTCTGAAGATTATAGGAATAATACTGTTCATTAATCCAGGCCTAGGAGAGGTCCATCGCTGTACCAGGACGACTCCAGACGTCGATACGTGAGACAGTAAAAGACATTATAAAGAATAAGGACGAATTGTGATTTTAGCTATTCCCAATCAGGCGCAAAACAGCACTAAAACTGTTCTGCAAATTAAAATATAGATACCACAAATCTTAGTAGATATGCAAAGTCAAAGTATGGCATACATGGCACGAGAAAAGTCTATTTTCCAATACAATGCATGCTTGAACTAGTCATAGTCAACAAAACTATCAAAGCAGCACATAAAGACAAAACAATCACCATCAGGTCATTATACGTTTTTTTATACATATTACATCACACAGCAGTACTTCTTATACACATGATATCACACAGTAGTACAGTAGTAGTAGTATGCTTTATACTTTATAATTTTACTACGCAGTAAAATTTCTTACACATGTTACACCTCATATCAGTGCTTCTTGTAGATGTGATACATCCAATGTTGTGGTCTCAGTGTTTTTCCTCATTTTCAGACCTTAGTCTTGCAGGGAGACCCAAGCCGTGCTCAAAAACCCCTAAGTAAGGGTGGGTATGCGTAAGTTTGGATGGAAACTGATCCGCTCATCTCTATCTGTGAGTATGAGTCCAGACAAGGCACCTGGAGCTCATGCTCCACCAAACCACCCTCGCGACTCCCCGTGTCCTATCCACCATTTAGAGGTTACCCTGAATGGGTTTTTGCACACAAAAATCACAGATGATGCCATGTCGTAGTCTCAGCAAATGGTTTTCTGTACATGCAGTTAACATTTGACTATATATTGGCAATGACTGGCTCTTCTGATTGGGACTAGGTCACGTCACTGAACAATATTGTTAATGATATCGTTCAGTGTGTTTACACTATATTGTTTGCCCAGGAGTTCTGAGGGAAATCATTAATGATATTGCTCGTGTAGCATATTGTATAGTGTGTACACAACTTATGAATTTAATGAAAAGGTTTTGTTCTCTCAAATCAGTTGAGCATCAGAACATTGTATATTGTTTTCATACACTCATTGACCACATTTTTTAAAATTAGTATTACAGTATATTGTAAAATAATAAGCAGCATCTGTTGACCGTGGGGGACGATAAAAAAACATATAGTAAACCATTTGTCAAAAGACTTTTCAGCACTGCAGTAAAATAATGCAGCCACACCATTAGAAGTCTAGCGGAAACTTGAGCAGATGAAAGCAAAATAATTAGGAAAGAAAGACTGGTAAAGTAAAATAATGTTCTGTAAAATAGGGTTACATAATAAATAAATACAGTCTGCTAATAAGAAATTGTAGATATGTATATAGAGAAAAATAAACATCTCTACCGCAAGACTTTTGGCTAATAATAATATGTGAGCAATCAGGAATTTTCATTGCACAATTATTAAAATATTGCAGCTGATGTTAGTCTCAGACTCTTCCTGTTTATTTAAAATATATCAGGGATATCAATTGAACTTTAACCCTCTTTACAAATACAGGTGATTATTTTCTTGATATGACTTTAGACACATACCATAGGGGTTTATTCTAGCTCATTCTTTCTGACAAAATCCTTCTTAGATGGACAAAACCATGTGCACTGCAGGGGGGCAGATGTAACATGTGCAGAGAGAATTAGATTTGGGTGAGTTATTTTGTTTCTGTGCAGGGAAAATACTGACTGCATGATTTTACACTTCAATATTGATCTCACTTTGAAGAAAAACCCCACCCAAATCTAATTCTCTCTGCACAAGTTACATCTGCCCCACCCGCAGTGCACATGGTTTTGTCCATCTAAGAAGGATTTTGTCAGAAAGAATGGACTAGAATAACCCCCATAGAGACAAATTCTATATTTGTTATAGTCAGTCCACACTTTGACTTAATACATGGTACTGTAAGTGTTATAATATATGTGTGTATGAACAACCCTGTGTCACTATCTACAATGCTAGTTGTTGGAAGTGAATACACCCAGCATCATCCTATGGCCTGATTCAGCAATTTAAAAATATGCTAAACCTCAGGAGCATCTGAGGGAAAAATATGTCTTACATGAACATCTCAGACCTTTGATAAAGCTGCTTGTGGGGATGCGGCAGAACCCCATCACCTTACACCTCACCTGCTCTTGGAACTCAATCTATACAGTCTGAACCAGCCCAGGATTTAGATTTCGTCTTCCATCCATTTCTACAGGATCCAGTACCTTTCTGGAGTGAAGAGAATGCCCACCAGCAATTAATAACTATAGTGGCTATCTGGCTTTGCAACTCCACTGCCAGGACCAAGTACACCACACTTCTTGAGGCTTTCCCCAGCTGGACTTGGACTCCTCTAACCCTTGATGGTAAAGTTTCACCTTAATGGTTTGGCATAAAGACTACCTATTGAACAATCTCAGGGGCATTATAGGAACACACTGATTTGCTATTTGATCATCAATAGGCGCATTTTTTAATAAGCATTTTATGATACATTACATACCTTATGTGTTAGTAAATTCCTTTATTTTATATGAAGACAATCCAATTGTTTAGATATTTATTTGATTTGTTAACGCTGCACCACTGTATACAGTATATTGTTTTGTCTTTCACAGGGTTGACTACTCAGTATGTTAGCAGCTGCTTTGTACTAGCAGTCCCACCTCAGCCCCTTCCCTGTCCTCTTTGGTGGGCTTTCTTTCCACTTTAACATCTCAGACCCGACGGCTGCCAGGGCCGTAATTTGGATGGTGTGGAGTGCATGTGCCTTATGCCCCTATTCGAAAATGAGGGAGGGGGGCAATTCTCTTCCTGGCACAAGGCTCCATAAAATCTAGTTACAACTCTGACTGCTGAATCCTAAGATTGAATTATATGCATGATCATCAGGCATCTTTGTGACACTGAGGCATGTCAGATTGGCCCGCTCAGCTTCATATCAGAGTCCATTAAGTTGTGTGTTAGAAGATGCAGACCTTGGCTTTGGACTTCTATAAAGTGGGGGCAATGCCCTCCTCCAAATCCCCCCCCACCCCAAAATTGCTGCAGCATATCAATCAGGATGTGGCTCAGGGTACTGAATGCGACCAAGCAGAACCTGTTCTGCACATGCACAGAATGGATCCTGTGGACGCACCGGTGCCCCACCACTGGGGGGCACCGGTGCGTGCTGGGCCCCCTGTCTGGCCTGCATGCTAGGCCCCCTGTCTGGCATGTGGACTAGGAGTTCATTCCTGCACAAACTGTGTGATAGATTCTCTCATTTAGAGAAAAAAGCATAAACATAATTACACAAAAAGATAATTATGTTTACATTTCATACAGAATAATGTTATTGTTTACACTACTATGAACAATTGTTATGTTTCGAGTAAACTAAAGGTGTGTACACACGGCAGATCCTGCCGTGAGATGCGAGTCCTGATGTGATCAGATCGGGACTCGCATCGCGCGGCATGCAAGAGGGGCACAAATTTAGACTATATAGTGCAGATCTGCACTATGTAGTCTTGCCTGCCCTCTCTATCTCGCTGCCGATTTGCGCTGACACGGGAGCACGCATCGGCAGCGCATCGGGCTCGCAAGCCCTAAAAAAGCATGCAATATGGCTTCTGACGTTCACTATATCGGGAACATCGGAAGCCAAATCTTACCATGTGTACACACTATTAGAGTTCTGCGAAACTCAGGCTTCATTTTTTAAATGATGGTGATGGTGATCAATGATAATAAGGTTTTACAATAGTTGTTTTTACAATATACTTTTTCCACGTGAAACAAACTGTAGCTTTAAAATCAGTATCCTCCCACCCTTGACTTCTTGTAATACAAATGTGTTCATTCTAATTGACTGCTTATTCAATCTGAAGTTTCTGCAGAATGCTATGGTTTTTGATTACAACTTATAGTATAATGCAGGCGATATCACAGAAATCTCTTGCAAAATTATATTAGCATTAAATATCGTAGTCCCAATTATTCTTAATGACATCTAAAATCGGAGCCCTATGTGCTAAGCCCTAAACAGTGAAGCTTTTCAAAGCCTTGTTAGGTATCAAAATTTTCAGTTAGTGTGAATCCCTTTAAGATTATGGGGGTTTATTCTAGTTCATTCTTTCTGACAAAATCCATCTTAGATGGACAAAACCATGTGCACTGCAGGGGGGCAGATGTAACATGTGCAGAGAGAATTAGATTTGGGTGAGTTTTTTTTGTTTCTGTGCAGGGAAAATACTGACTGCATGATTTTACACTGCAATATAGATCTCACTTTGAAGAAAAACCTCACCCAAATCAAATTCTCTCTGCACAAGTAACATCTGCCCCACCCGCAGTGCACATGGTTTTGTCCATCTAAGAAGGATTTTGTCAGAAAGAATGAACTAGAATAACCCCCCATGGAGACAGTCGAGAGAACTTCCAATCCCCATCCTGAAGTCTCTACCCTGCATCGGTCCGATTCTCCAGGGGTTTTCACATAATGTCAGGGATAAAATTCACAGGCATAGCGATTCTCACTACCGCTGTCCCTGCGGTTCCCAACATACATAGTGGGGATGTGTTTAGTAAAACTACACATATCCGCTGTGGAATGGTGTGTTAACCCTTTAAGTGGCATCTTTGCTGTAAGTGATCCTCAAAATATTCGCTAAAAATGCCAGCATTGCTCACAGCGACTGTTCTTCTTGTATAAATAAATACAAATACAGCCAAGTCGCTTAATTGAAGTTTAGTTAAATATTGCACCCGAAAGAAAAAAAGTCACTGTGAGCGACGCTGGCAGTTTTATTGGGCATTTTGAGGATCTCAAATGTCAAGAAATGTCAAGAAATCAGATGTGGCCTTTTGATTGACATTTAAAGAATTTACAGCATGTAGTTCAATCCCCTATTGTGACCGAAGCTGGAAGTTACCCACTAGGAATTAAAAAATATTTTATTATAATGTTCTTGGGCTGGAACAGAGGCGTAACTCTGGGAGGCAATGGAGTCATCTGCCGCCGGGCTCCTGCTCCCAAGGGGGCACCTCTCCTCCCTGCATGTTTGAATCATTTAACTGAAAGCTGCTAATATCACTTCTGTGGCTTATTTCCCCTCCTAAGAGGGGGAATAAGCCATAAAATACATAACATGCATAGATACATGCATGCATATATTAATATAAGGTGTTGTGTGTGTGTGGTGGGGGGCACCAATATTTATCTTGCCTCTGGGCAACTGGGACGAACTTACGCCACTGGGCTGGAATATTGTACAGTAATTAGCATGGCTGCTAGCCACATGGGTTTCATTCTCAACCAAAGGGCTATCTGTGTGGAATGTCTGCTGTGTGTTGTGAATGATTTTGGATAAAACCCATTCAAAGTCAATAAGTGATGGGGTCACAGAGTGCAATATCATTTAAATAAGTTCAGTAAAATGCTGGCAGCAAGATTATGCGTAAAACAAAGGCCGTAGTGCAGAATGTAACACTTTGAGTGCCAAGTGATTTGTCAAAATAGGTGTGAAATATGCCAGTCAAAATTTTATTTATCATATTGACCTGTAATGTTTACCTTATATAAAAAATATAATCTTTTTTTACACTACATTTTTTATTTGCATTTATATAACACATGTGAGTGACACTAGCATTTTTAGCAGGTATTGTGAACATCTCTCACAGAGCTGTTGCCACCCAAAGGGTTAAATTCCACAAACCTAAAGGACTGATACATTTAAACAAGCATCAGAAGACTTTTTGCATTTTCTGTACTATCATCTTCAAAATGTAAGTGTTGCTTAATACTTTGTCTAAAAGGACAATTACATAAATTTGGTAATTAAATAAACAGAAATATATAACCGATCTTAACATGGTCTGGAACTCAAGCTATGACTTATATGGAATTTCCTTTTTTAATTACATTGTGAAAAACTGCCTAAAATCTAGAGGGATAGTATAAGAGAGTTGTATGTAAGCCAAATAAGCTTTTTCTTGTTTCCAGGGGGAAGTCAATGATATCTTTCTGTACGTACGCACCAGTTTCTTCAAAAAGGAAATTTGTAAAGATAAACTGCACAGTGGCTGTCCATTAAAAGTCAGACTATTACTTTAAAGTAAGTGGGTGAAGGTTATCAAAACAAAAATATGGAACATTTGATAAAGCTGCCAACTGTGAGTGATTACTATATTAAGAGAAGGATAAACAGTCTGCAGATAAAATGAAAACAGACAAATCTGGAATTTTAAATGGTTGCATCAATGTAATAAATCTGTATACATGAAATTTGGAAATGTTTTACATGACTTACATTGTACAAAAGGATGATAATAATCACAATAATAATAATAATAATAATAATAATAATAATTCTATAGCACTTTTCAACAAATAGGACTCAAATGGCAGATACTGTATAATGTGATGCGAGTCCGGAGGCCGTGCAGGATGCCGGCTGAACTCAAAGTTTTTTCTTTAAAGGGGGAAGTCATTTACAAGGCAAAACCATACATTGTAAATGACTGCCCCTTTAAAAAAAAAAAAAAAAACCTCTGGGTAAGGCCATTATCCCACACAACCGCTGGGCTCACACTGCATTACACCCAGCCAAAATTGTTTTATATTTGCATGTACAGCTCAAAATACAAAATATGCTGAACAGGAGAGAAAACTAAGCATTTGGGTAGCAGTTGTAGGAACTAATAGAACGTTATTGGAATTCTTGAGAAAGCAGGAGTCTTAAGTCTGTTTTTGCAGTATTCTAGAGTGGTGGCCTCTCGAACTGTGTGGGGCAGTAAGTTTCATAGGCACAAAGTCACAAAGCTGACAGCTCGACTCCTAGATGAATTCAGACAAATTCTAGGTACTGCTAGTCCTTCATATACAGATCACAGTAATCAAGTTGGGCAGTAACAGCGGCGGAACTACTGCCGGTGCAGCCGTTGCAGTGCACCGGGGCCTGAGGAGTTAATGGGGCCCGCTGCCGCTCGCACGCAGCTGTTTTTTTTAATGTATAGTGCTGCTGCGGCAGCGAGATCCCAGCATAAATACAGATCTCCGTCCCCCATGTGTCCGTCTGCGGCAGCGGGAGGCCGGGAGCTCCGTCCTTCCTCTGCCTAGTGCCTAGCAGTGGAAGCTCTGCCCAATCACGTCCGTCAACGGCCTGCCAGATTTGTCCACGGCCACGCAGCAGCTAGGCTCCCCTCTGCCCAACATCTCAGACCCACCCTCCGCCATCCCTCTTCCGCCCGGCACCTCCATCCACGGCCTGCCAGCTTTGTCCACGGCCACGCAGCAGGTAGGTCCCCCTCTGCCCAGCACCTCAGTCCCACCCTCCGCCGGCTCCAGGTAACTCTGTCCCCTCTCTTCTTCCTCCAGTGTATACTACTATCGAGGGGCATTATGTGTGTTGGCTATGGGGGCATTATGCATGTGGCACAATGGGGGGACATTATGCATGTGGCAATACGGGGGGCATATGGGTGCATATGTGTAGGCGGCACTATGGGGGCATATGTGTATGTGGCAATACTGAGGGGGCATTATGTATGTAGCACTACAGGGGCATTATGCATGTGGCACTATGGGAGGCATTATGCATATGGCACTATGGGGGGCATTATGCGTGTGACACTAAGGGGGGCATTATGCGTGTTGGTACTACGGGGGGGCATTATGTGAGTGGCACTAGGGGGGAATTCTTTTATAAATTGCACTACTGGGGTAATTCTCTGTGTAAATGGCACTACAGGGGGCATTCTGTGGGGTATTATGCATGGAAGCAGCACTGCTACTGCAGGCATTATGCGTGGAAGCAGTGCTGCTACTGCAGGCATTATGCGTGGAAGCACAGTGCTGCTACTGGGGGCATTATACGTGTACAGAGCCAGTGGAACTCAGAAGCACGGTGGGGTGTCACCAACTCAGAGAGGTGGTCTCCTCTGCCGGCTTTCCCCCGCTGGATCCCTGGCTATCTGGCACCTGCTGTTTAAATTAAATAAACCAGGAGCCAGGATAATCGGGCAAGCAGGAGTGGCACTGCAGGGGCTCAGAGTATCTGTCCACGTACAGACAGAGACCGTGCGCATTTCCAAATTTTGCTACCACCATAGAGGAAACAGACACCTCCCTACACCAATAGCAGGTCACCCAGCTGTAGCTGGAAGTGCAGATTCCGGAAGTGCTGGCAACGAGCATGTTATCCCACTTGGGCAACAAGCATGTAATCCCCCAGGCAAGGAGCATGTAATATCTCTGGCAAGGAGCATGTCACCACCTATGGCAAGGAGCGTGTAACCCTGGGTACTTACACTTATGTGGCATAAAAATAAATGGGCATTGTGGTGCGTGACATCATGTGTAATGAACAATACGGTGTGTGGTATAATATGTAGTGGGCATTACAGTGTGTGGTAAAATGTGTACTAGGCAATTCAGTGTGTTGTATAATGTGCAATGGTCATTATGGTGTGTGGTATAATATAAAATGGGCATTACGGGGTGTGGCATAATGTTTAAAGGGCATCACAGTGTGTGGCATAATGTGTAACGGGCTTTACATTTGAAGAAAACAAAACAAAAAGGCACTGCAGTTTTTTTATGTGCTGGGGAGGGGGGACCAGATTTTTGCACCTGGGCCCACAACTCGCTTGTTCCGCCTCTGTGCAGTAAGGAGCAGTGACGTGTGTTGAGGAAAATGGCTAATGAGGCATAGGCTAGTATGAGAGCCTGATTTACATATATGATTTAGTGGTGGTTGATTAGAATAATTTAAGTTTTAAAAAACTGCTTTATATTATTCTTAAAACTCTGGAGTTTACTGGAATATGGCAGATGAGGATTGGCCTCCCCTGTCTACCCTGGCCATATGTCACTAGTAAGGAGACAGAAGCTGCTTCAAGCACCTTGGGCCCTGGTTATGTATGGCTTTAAAAGTCAGTAAGCCAACCTTTAAACAGATAATAAAGAAATCATATTGAAAAATAAAAGTTATATATTATAGTTTCTTTCAGTATGTAACACATATATTTGATGACTTTTCAAACTTGCTTTGTATAGTTTATTACAATAGTAATCTTTGACCTCAAATCAGGCTCATGGTTGATGTTGAGAAGAAGCTAGTCTTTGCAGCAGAAGCTTAGATCATAAGTATCAAGGACAGTGCCCATAATCATTTGGTTACTTTTATTGCTAGTATATACTGTGGTTATTTCACATGGTTAAATGACTAACCAGAGACTAAATACAAGCTCTGAACCTTAGTAGGTAGGCATGGTTATTCAAAATGAGGGGGTGGCTTTATGTATTATGTCTCTGTCAATTTTTTTTTCTTTTAAATCCTTTTGATAGTTTGAACTATGTCAACATTGTGGTGTCCACTTTATTGTCAATGTGGTTACTGTTGGCCATTAGACTGGATACTGCGATGTGTGCCTTTTTCTTGCTAGGCAAATGACCAACATTCTCGTTTTGCTCCTACTGCCAGCCACCTGCTTTAAAGACAATCCCATTCCTATTCCTGTTCAAAAGGTCAACAATGACATAAAGTCAACACAAGCAAAAATTGAACATGAAAAGAGTTGACACATGAAAAGATCAGCATGCATTTTTCTTTTTTTTTTTAACTTTTGGGGGGGGGGGGCGACACTGGGACTTTATGCATTTTTTTTGCTTTTGCATTTGTTTAACATATCAGGATGTGAAAAGTTGGGTTTATCAGTTCCACCTCCCAGCTCAGTGTCAGTGAGCCACATGCAGTCCTTGGGACTTTGACTGGCAATGACTTACTATTGGAAGTCCTACCTGTCAGTCACCTGCATGACAAGCAGTCTCATTGGGATGTGATTCCTCCCTTTGGGACTGCCATAAGCGGAGAGCTGTCTTCCTTAGGAAGCCACTGCTTTTCCTTCCTTTGATGTCTTCTATGGGCTGCAACCAGTGCAGCCCATAGAATCCAAGCTTTGTGCATGCTACTGCGCATGCTACTGTGCATGGGCATCTGTCATTTACATTCTACAGGTGCTGGAAATGACAGCATGGTGTGGACCAGGCAGCAGAGACCTGCCAGCCATTACACCCGAGTAGTAGCAACCGCTGGAACTTATTGACTGCTAAACTGGGTTCAATTAAAGGAAAACCTTGCTGTTATTTTAGTCTTCAGCCTTGGCAGAGAAGAGGGTTTGTATCTCTCCTGCTTGCATGGATGTATAAAAAAATTATGTGAATTTCTTCTATGGGTAACACTGTTATTATTGTTGCAAGCAAGAAATGAGTATATGGTCTTTGCAAATTTCTATTAAATTGAACTATTTTATCACATAAAAATGATCAACTAAAACAATTCAGTCCAAATTTTCAATGAAACATCAATACTGTAAGTATGATTCCAAACATTGCCACTACTAACCAACATGATTTAAAAAGCTACTGTACTGTAGGTACAAACCAGAAAGATAAGAGGAACCACTCATAATTGTTTTGTCAGATTGCTTAAATGATCATGGAAAACATTCGATTTCCATATGATACACTATACAGCTACTATTCTTTATATAAATAATAAACATTTCCGTAAAAGATCATTGAGGCAATGTTTTTACAGTTAATAAGACACTGCATTTCATGCATGACATCGGCTTATCAGGACCTACCAATGTCAAGCAGCTCTCCTTCCGGTTTGAATGTCAGTGGGCACAGGATGCTCTATACACACTGTGCAATAATTTTACTAATTGGCTTGAAAATTGCACAACATCTAACATAAAAAAAATAGAATAGAATAGAGCAGGTAAGAACCACTTGGCCCATCTATTCTGCCTTACAGTACATGCACAGTCTTACACACATGGGTTATTGGATTGTAGGAGGAAACCGAAGCACCTAGAGCAGTGGTTCCCAACTCTGGTCCTCAAGTACCCCCAACACTGCATGTTTTCCAGGTCTCCACCCAGAATCACAAGTGACATAATTAGCTCCACTTGTGGATCTTTTAAAATGTGTCTGAATAATGAGTGCACCTGCTAAGTGACCTGGAAAACGTGCACTGTACTTGAGGACCAGGGTTGGGAACCACTGACCTAGAGGAAACCCACCAGTGTAATGGGAAACTATTCAAACTCCAAAAACTTAATGTTGTGAGGCAGTAATGCTAACTTTATATTAACTGTACTGCTACCACTGGAACACTGTAAACAAGAAAAATCTTAATCCCCCCCCCCCCCCCTTTTTAAAAAAATATAAAGCAAATTGTTGATATAAACAATAAGGAAATCTATGTTACCAACATTAGTACAATTTTATATATGCCTAGTAATGTGTGATAAGGAAGTAGACACATCTAACATAAAAAAAAATAGAATTTGTTAGCAGGTAAGAACCACTTGGCCCATCTATTCTGCCTTACAGTACATGCACAGTCTTACACACTAGGGTTATTGGATTGTAGGAGGAAACCGAAGCACCTAGAGCAGTGGTTCCCAACTCTGGTCCTCAAGTACCCCCAACAGTGCATGTTTTCCAGGTCTCCACCCAGAATCACAAGTGAAATAATTAGCTCCACCTGTGGATCTTTTAAAATGTGTCTGAATAATGAGTGCACCTGCTAAGTGACCTGGAAAACGTGCACTGTACTTGAGGACCAGGGTTGGGAACCACTGACCTAGAGGAAACCCACCAGTGTAATGGGAAACTATTCAGACTCCAAAAACTTAATGTTGTGAGGCAGTAATGCTAACTTTATATTAACTGTACTGCTACCACTGGAACACTGTAAACAAGAAAAATCTTAATTCCCCCCCCCCCCCCTTTTTTTAAAATATAAAGCAAATTGTTGATATAAACAATAAGGAAATCTATGTTACCAACATTAGTACAATTTTATATATGCCTAGTAATGTGTGATAAGGAAGTAGACACTTCTCATTAAATGTCTGAATTAGAACTTAGCTGTTTAAAGAATGTGACATAAATATGTATCACCAACAACTGAGTGACCTTACTAAGAACTCCGGAAGGGATTTGGGGGAGGATACACGGATTTCATCTGAACTGTTGAGATAGGAAATCCCACTCATATTTTTCTACATATACAGTCTGTTATCTTGGGTGATGAATAAGCTCTGGCTGGAGAAAATCCCACATACATACTTTAATACTCATAAAAGTTAGATATCGGGAAATTCTTTAAAATTTTGTAAATACATTGTTCTATGTTTCCTATGTAGAATGAAAGTAAATGGAAACACAGAAAAACATTTATAAACACTCAGGGAAAACCTGTAGCAGAAAAGTTCTTCCACTTACTTATAGTATGTACCCCACCCATGGGGCACCTTGATGGAGGGGAAGGGGGGTCTGGTGGCTGATTCTAATTACCTAGGCTTGTGCTTATTGGAGTCACACAGCATGGGCTGGGAACCATAGGTGCCGACTCTGTGGGTGCTTGAGGGCCCGAGCACCCATGGAAATTGATGAGCACCCACCCGCTCAGCAGTGGCCCACCCGTGTCCCACTGCACTCTCCCTCCCTTGACGCTGGCACAGGTACTGTGTGGGCATTTATGTATTTGGCAATGTGGGGGCATTTATGTATTTGGTACTGTTGCCATAATTTGAATATTGGAGACAACTGTGCTGCGTAATATAAATCAGTATTATTTTGTGACCACGCCCCCTTTCCATGAAGCCACTCCCCTATATTTTTGGCTTGAGCACCCACCAGCAAAAACATAAATCGGCACCTATGCTGGGAACAGCTGCTATGGGGAACATTGTACAACCACTGATGACAACAATAGGTGCCGGCACACCTTTCAAATTTGCACAAACACATGTATGAAGGTGGAGTGTTTGGTCTTGGTATGTTGTGCCCTCAATAACTATCTAAGAAGAGAGACCACCTAATCAGAACCTGTTTCTTCAGCCACAGAGGTACCAGACCACATAGTGGAAATTGACAGGTGACTATCTGTGGCTGGATCATAGGTTCATGTAGTACCCTCTGCTAAAAATACAATGGTGTTGGGACAATACTATGGCAGGAGGAAGCTATCCAATAAACTTTATAGTTATGAGATTCAAATATTTGTTTTTCCTTTCTTCATGTTAATAAAAAAAAAAGAAAAATGTATGCTGTTCAGGGCCGGTGCAAGGCACCGGAGCGCCCTAGTCAGGGATGGGAAGGGGGCACTCCGGTGCCCAGGCGGTGTCATTGTATGGGGGGGGGTCACTGTATCAACTCCCTACTCACCACCGGGCCGCCCATCTGTAATGGACTGTCTGTCGGGGTTGTCCGCTGCTGTTCTCTCCTCAGCTCCGGGGTCTGCCTCATGACCGCCGCTGATGGAGAAACTGCTGAAGACCCGGCCGTGTTTGCGCTGCCGCAGCATCATTCCAGGGTGGGTGGGGGCTGCTCCGGTGCTCACTCGCTCCCCCTGTGGGGGAAGGGGTGCCGCTCCACACGGGGGGGGGGTTTGCGGGTATTGTGGCGGGAGGCGGCAGCGTCCTTCCACGGGGGGTTCAAGGTGATGCGGCGGGTGGACTTGCTACAAAAATGCCACCCTCCAGTGGCCGGCGCCATAGGCAAATGCCTAGAGCTGCCTAGTGGTGGCGCCGGCCCTGATGCTGTTCATAAATTATATATTATTTTATTGGTGTTTACAAGAACTATGGGGAAAACATTAGTGGCAAGGTTTTAGGGGTGTGCATATACGTTCCCTGAAAACTCACCTCTTCAGGCAAGCCTATCATATTTAAGTTCTACACGCATAACCCTCTGAGGCACTTATGTATTATATAGCTTCCCTTCTGGACTTGTAACTTGTTGGGACTGCTATGCTATTACTGGTGCCTGTCCTTGTGTTTCCCTCCTATATCCCTATAGATTGTAAGCTTGCAGCAGGGCCCTCCTACCTCCATGTCTGTCTGTTGTTACCCAGTTTGTTTTATCACTGTTTACTATTGTAAAGCGCAACGGAATCTGCTGCGCTATATAAGAAACTGCAAATAAATAAATAAATAAATAAATAAATATACTGGTTTTAAAAAGGAATCCTAACCTTAAAAATGTTACATGTTGGTACCCCTATATTTAGTTATTTATTTTTAACAGTTTCTTATCATTTGTATCACATTTATTAGATGACATGCCCCTGCGGTGTTCCAGCAATTTATAAATGAAATCTTTCTTATATAGCGCACACATATTCCACAGAGCTTCACAGAGAATATTTGAACATTCACATCAATCCCTGCCCAAGTGGAGCTCACAATCTATATTCCCTTTTTATTAATATTATAATTTTATTTATAAGGCGCCACATGTTTTTTGCAGCGCCGTACAAAGGAACAGTACACGGAGACAAAACTTGGCATAACATTGAATAAATAACAAAAATAGAGAACAAATAAAGAGTGCCACAGTTCAATACACATTACAGCTTAAATATAAGTAGTGAGGACTCAATCAACATACTATAAGAGGCTTGAGGTCAATGATGGAGATGAGTATGCGGACGAAGATGCTCACTGAGTGTTTGAGTATAGGAGAGCTGTGAGTGAAATGTGAAGAGAAGAGGGCTTTAACAACAGGAGGGAAGAGGGCCCTGCTCGGAGGAGCTTACAATCTAGTAGGAAGGGAAGACAGACAGATTACAAGAGGTGCAAGCAAGTGGGTGGTGGCTAGATAGCAGGATATAAACAGGCAAGGGGTCGGAGAACCAGCTAGTTTATGCAGGACTAGTTTATGCAGTGGAAGGGTACACTTTGATGAATAGGTGAGTTTTCAGTGCCCGTTTGAAGCTTTGCAAGGTCGGGGAGAGTCTAATGTGGCGAAGGAGTGCGTTCCACTGAAGGGTTGCAGCACGGGCAAAGTCCTGTACTCTAGCATGGGAAGCAGTGATCAGGGTGGAGGAGAGACGACAGTCGTCGGCCGACCGTAGAGGGCGGGAGGGTGTATGAATGGAGATAGCATTACAGTAGTCAAGCCGTGAGATGACCAGTGAGTGGATGATAAGCTTAGTTGCACTTCCACATGTACATGCACACTCATTCATTCTGGGGTTAATTTTTGTTAGAAGCCAAATAACCTACCAGTATATTTTGTGTTTTTCCTGCCCACCTGGCCCCTGTCCAAATAAATCACAAGATAATTATAATTCTTTTGTGTTCCTACTGAATAAATTATTTAAGAAAACAGAATTCATTAGCTATAATATGAAGACCAACAAATGCCTCTATAGTAGAGATTATGCCAACTGTTTAAAAAAGCAATGCTACAAATTCTCCCGTACAGTAAAGGTCATAAATAACTATGCCAACATCATTTGGGTAAAAAAGAACCAGAATTTTCAATAAATATAAAGCAGTCACATCGTTCATTCACAGGGGCAAATGAAGTACATAAAATCTTAATGAAACAAGATAAGGTCCAGATCAATGTTTTAAACATTATAAAAAAACGAATATAACGAATAAATAATGAAAAAAATATATATAAACAATTAGTTCTACACACATAACCCTCTGAAGCACTTATGTATTATATAGCTTTTCTTCTGGACTTACAACTTGGTGGGACTGCTATGCTATTACTGGTGCCTGTCCTTGTGTTTCCCTCCTATGTCCCTATAGATTGTAAGCTTGCAGCAGGGCCCTCCTACCTCCAAGTCTGTCTGTTGTTACCCAGTTTGTTTTATCACGGTCTACTATTTTTAAAGCACAATAGAATCTGCTGCGCTATATAAGATACTGTAAATAAATAAATAATAAATAAATAATAAATTGTAAAAAGTAGTGTTGCCATGGTGAGAGAACTATGTACTCATATCTGAATGTGACTGCTGGAAGTGGTGGGATAGGAGGGTGGGTGGTGATAGTTTGGGCCGGAACAGGTTTGGAGGATTTCCTGTCACAGAATATGTGGGTGGGAGGGGTGGGGCCTGATGTTTTGGGATGCTGCCATGATGGAAATGCTATGGAGCTTCCTTCCATCAATCGGTCATGAATGGCATGCCGCATAGCATCACATATCACAGTAATGACATTGATAATTTGTTATGTGTCCAAGTCACACATCTCACTAGCCAGGTTAAAGGCGAAATGGTCAAATTTGTTCAGGGTCTTCTGTCCTCCGGATGTTTAAAAATTGAAGGTAGGGTCCAGCTCTGAAGAGCCAGCCTGTAAAAGAGAAATAACATTAGTTTAAATCAAAAAATGAGCAGAGTGTGCATACTATATGTGTGCATACCAACCAGATCCCAACTTTCCAGTTTTTCCTCTGCCTTGGTCACAGGAGATTAGGGATTGATGGAACTCTGGCTCTTGGTCAACAGTGAAGAGGAGCATGTCATAGTACCACAATAGTTTTTTGTACCTCATCACCCCCTGGTCCTGAACTTTGTGACCTCTTATATCTTTTCTGTTCTTTTAAAAAGTCGTTGTAAAATTATGGATCTTCTTCTTTACCCATTTGATGTCAGAATTCCTGTTATGGCCTTTACTGTAATGGACCAGTTTCTCAAATGCAGTATTATTTATGGACCGGTTGGTGTAATCCTTGTATTTTTGGGATGCCAGAGGCACTGATTTGTCTAATGATCAAATAAATGCAGTCCACAATTTTCTGTCCCCAGACATGGTCTGAAAATATTTTTAGAAAAAAAAAAAAGGTTAGTACAGTATACACATACAGGGGCAGCCTGCTACATGTAACAAGAGAGGGATTTGATGGAGTCGTGTGGTGCTAAGGAACTGCAGATGAACCAGATGGTGAAGGGTAAAAACGGGCAGGTTTAATTACAGATTTTTTTCATAAATGAAAAACAAAGGGACAGGACTCAAATACTTCTTTGAGAGATAAAGTCAATGGTAAATAAGGTAAAGTCATTGTATAGGCAATTTGGGGTATCAGGTTAGCTCAGGGGTGGGCAACTATTTTGGCTGGGGTGCCGCTTTACACTTCCAGTAAATATTCGAGGGCCGCACACAAAATATCTTGTATCCAGATGGAGCCATCCTCATCTAGCCCTTTAATAAGATTAAGTGAATAATCGGATATCAGTGCTAATCCCCACTGTATTGTATTGTATTGCTGCTGAGAACAAGAGGCCTTGGCTCACCATGGCTATCCAGAGAGGGCTAGATGAGGATGGCTCCATCTGTATATGCTGCTGTCTGGGTCCTGGGGGAGATGGGATGTAAAATGGAGGCAGCTTCTACCTCTATTTTGCATTCCCTCACCCCCAGGACCCAGCAGCAATTCTACCTTAACACAGCTGCCTCCGACCCCCACTGCACATGAAGCTCCACCCCACCCGCCTCCTAGCATCTCAGCATGTCACTCACATCACAGGAGGAGGGAGGAAATACCCCGGCTCGCTGTAGTGGTGTGGGCTGCGGGTTGGCAGGGCCATCTTAACAGCATCATGTGCCCCGGTACAGTGGAACCCCTACCTGCACAACTATATATATATATATATATATATATATATAGTTTTAGAGATGGATCCCACCGAAGGTGATATAATATATATATATATATATATAGTAGAGGTAGGGTCTGGCACTCCTGTAGAATAGATAAACTGCAGCCGGTGCCCTCACAGTCTGATAGAGACGAATATAGATGTGGAGGGTGCGGCACTCACGGCGTAATAAATAAGCAGCAAACAGTAGTTGGATATCAACGTTTCAATTTCATTGTCGAAATTTTCATCAGGATAAATATACAGTAGAAAAAGCATACCTTTATAGCAGACAAATCACCACGTGAATCACAGCCGTCTGACGCATACACGCCCCTCAAGCGGCGTTTGATGACGTCATTACACGGGACGGCGTTACCAACCAATCCCCAGTGCCATCACCATAGTAACATATATAAACAAAAACATAGCAGCTGGAAAAGAAACAATAATAGCAGTTAGAATAAAGCGTAAATCTTAATAAGCATAAAGTTACAGTATACAGTACATATAATTAACGGAACATATTGTAACTGATCTGTTCATTAAGCCCGCGTGGAGCGATCACATCTAATTTAAATATCCACAGCGCCTCGCATTGCAGTAGTTTGCGTGGACGGTTACCACCTCGTAATGTAGGTGGTATACAATCGATCATACGGAACCGAAGGCTGTTAAGGGGATGTTTATGAAGGAGAAAATGACGTGCGACCGGCTGGTCGCTATGTCCTTTCTCTAAAGCAGCCCGGATAGAGCTCCTGTGTTGAGCTATCCTTTCTTTGATCTTCCTCTGAGTCTTACCGATATAAACTAAGCTACAAGGACAAATAATCTGGTAGACAACGTAAGAGGAGTTACAATCAAAACGATAACGGATTTTAAATGATTGACCGGTGTGGGGGTGTGAAAACGAATCACCAGTCAGAAGGAACTGGCAGGCAGTACAAGTGCACCTGAAGCATCCTAGTTTAGGACCACCTAGAAATGTAGTTCTGGTGGGCATAGGATGAAAATTGACTTCATTTTTTACCAATAAATCGCGCAGGTTACGGCCACGTGAGTAACATGGCATTATGCGTTGCTGGCCAAAAGGTAATGAGGGGTCAGAACGTACAATCGGCCAACATTTTTTGACAGTTTTAGCCACTGAATCAGAGAGAGTATTATAACGTGTCACCCAAGGGAGCCTATCAGTGTCATGTTTATCACGTACTTTAGGTAAAAGCAGAGTAGCACGATCCATTTGGAGAACTTTATTCTTACTTTCCAAAAGTAATTTCAATGAATAACCGCGCTCAGTAAATTTAATAACCAGCTCATCAATTTGACGTACAGCTTCTTCTTTGACATTATTGATGCGATGAATTCTTATCATCTGAGAGTATGGTAAACCACGGACCAGACCGGGTGGATGGCAACTTTGTGGCAACAATATAGTGTTCCGGTCCGTGGGTTTAACATATACAGAAGTTGACAATTGCCCCTCACATAAATGGATATTAATGTCCAAAAAATGCACATAACTATTGCTAAGCTCAGAAGTGAATTTGACGGGGCTGTCAGATAAATTGTGGGAATCAATGATAGTGGATAGTGAAGGAATGTCACCACGCCAAATAATTAATAAATCATCGATATAACGTTTAAACAAAATAATATGATCACTAATAACACTGGAAGAAAAAAAGATGTCAAATTCAACTGAAAACATAAAAATGTTTGCGTATGCCGGTGCCATGGAAGATCCCATGGCACAGCCTTTGACCTGTAAATAAAATTCCTTGTTATAAATGAAAAAATTATTGTTCAAAATAAATTCAAGTAATGACAGAATAAAAATAATCAATGCCTCGTCAAATTCACTTCTGCGCTGCAGAAATCTCCTGACAGCAGCGATACCTAAAGAATGGGGGATGATAGTATAAAGATTAACAACATCTACTGTTGCCAGGATGCATTCTGACGATAATGTCGGAAGGGTATCAAATTGCTGCAAAAGTGATGTACTGTCCAATAGAAAGGTAGATTCTGCTTGAATGAGAGGCTGAAGAAGAGCGTCAATATATGTGGCAGCAGGTTGTAGCAACGAGTTGGTAGCAGCCACAATAGGGCGACCCGGGGGAGGGTCAAGCCCCTTGTGGATTTTGGGCAATGTATATAATGCCGGAGTCACTGGGAATTCAGGAAGAAGAAGTTTACCGATTTTATCGGAAATGACACCAGAGTCAATACCACCTTGAACAATCGCACTCAATTTCTGTTTACATATATTAACAGGATTGCTGGACAATTTGATGTAGGTAGACTTATCAGAGAGATGACGTAGAGTTTCTTTATGGTAATCAGTAAGGTCTTGAAGAACTATACCTCCGCCCTTATCAGCAGGGCGGATGATAAGATTATCATTGCTGGCAAGGCGTTGGATAGCTTGTCGTTCCAATGTAGATAAATTCGGATGTTGACGAGTTGGTGCTTTTATAATAGAGTCGACATCTTGCTCCAATATCCTAGTGAAAGCCTTTATACTTGCGTTATGAGTTTGTGGCTCAAATAACGAAGGTGGGCAAAATTTCTTAAGAGAGTCTGGGATAGATGGTTGGGCATCATTGATATTAGGAGAGGGGTCACGATTATGGAAGAATTCTTTAAGTTTTAATTTCCTTACAAGCTCTGATTTCTCAATGTGCCATTGAAACTGGTCGTGGGGAACTGATGGTATGAATGATAAGCCCCTATTCAGGAGTTTCAATTCACTGTCCGATAGTTCATATGATGACAAGTTGTATACTATCGAGGACGTGGAGGCTTGGTTGCTTTTTTGCCTTTTGTTTTGTTGTCCACGACGGGTGCGGGGTCGGTGTCTTTTAACAACATTTTTCTGGTACGTGCCCCTAAAGGGATATTTTTATTTTTAGCAGCAGTTACACGCTCAGAATCACTAGCTGAACTGCCAGTGCCTTGTGATGATTCGGTATCATACTGGAAACGGTTTTTCTGGTTTCTATGACGTCTAAAGAACGGTCGACGTTCCGTGTCGGCAGGATTGCCACTCAGCCATCGATACACAGAATGTTTCTCGTAGTCATTCTCGACTTTGATAAGTTTCTCTTTCTTAAATTGTATCAGTTCTTTTTTATAATTAGTAACTTGTATCTTTAGACGATCCAACCAGTCATTGTCAGTGTCCGTAGTAAGGGTGGGTAGATGTATATGCTCAAAGGATGCAATCTTGGTTTTGATTTGTGCAAGCTCCTTAGACGATTGCTCTATGACAAGAACGATAAGGTCAAAAGAGCATTTATTTAAAATTCCGACCCACCGCTTACAAAAGTGCGGGTCGAATCTGCCTATAGTCGGGCAGTTGCGAACACGGAAACCACGGGGAATCTTTTTTGCTTTATAATAATCACTTAGTGATAGGGCATGGAGGTGAAAATCAACCTCTTTTTTCTTGAGCCGTAGAAGATCCCTGAAAATGATGTCAGCTGATGTAGCTTCAGTTTCATCGTTGATTCCGCGTTCTAGCACAATTGCATCAATCTCAACATCTGAGAATGTGTGTGTGTCGCTCATGGGGAAAGCAAACACGCGGGCTTAATGAACAGATCAGTTACAATATGTTCCGTTAATTATATGTACTGTATACTGTAACTTTATGCTTATTAAGATTTACGCTTTATTCTAACTGCTATTATTGTTTCTTTTCCAGCTGCTATGTTTTTGTTTATATATGTTACTATGGTGATGGCACTGGGGATTGGTTGGTAACGCCGTCCCGTGTAATGACGTCATCAAACGCCGCTTGAGGGGCGTGTATGCGTCAGACGGCTGTGATTCACGTGGTGATTTGTCTGCTATAAAGGTATGCTTTTTCTACTGTATATTTATCCTGATGAAAATTTCGACAATGAAATTGAAACGTTGATATCCAACTACTGTTTGCTGCTTATTTATTACGCCGTGAGTGCCGCACCCTCCACATCTATATTCGTCTCTATCAGACTGTGAGGGCACCGGCTGCAGTTTATCTATTCTACAGGAGTGCCAGACCCTACCTCTACTATTACTGAATATTGACTATTCTGTCGGGGCACCCTTGATTATTTACTACATCGTGGATACAGCCATTGACTATCTTGGCCATTTTTAAATCTGTTTGTTCGTGCACTGGAAATATCCCTCTCACAGCCTTGCTATGGCAGAAGGAGGGACGGAGTTTGATCCTAATCTGTTTGCTTTCCCCATGAGCGACACACACACATTCTCAGATGTTGAGATTGATGCAATTGTGCTAGAACGCGGAATCAACGATGAAACAGAAGCTACATCAGCTGACATCATTTTCAGGGATCTTCTACGGCTCAAGAAAAAAGAGGTTGATTTTCACCTCCATGCCCTATCACTAAGTGATTATTATAAAGCAAAAAAGATTCCCCGTGGTTTCCGTGTTCGCAACTGCCCGACTATAGGCAGATTCGACCCGCACTTTTGTAAGCGGTGGGTCGGAATTTTAAATAAATGCTCTTTTGACCTTATCGTTCTTGTCATAGAGCAATCGTCTAAGGAGCTTGCACAAATCAAAACCAAGATTGCATCCTTTGAGCATATACATCTACCCACCCTTACTACGGACACTGACAATGACTGGTTGGATCGTCTAAAGATACAAGTTACTAATTATAAAAAAGAACTGATACAATTTAAGAAAGAGAAACTTATCAAAGTCGAGAATGACTACGAGAAACATTCTGTGTATCGATGGCTGAGTGGCAATCCTGCCGACACGGAACGTCGACCGTTCTTTAGACGTCATAGAAACCAGAAAAACCGTTTCCAGTATGATACCGAATCATCACAAGGCACTGGCAGTTCAGCTAGTGATTCTGAGCGTGTAACTGCTGCTAAAAATAAAAATATCCCTTTAGGGGCACGTACCAGAAAAATGTTGTTAAAAGACACCGACCCCGCACCCGTCGTGGACAACAAAACAAAAGGCAAAAAAGCAACCAAGCCTCCACGTCCTCGATAGTATACAACTTGTCATCATATGAACTATCGGACAGTGAATTGAAACTCCTGAATAGGGGCTTATCATTCATACCATCAGTTCCCCACGACCAGTTTCAATGGCACATTGAGAAATCAGAGCTTGTAAGGAAATTAAAACTTAAAGAATTCTTCCATAATCGTGACCCCTCTCCTAATATCAATGATGCCCAACCATCTATCCCAGACTCTCTTAAGAAATTTTGCCCACCTTCGTTATTTGAGCCACAAACTCATAACGCAAGTATAAAGGCTTTCACTAGGATATTGGAGCAAGATGTCGACTCATTATAAAAGCACCAACTCGTCAACATCCGAATTTATCTACATTGGAACGACAAGCTATCCAACGCCTTGCCAGCAATGATAATCTTATCATCCGCCCTGCTGATAAGGGCGGAGGTATAGTTCTTCAAGACCTTACTGATTACCATAAAGAAATTCTACGTCATCTCTCTGATAAGTCTACCTACATCAAATTGTCCAGCAATCCTGTTAATATATGTAAACAGAAATTGAGTGCGATTGTTCAAGGTGGTATTGACTCTGGTGTCATTTCCGATAAAATCGGTAAACTTCTTCTTCCTGAATTCCCAGTGACTCCGGCATTATATACATTGCCCAAAATCCACAAGGGGCTTGACCCTCCCCCGGGTCGCCCTATTGTGGCTGCTACCAACTCGTTGCTACAACCTGCTGCCACATATATTGACGCTCTTCTTCAGCCTCTCATTCAAGCAGAATCTACCTTTCTATTGGACAGTACATCACTTTTGCAGCAATTTGATACCCTTCCGACATTATCGTCAGAATGCATCCTGGCAACAGTAGATGTTGTTAATCTTTATACTATCATCCCCCATTCTTTAGGTATCGCTGCTGTCAGGAGATTTCTGCAGCGCAGAAGTGAATTTGACGAGGCATTGATTATTTTTATTCTGTCATTACTTGAATTTATTTTGAACAATAATTTTTTCATTTATAACAAGGAATTTTATTTACAGGTCAAAGGCTGTGCCATGGGATCTTCCATGGCACCGGCATACGCAAACATTTTTATGTTTTCAGTTGAATTTGACATCTTTTTTTCTTCCAGTGTTATTAGTGATCATATTATTTTGTTTAAACGTTATATCGATGATTTATTAATTATTTGGCGTGGTGACATTCCTTCACTGTCCACTATCATTGATTCCCACAATTTATCTGACAGCCCCGTCAAATTCACTTCTGAGCTTAGCAATAGTTATGTGCATTTTTTGGACATTAATATCCATTTATGTGAGGGGCAATTGACAACTTCTGTATATGTTAAACCCACGGACCGGAACACTATATTGTTGCCACAAAGTTGCCATCCACCCGGTCTGGTCCGTGGTTTACCATACTCTCAGATGATAAGAATTCATCGCATCAATAATGTCAAAGAAGAAGCTGTACGTCAAATTGATGAGCTGGTTATTAAATTTACTGAGCGCGGTTATTCATTGAAATTACTTTTGGAAAGTAAGAATAAAGTTCTCCAAATGGATCGTGCTACTCTGCTTTTACCTAAAGTACGTGATAAACATGACACTGATAGGCTCCCTTGGGTGACACGTTATAATACTCTCTCTGATTCAGTGGCTAAAACTGTCAAAAAATGTTGGCCGATTGTACGTTCTGACCCCTCATTACCTTTTGGCCAGCAACGCATAATGCCATGTTACTCACGTGGCCGTAACCTGCGCGATTTATTGGTAAAAAATGAAGTCAATTTTCATCCTATGCCCACCAGAACTACATTTCTAGGTGGTCCTAAACTAGGATGCTTCAGGTGCACTTGTACTGCCTGCCAGTTCCTTCTGACTGGTGATTCGTTTTCACACCCCCACACCGGTCAATCATTTAAAATCCGTTATCGTTTTGATTGTAACTCCTCTTACGTTGTCTACCAGATTATTTGTCCTTGTAGCTTAGTTTATATCGGTAAGACTCAGAGGAAGATCAAAGAAAGGATAGCTCAACACAGGAGCTCTATCCGGGCTGCTTTAGAGAAAGGACATAGCGACCAGCCGGTCGCACGTCATTTTCTCCTTCATAAACATCCCCTTAACAGCCTTCGGTTCCGTATGATCGATTGTATACCACCTACATTACGAGGTGGTAACCGTCCACGCAAACTACTGCAATGCGAGGCGCGGTGGATATTTAAATTAGATGTGATCGCTCCACGCGGGCTTAATGAACAGATCAGTTACAATATGTTCCGTTAATTATATGTACTGTATACTGTAACTTTATGCTTATTAAGATTTACGCTTTATTCTAACTGCTATTATTGTTTCTTTTCCAGCTGCTATGTTTTTGTTTATATATGTTACTATGGTGATGGCACTGGGGATTGGTTGGTAACGCCGTCCCGTGTAATGACGTCATCAAACGCCGCTTGAGGGGCGTGTATGCGTCAGACGGCTGTGATTCACGTGGTGATTTGTCTGCTATAAAGGTATGCTTTTTCTACTGTATATTTATCCTGATGAAAATTTCGACAATGAAATTGAAACGTTGATATCCAACTACTGTTTGCTGCTTATTTATTACGCCGTGAGTGCCGCACCCTCCACATCTATATATATATATATATATATAAATATATATATACTCCTCCATTTGAAAGTCCGGCACTCCTATGTTGGGAAAATCTTCCTAATGACCTGGTGCCCTCCAGTATGGGCCGAATGGTCCTTCTATATACCAGTAATTCAGGCGGCACTCACGGATTCCAAAAATATCAAAGTTATTTTAATCAAGATCCAACATGTTTCCCTGAGGACGGGCCAAGACGCCTGAAACATGTTGGATCTTGATTAAAATCACTTTGATATTTTTGGAATCCGTGAGTGCCGCCTGAATTACTGGTATGTATATATATATATATATAGCGGGGTGGGGCGGACCGGCACTCAGTCCCAAGCGTGTATGCTGCTCTGGTGCCTTCCAATACAAAAGGTAGCATAAAGGAACACAGCGGCGGCACTCAGAGACTTGTGCAAAAAACAACTTTATAAATCCATCAAATACGTGCAAACAGAGACCGACGTTTCGGGGTGAAGCCCCGTTTTCAAGGTGCAGAAGTGACCTTGAAGTCACTTCTGCACCTTGAAAACGGGGCTTCACCCCGAAACGTCGGTCTCTGTTTGCACGTATTTGATGGATTTATAAAGTTGTTTTTTGCACAAGTCTCTGAGTGCCGCCGCTGTGTTCCTTTATGCTATATATATATATATATATATATATATATATATATATATATATATATATATATATATGGAAAGAAAAATAAAATCATGCGCTAAAACCATCCAATAATTAACCAGCAAAAGTCCACTAATGATTTTCAGAGGCAGAACTCTGGGAGGCAATGGAGTCATCTGCCGCCGGGCTCCTGCTCCCAAGGGGGCACCTCTCCTCCACCTGGAAGTTTAAATCAGTTAATTTAAAGGAAATTGCTTCTATTGCTGAGTTATGAAATATATATGTGTTCTCTATCTATATTTCTGAACAGAAAAATATATTGTATATAAGGTTATATAGGGTTGTGTGTGGGGGAGGGGGGGCACCAATATATATATCTTGCCTCCGGGCAACTGGAACAAACTTACGCCACTGATGATTTTCAATCAAAAGTCCGGGCACCAATCTCCAAGACTATGGGTGCAGCAACCTTTCTCTCAGTGTGAACCTCTGGAATCCACAGAGGGGAGAATCTAGGAGAAAGTAGAGAAGGTGCGCTTCATGGTGCATTAAACGATGTAAAGTTTATTGGACATACAATATCCCAGGTAAAATAGTCAAGAGACTAGTACCATATAAAATGACACCAGGGAAGCCGCCAAGCTGGCTTGCTGGATGGCAGGCAGGGGACGTCACACACCGCAAACCCAGGGATGCCGGAGAAGGAGATCAGCTGGACGGACACATCGTAAGCCACGCCCTGACGCGTTTCGTCGTAAGACTTCGTCAGAGGGCGTCCTGGTGGTCGATTCCTGCCATGTGTCCCCGGATATCGTGAGCAGCTTTGCTTTGGCTTTATGCTATTGTCGTGTGGTAACCAGCCCACAGTGTCATTTTATATGGTACTAGTCTCTTGACTATTTTACCTGGGATATTGTATGTCCAATAAATTTTACATCGTTTAATGCACCATGAAGCGCACCTTCTCTACTTTCTCATATATATATATATATATATATATATATATATATATATATATATATATATATATATATATACAGGTTGAGTATCCCGTATCCAAAATGCTCGGGACCAGGAGAATTTTGGATAACGGATTATTCCGTATTTCGGAATATTTTAATATTTCAATTATGTATTTTGAAGTATCTTGCATGTATGCTGTATAAACACAATAAATACACACAAATATATTTTATTACCACATAAAATACACAAATATATTTTATTTGTTCAAAAAACAAGGTTTCAAAACATGAAACAAAATTTGTGTACTATCTCAGATATTGAATTTGAATGCTAAGCAATCATTTTCTTGTACATATATGGTGCCAGTTACATATCATGTCCTCAGTGATGCTGTTACAAATGTCCCCAGTGAGTTTTTAGCAAAAAAATTTTTTTTTTCACTTTCTGGAATGTATGGTTTTCGGAATAATTTGGATAACGGATACTCGGATACGGGATACTCAACCTGTATATATATATATATATATATATATATATATATATATATATATATATATATATATATATATATATAATGCAGCTTAGGAGTCACTCAACAACAAGCTTGCATTTGTGCAGAGGGTTTTACTCAGGCAGCATAATGAAATTACAAATCATTATGCTGCCTGATAAAAACTCTCTGCACAAATACAAGCCTCGTGAGTGCCAGTCATACAAGATACTTTCTAATATATTTACACATTAAACACTAACTGTGGTGGAGCCTGCTCAGGCTGCCAGTGGGGAGTCAGGACAGGAGGATACTCACTTTAAGTGCCGGCGTTGCTGTTGATGCTGACTAGTCCCACCGCCGCCGATGCATGACCGCGCCATCCCCGCTCAGCATTACTGGGAGTGTGGGAGGGGAGGCGGTCACACGGCAGCCACCTCCCTGTTATTGGTTGGTGCGGCGGCCACGTGACCGCATCCCCTCCCACACTCCCAGTAATACTGTGCGGGGATAGCGTGTCGCCGTTCATGCATCGGCAGCGGTGGCGAAAGCTCACCGTTCCTATTTACAACATGGGGGGATGCACGCTTGTCATTGAGGTGGACTTGGGAGTGGCGGGCCAGACGTGAGCGGTTCACGGGCTGCATGCGGCCTGCGGGCCGCCTGTTGCCCAGCCCTGGGTTAGCTGGAGACTGTGAGTGATGAAGAACACTGAAGAATGAAGCTGGTTGTTTGATGAAGATGATGAAGACTTGAGTAGTGGTATTCGGAAAGAAGACTGGAATTGATGACAAGATGATTAGATCCAATAAGATACTAAAAGACTCGGATCTGAATGGAGCTGGATCTGGAACCGTAACCGGAGCTGGAGAGTACTGATGGAGACCAAAGGGTACCAGTTGGACTGGACAGGAGGAAACAGACCGGTCAGTCTGTGAAGACTGTGATGGTATCAGAGGCCCGCTTACTGACAGGTTGAGCTAAGAGCAGCAGCAGGCACTAGAAAAGCCAGGAGTCTTCCCAATCGATCAGACTGGCTCATGAGATGTTTTGCACTGACCCAGATCAGCCTAAGCAGATCCCCTATATACTTAGTGGGCGGCTGCCATTGGCTGACAGGGCAGGAAGGCAGGATAGAACCTGACCTGGTCCAATAGCTCACTTGCCCTTAATCAAGATGGCAGCTCCAGCCTCACAGTGCCGCCAAGCAAAGTCAGACTCCTGTGCTGCGTGACCTGCACCCTGCCGCCATTTCACATACCCGCTGCCCCCACTGCCACTCACAGACCCTGGATGCGTGATGGACACATACTAGCTGACGGTGGACATGGACAAGTGAGTAGCGGGCCTGCCGTGTTCCTCCGTGGCGGCATATGATACTACATACACGGTACTTGCAGTCTATACATTAGTGGGCAACATGCTACAATTACAGTATATGCAGGCTATACATTATTGGCCAGTGGGGTGGAGGCATGCATGCTAAACAAATGCATACTACACATTGGTGGGCAGTGGATAGGGTGCATGCATGCAAAACACTTGCATGCAACACATTGGTGGCAGTGGAGAGGTTGCGTGCATGCTACACACAT
Source organism: Crinia signifera (assembly GCF_055691185.1). NCBI lineage: Eukaryota > Metazoa > Chordata > Amphibia > Anura > Myobatrachidae > Crinia > Crinia signifera. The sequence goes on from NC_139217.1 coordinate 102,149,730, forward strand.
GCATGACACATTATTGAGCAGTGGGGTGTGTGCATGCATGATAAACACACTGGAGGTGGGTGCACACATGCTTCACACATGCATGCTACACATTGGTGGGCAGTGGGGTGGGTGCATACTGTACATGCTAAACAAATGCATACTACACATTGGTGGGCAATGGGGTGGGTGCATACTGCACATGCTAAACAAATGCATGCAACACATTGGTGGGCAGTGGAGAGGGTGCATGCATGCTAAACACATGCATGCAACACATTGGTGGGCATTGGAGAGGGTCCATGCATGCTTCACACATACATGACATATTGGTGGGCAGTGGGCAGTGCGCATGCATGCTTCACACACTAGAGGTGGGTGCAGGTTATTCTCATTGGTGGCCACTGGCCTATAAAGAACTTACCATAAGTACTTGTAAGCAGGTGCTCCGTATGCCACTTTTTGTCTATCCAGCAGTGAGCATAAAATGGTGCTGAGGATTTTCAGGGTGGGGGACGGCTTTTATGATTAATATTGTTGATATCGTTCGTTGTTCATTTTTCATCTCATACACACTGAACGATATACACTTTACATGAATGGCATTGCCAAAATTGAGCTGCAAGTTCTGATGACAAAAACCTAGCTGACGATAAGTAGGGGCACATTATTCATCTTTCATTCCATACACACTGGAGGATATTGTGAACTATATCGCTCATAAAGCCCAAAATGAGCGATATAGTTCACAATATCATCTAGTGTGTATGGGGCATAAAAGCTAGAAGAAAGGAGAAGATTTATGCAGAACATTATGATCAATAACTGGATATTCAAAGGATTGAGATGCTTTTTAATAAATAAAGTATTGGGGGGGCAGTGGATCATGCTGCTGACTGTAGTTCTTGTGGGCCATTCAAATTTTTGGTTTCTGCCTCTTGTTTAATATAAGATTACATAGTTAACCAGTGTCCACATAGGATGGAAAACTAGGTAAAAGAGGCAAATTTAGGTGAAAATAAATGTTCAATTTAAAAAAATATAATTTTCTTTTCGCCATTCTCAATGTAATTTCCAGTTATGTTCTCCTGTATTTTTATGGAATTTTCTCAAAATCCAACTTTGCAAAAATGTGTACACCATTGGTTCTCATTGATGTGTATTTTACTCTCTCTGGTTGTGTTCCATTTTGTGAGAGTCTTTATTCTTTCTTGTTTTTAATGGCTTTGAAATTTACTAAGCAGCTTTTTAGTATGTGATTTACAAACTGCCACATACTGTGCGGTATCAGTGGTGGTTTTTAGATATAAAGCTATTTGGATGTGATTGTCCACTGAAAACATTAGATCAAGACACAATTTGAAATTTGTTCTATGACTAATTTGCCATTATTAAATATTTGAGCATGTCTATCCTGTTTCATCTAGCCAAAAATTCCATATCATTGCAGATACTGTTTTTCCATCTCTTGATGGTGCAGCAGATGTTTCGAATATTCTCTTCACACAAGAAGTTCAACCAGTAAAGTAACTACTGTAAATCCATGGAAACCTCCTGAAAGTCTGTGCCAGCCAAAATGTCTTGTATTGTCTCCAGCAGCCTTTACTTTCTCCATGGTTTTGCAAAGGATAGAAAGACCCACGAGTCCATTAAATAATGTATTTTGCTGGATATCCATCCTCTTCTTTTAGTAAAACTCAACTCATCCTTCTATCATGATCTCCCCAATGGAACTGCAATATTGCATACCTCACAAATGACAGGCAACTGCGGAGCTGCATGATTCCTGGTATTAAGACTGTTGTTTGTCGTAGAGCGCAAAACATACTATTCCTGTAAATGATACTTACAGTAGGACTACTTATCAACAACTCCTAGGTACTGTTGGCACCTAAAAGCTCAGTATTGACTGCAATGAGCTACAATGTCTTAATTTTCCCCACTGCTAGCAATGCTCTGTCCATTCTCTGAAGCATCTCTGTATTAACATTCCCTTTTGAAGTATAAGACCTTGATTATATAGATTTTTATATCTTAAACCCTTCAGATTGCAAGTCTACTAGAGAAAATATTTAGGAGAGAAACAACGTAGGGAATGGATGTGTTTTTAGTATTTTTAGGAGTATTCCTAAATCATTGAAATTCTGGTATTTGTAGTTCTACATGTGCCAGCATACACTTATTGACAAGACTTGAAGAAGCCTCTAGCTTACTGGCAAAAAAATACTTTCACTTATTTCTTAAAATACTTTCACGTATTTCTTACTATTGTTATTGCCTCACACCTACAACGCCAGGGTGTAGAGATTCATAAAAGTGTTTCTGCATACGCAATTTATTATCTGGACGGGGGGCAGCGGCATTGTTCTGCAGGTTGCCATTAACCTAGGAAATTAAGGCTGTGAAAATTAAGTGACATGCCCATTTTCAAGTGTGCCAAATGTACACTTGAAAAAGGCTTTGTGGGAATCCCGTTGATGTCATCAATGGGATTCCCAAATTCCTCACTCCAGAGAGTTATGGGTTGCTTCTAGAGACCATGGCTGCACTGCAGGCTCCTTCTCAAGGATAGGAGCTGATACTGCACTTAATGTCACTGTAGCATTGCAGCACCTCGCTTCTGTCACTGCAAAGGTGTCTGCTATTTGGTGTCACCCCCTGGAAAGGCGAAACCCTTGTGATGATTCTGGCTGCTGGACATTATGGCAGGAGGACCCCATGCTGCAGGTTTTAATGTTACAGTGTTGCCAGGCTAGCTGACCAGAAAGTATACACAAGTCTGACAGTTAGGAAGAGTTTGTTTGGCACCTGCTAAATGCTGATGATGAGGATTGTCATAAAATCGGCATATACGCATGCTACCGGTAAGGCAACGCACACAATTATGCATATGGCCAAAATATGTGTATTACTACAGTATACAATTTTTTAATAAACTTTTTTTTCTTTTTCGTTATTTACATTTTAATACCAATTCTGCATTGTTCCTTTTGTGTTAAACTTTTATCATGTCTTATTTACAGCAAAACTAATTCAGTAGAGAACGCTAAAGTGTGGTGATCGCTAATCAGTGATTTTTCCTACTCAGCACATGCGTGCACATGGCAGCACACATACATGAGGAATTAAACTGTGGTCACATTCTGAAAGATGCAACTGCAGTCTATGGGCAGTATTCAATGCTCTTTTGCTGATTGCTCGCCATTACAGCTTGCGGGTCAGTATTCAACTGACCGCCCTGCACACGCTGTTTCCACCTCACTGGGTTTTTACAGCTAGGTGCAAACGGCTCGTGCGGCCGCCAAAACAGTGAGCCTCGGGGCTAAATGCAGCAGGCTCCCTGCATTAGCTGCAAGCCTCGCCGTTTGTGGGACTCCTCGCCGTCCTCTGACAGCGAGGAATCCCCCGGAACATTGAATAGGGTGAGTGGCCAATGCGGGGGTTAAACGGCGTGGGTGGCTTGTTTTTGTTGATCCTTGCCATTTAACCCCTTGCTTGCAGCATTGAATATGGCCCTAAGAGTCAGTGGGGTACAGTGGTGTAGCATTCGGATGGTGGTGATGCAGCATTGGGTGGCCTTAGTCTGGAAAACAGAGGCATGCCTGGACCTTTTGCGGGGTGGGTTTGTGTCGGCTGCCTGATGTTGCAAGCAGACACTGTGAGCCAAAGCATGGCGGCCCTGTTATGCTGCGCAGGCTGGGGGCTACTACTGTTGTTATGCAAGCGCTTAAATTGGATATCAGCAATGCGATTGCAAAATATTGCAGAGGGACCCAGCATGTGAATGGCCTTGTGCTGTTCTGGGCGATGACCCCCCCCCCCCCCCTCTCCCCCGCATGCTACAGAAGGAAGTTGTAGTTTCATGATTACTCGCAAAACTACACCAAAAGCTAAATAAGAGTCACTGTACTATACAGTGTAGTGGCTCTTATTTACATTTTTGATGCAGGCTCTTCCATTACTCATTTTCCATTTTATTTCATTTATTATTTGTTTTCTTGAAGCTCCACTTATCACGGCAGCCCAAATAAAACTAGAACTTTTTTGGATGTGCTCAGTGCTAATGATAAACAGTTTTGCTGTAACTATCTCAAAGGAAAATATGTGGAAACTATAAAAGGGATATTTCAAAGATGATAATAGATTATATTATGACACAATATTTATTCTTTTCACATTAAGCGACACATAGCCAGGCAGGTTATTAAGGCAATCTTTCAGTCTTTCCATGGAAAAACCTGCTTTGTTTGGCATTAATTGAGTTATTGCGGCTTTTAGAGAACCGGCGGTGCTAATAGACTACTAGGCAGTAATAGTCGTGCGAAAGTTGCCATCACAATCTACATGAGTGTCTCTTAACCAGCATTACCGTAGCCCTACCATTAAACTATAAAACACAACAGAAAGCATATTTGCCATTATCTTTTGTACTTTAATGTAATCAAGAGATACATTATATGTTTCTAATAATCTATTTTTTTCCAGCAGAATATTTGAAAGAACAGCTTGCATTTATAATCGGTACAATTTATCACCTATCCCCAAAGTACTCTGCCGTTGAAATGCCTGACATATATATTAGGTGTTGTGGATTTAGCAAAAATTGAATTATAAATTGCCTTGCCAGCTTTTGCCTCTGGAAATAATGAAAAAGTGAGTCTAAAGAACATTGCCTTGAAGGATTTATTTTTAAGTGGCTTTTGAGAAAAACACAACTAACACGGATTGATCAGACTGAATCTCAATAAGTTAATGTATACTTGGCCTCAACAACATAAAACGTTCTAAGATTTGTAGATGAAAGGCCAAACTGGTTGCATGGGAATTTCCATAAAAATAAGCCTATTGAATAAAGGATCAACAGACCCAGCAGTGTGCTTGTATTCCAGGGAACGGATCCCAGTAACATGTGCAATAGTGTTACTGGGGATTTTTTTTTTTTTTTTAAACTTAAAATAAATGTCATCCTAATGTTCTTTTTTCCTACCTCCATGAAATATCAAGTCCCAATAAATAATAAAAAAAAAGAGTTTCCTCTGGCTTTTTACAGTTACAGATCCTAATGACACGTCATAAAAGGACTTTTATTAACAATGGTAATGGCTTGGTAAAAGATTATTTTGCTCAAGCATAAAAAAGGTCAAAATACAGCTTGGTGGGTAACACTCAATCATTAAGCAAGACCTTTACCAAGAAAAGGCTAAAGCATTATGTTCTTAATGGCTAGTTTAAACAAAATGCATCTATACATAATAACAAAATCTAGAGAAACAATGTCTTTTTTTTGCACAAAATAATTTGCCCAAGATGTTAGTGGAAGTGTGTTGTGTACCATGTGCTCAGTCACACAAAGCATATTTATATATTTGTGGAACAACTTATTTATTAACATTGATTTATATTGGAATTAATGTCTGGCTAAAGTGAAGCTAGCATTTATATTTACTATAGTACCCATCTTGTAATACTGTTTTTCAGAAAGTCATAAGAAGCGTAGGATATAGTTTTTGGGTTTGTCACTGTACCCAGATGTGGTACAGTGATGTCACACTTGCTACATTTCTGTCTTGAAGTCATTATGTGGGTGGGATGCATGATTTATTGGATGTTGCATGGTATACATCCCACCACTTATTGCATGCATAGCGGCATGGGGCATTTTAATAGAGGCGAGGGCCTGTGTGCAGTCTCCGCTGCAGGCCCCATCCTTTCTGCCAGTGAATAGATTCTGGCATTATGCCAAATTATACTGCACATGCACAGGTCTCCATGAACATGGCGTCTGTGCCTCGGTTCAGGGGACATACCCAATGTGCATGCATAAATCACTCGGAATTGGCCGCGGAAGCCGTTTGAAATGCTTTAAGACATTGCATTTTGGACTGGCTGTTAAGAGCGGATTGACCAAGCATGGAGGGACTTACCTGGCGGTTATCATCAGCTGTCGATGAGCCAGGACTTTGGATTTTCTTCAGTACCGCTGAGTGGTTGATATGTTTTAAAACCTTTTAAAATTGTGAGTGCACTTGTAAATAAAAAACTTTTATGTGTAGAAGGTAATGCACCAGCAGTTTTATTTGTGCTTCACTTTCTGGTACCCTCAATTAGGAGTTAACATCGAAAGTGGAAACCCTCTTATGAAAATCTGGACAAACTCAATAAATCAAACCACAACGTGGACTTTCAAGCTACTATAAACTGTAAATATTTATTGATTTGTGTGTTTTTTTTGTTAAACATAATTTGACCATGGCGCCTTTTTGATAGAGCAATTTCTATCAACCTGTAGTTTTTCACCAAATGAAAGCCACTAGATTATTTTGGGGAAAAACAAAATGTATCTAAAGTGATTTTTTTTAAATTGTTTTAAGCAATTAACTAAAATATTGGAAAAAAAATTTACAAATATTTTGCAACTCCCATCTGTAAGTTCAAAAGCAACCTGTAACATAGCAGTCAGGAGCTGATTGGCTTGTATAAATCAATCATTTTTCACTGGCTCTCTCCATATGAAAGAATTTTTTGTAAATTTGTATCCCTAACTGTGCGGAGTTTGTATATTCTCCCCGTACTTGCGTGGGTTTCCTCCGGGTACTCCGGATTCCTCCCACAATCCAAAAATATACTGGTAGGTTAATTGGCTCCCAAAAAATTAACCCTAGAATGTCTGTGTGTGTGTGTGTGTGTGTGCATGCACTGTACATGTGGTAGGGAATTTAGGGGCAAATGTATGATGTGTCGTTATGTGCACTGATACCGCTTCTCCCCCATGTATGAAGCGGCCGGGATGCGGTAATGCGCTATGCGCCCCTGTCCATATCGGCGCTGCTATCAAAATGATAGCAGGCCGAATGTATGAACGGTCAGCATCGCTGACCGTTCCGCACGAAGCCGGGTTTGGCTTCGCCAGCTTCAGGCTGGCGAAGCCCTATCTAAACAGCAGGGACAGCGCTGTCCCTGCTGTTAGGTCTGGGCTGCGCTGGGGATCTCGCGTGAACAGCGAGATCCCACGCATGCCCAGTGCGGCCGGCCGGGGGACAGGAGATAGCGCATCAGTATTAACTGATGCGCTATCTCCAGAAAGGGACATCGCTGGAGGGGGGAGTTAGCGCTCCCCCGCTTCGGCAGACAAGATGTTAATACATCTTGTCGATGTCCCTTCCTGCTTCGCCTCGCTATTGAGGCGAAGCAGGAAGTATCATAGCGGCGCGATAAGCGCTGCTATGATACATCTGCCCCATAGATTGTAAGCTCGACTGGGGCAGGGACTGATGTGAATGGTCAAATATTCTCTGTAAAGCGCTGCGTAATATGTGTGCGCTATATAAGAAACTGCTAATAAATAAATAAATTCTTAGTTTCTGGCCACCTCATTCCTATTTGGTCTCCATCCCAACACTCTAATCCAATTATATAGCCTGAGTTTTGGGGGGTATGTACTCTACCGCCGCTATTTCCAACAGGGGAAATAGCTGCGGCTGCCTAATTAATGCTGTCTGAAGCAGGATCACAGCAGAATGGGCCCAATTTTAGAAGCTGTTGGGCCTGTTCTGCCGATAATGGTCATGGATTGTCGCAATCTGGCCACAGATCGACGATCCACGCCCGTTTTCACGACCACGCCTCCATTGCGCTGATCGGCAGGCAGGGCAATGACATTCTGCAGTAGATCAGACCTCAAACAGGCCAGGATCACAGCTGTTGGGAGACCCCCCTTTGTCTGCTGACTTTTCCTTTAGCTTTGCAATTACAAAAAACATGAGACAAGGATGTCATCTGTCCCCTTAAAGCTGAGCAATAGACATTAGGCCAATAGTTGAAATGATTAGGTCACATCTTCAAATCACCGGCGATATACTATGTACTCAATGAAATGGTATTTGTGTCTGAAGATTACAAATTGGTTGCTGTAAATAATCCTAAATGATCAATCCTTAGTCTTCATAAGAAAGCAAGAGTACTGGATTAAGGCGCTGTCGCTGCTGTTCGTGGGGAGTGCGCAAAACTCCCCTATTCAAAAATAGACAAACTAAGACAAATAGAATAGTGCAGTTTCACTGAATACAGAAACATATTACCAGAATTTTACATTTATTTCAATAAAATGGGATAGCTATCCTTATAAGGAAAACAATGAATACATACAAAAAATAAATCACATTAAAATCAGTATATAGCTCTTTGGTACTGGTATTATCAATATGTTACCACTCATTTTCTGATGGGTGAGTGAGCATAGTCCAACCAATCCCCTGGGGGTAAGGGGAACATAGTCCCAGTCTATTGCCCAGCTGGAGGCTAGTATTTACCCACAAATGATGGGAGTCCAGCTCTTGAAGAAGGTGTGAACAACAACGAAATACATTGAGCAGTTCTTTTGCACATCAGTTCAAAACCAGCGCCTCCATCCAGAGGCCTATTCCACCACTGTCTCCATGTCATTCCAACCTATTGTGAGGACGTCTTGTTAATCATACAAACTATTTGATGGACTCCCATCATTTGTGGGTAAATACTAGCCTCCAGCTGGGCGATACCCTATAGAAACCATAATGCATAATGTTCATAAGTTTAGCCATCCTAAAGCAAACTTACATTTTATAAATGACATTTCTCTAAGCGTGATCCTCTTCCTGTTTTGGATCCCCCCTCATAGTATTTTGCTGAAAAATCCAGTTGAGCAAGTTCGGTTCACTCATGGGAGATACTTACTAAGACTGGAAGAGTGATTAAAGTGGAGAGAGATAAAGTATCATCCAATTTGTTCTAAACTGTTATACTACAGGTCGTGTTTGAAAAAGTGATCGATTAGATGTAAAACAGTCCAAGTTCACCGAAGGTATGGGATGTTAGCTGAACTTGGACTTTTTTTTTAAAGTGGCATTCATTTACAATTCTTAATTTTGTCTTGTAAATGATTGCTACTTTAAAAGTCCATCCAAATTTGGCCATCATCCCCCCACCTCCAGCAAACTCAGACTGCATTACATCCCACCATAGGGAGCATATTGGTTGGTATTTTATCTCTCACCACTTTAAGGCATAGTACATCTGCCCCATGGACACTTACTGGCCTTTTAAGTTGGAATAACTAAAACATTTATTCCTCTGCACATCATGTAAGTTATCCCTATCTGGGGTTCTGCACATTTATTCATTTGCGGAAATTAAATGGAGTAGTTAATTTTGTATAAAATTAAAATAGAGAAGCATCTTTAATTGAGAATGATTGGTCTCAGTCTGGGTGCCATTTAGAAAAAATATTTCAGCTGTTCTAAACCATTTCAAGACTTACACAAATTTACAGGAAAAATTTAATATCCTTAAATCACATTAATAAAAAAAATCTTCAATTTTAACGCCTTCTTGAGTGTTAATATTGAAATTGTTTGCTGAGACATATAGGGCCTTATTCGGTACTTATGTAATATCTGGGCTCCCGTTTTTCTTATGAGACTGCGTCCGCTCGCCACACTATATAAAATCAACTCCATGCGTAGTTGGATAGTAGGGGTATGAAAAAATGGGGTGCATTTAACATGGGAGTCCAGATAATACATAAGTACCCCTTATTCAATTCCCGACAGACTTGTGGCAAAGTAAAGTTTCTCAAAACAGAGGCGTGTCACCATCATTGCAGGATAGGGATGATGCCAGGATCTTCATCTGAGGACGACACAGATTTCCCAGCCTCTCAGTAGCTCCTGCAGTGGCTGCTTTGCATGACCCCACACAGTTGGCCGATGGTGATGCAGCTTGGACAATTATGCATCCTGCTGCATTAACATATTAATCACAGCTGCCCTGTGAACGGTAAGCAGTGGTGATACTGTAGCAACTTCATTCACATCTGAATCATGGTCATGGCCTATACCTTCAGAGAGAAGAAATAAGTCAATCAACATCTATAATAAATGCAGTTTTGTTAAAATATTATAAGGCAGATTTTTCCTTCTATAAGGTTAAACAGGTTTTGGTGGATGCATTAGTTCACTTGTCCTAAATGTGGTATTGGAGGTTGTTCTTTTTATAATCTACTTTGAAATGTCCAAATATAAGTTATGTCATTTGTTTTACTTTCAAGAATTGTGTCTCATCCCACTCTCCTAGGATTGCTATATTTGGTCTGTCTGTAAAGAAGAACATGATATGGCAATATGTGCTTCACATAATGTTCCTTAGCTAAATTTTGTGTTGCAAGGTCATGGATGGCTACGGAAAGTTCATGTTTTTTTTAAATGGATTGAACTTGTTAATGAAACCATACGCCATGAATGATATATATATATATATATATATATATATATATATATATATATATATAGAGAGAGAGAGAGAGAGAGAGTAATGTCTGTCCATGGCACTCTGAAGACTTTAAACAACTCGTGTAGCAACGAAATGATACCCAAATACAGGTCAGGTAGGTCAACGTTTCGGGAGATTTAATCCCTTTTTCAATGCAATGCAATGGTTCAATGCAATGGCAGGCACTCGCAGCATACAACAGTAGTAATCCCAAGGGAAGTAATGAAACCACTCAGGTGTGATATGGCAATATTCGGGTCCTTGACCCTTTATCAAGACATGTCTGTTGTAAGACACTGTTGTATGCTGTGAGTGCCTGCCATTGCATTGAACCATTATTTATCCCATCGGGGATCCAGCGCACCGCACAAGCTGCCCAACATCAAGCAGAGTGCCGAGCAAGTTTACTTTATATATATATATATATATATATATATATATATATATATATATATAAAGTCCAAACAGACGGCGGCACTTGCAGACTTAGGTATGAAGAAATCCTTTTATGTAAAAAAGTACATGCAAAAAACCCAACGTTTCGGGGACTAGCCCCGTTTTCAAGGTGCAAATGTGACACCTAATATATAAATGGGGGGTTTTAAGGTGTGCACTCTAATGGTAGCACCTAGCATGTACAGTAAGTATGATAAACATGATATTACAATCATTCATTTTTCAGAAGTTGAATTCAGGTGTTCAACAATGCAACATAGACTTTGTTCAAAACATAATTCTTTATTTAAGAAACCCAACGCGTTTCGTCAACGTGACTTCATCAGGGGCAATGCAATAAAAAGTATATAACAAAGAAGGTTTTCCTTATATCGAACAGAGTTTTAAAATCAATGGAAAGTGGTAGGGGCTGATTCCCTGGGGTTAATCGATACCCTTTGGACGGGACAGTATCAGTGTTCTCTATCGGGAACAGTGAATCCGTATCTATAGGATACGATGCGTCAAGCTAGTGGATGGTCTTTTAGGAATTTTAAATTTTACAATCACAGAACAACCACAATGGGGATATAGTAGTTGACACCACTGCAATCTGTTTTTTAAATTATGTATTCATTCTTAGCGCAAGGATGCTGTGCTACATTGTCCTAGCTTCCTCTAATCTCAGTCAGTTCATCCTCTCTGTGGCAAGTTCACACACCTGGGATCCCCAGAGGAGCAAGAAAATTGTATTTATTATAATCTGGGACAGCGAATCCAGCCTTTCTGCAGGATCTCACTTTCCGTCACCTATGGACGTCATCACAACGTCAAAATAAAAGTTTTTTTAAAAACTACTCATATATCTTCTAAAGTTCAGGAAACTCGAGTTCATCACCCCTGAAGAAGTCGTACAGCGACGAAACGCGTTGGGTCTCGACTCACCTGATATTTTATGTACCAAAAATGTACAAACTATGCTGTAAAATTTGTCTGACATTGACCAAACAGTTGATGTTTTAATAAAATCATTTTTACAAACTGTAAAAATTCTGTACCTCACTGTTGCACCAATACACTAAGGTGGAGGTTTTTTCAATAGCGCTCTCTATATCTTTTTCTTGTACACATCGATTGATACCGTCCTCCACTAACAGGGAGGTCTTATAGAAGAGCTGCTCATTATAGCGCAAACAAAAGTCTTTCTCTGTTTTATATATATATATATATATATATTCTTTGTATAGCTGGCAAACATATATATATATAGGTTGTAGTACGGAAACAAGCAGAGGCACTCCAGCGGGCTTAGAAAAATAGCTTTATCTTCAGTGAAACACACAACGTTTCAGGGTTATAAACACCCCGTCTTCAAGGTGTACAATATTGTACACCTTGACACTGGCATATTTTGCCCCCTCCCACCCGCCGGGCCTGAGCGGGGCTGGCTTCTTCCTCCAGCTCATTACCAAGGCATACTGGTGCCATCATCTTCTCCCAGCTTCCACCCACTGGGGCAGAGTGTCTTCCCCCCTCTCCTTGCCGGGGCATAGTGGCACCGGCATCTTCCACCCCCTCTCTCTTAACAGTTATCAGTGCCTTTAAGATTAAAAAAAACTGTAATGAAATGGTGCAGGCGGCAGCGTGCCCCAAGAACTCCTTGGGCCCTGGTGCACTGCACCGACTGTACCTGCAGTAGTTCCACCCCTGATAAGAGTACTGAATATCAAATTAGGGGCATATTTACCAAATCCCTTTTTCATAAAACTGTGGCCCTGATTCAGCTTGGTTAGAAAAGCAAAAAAGCACACAACTTGGCAAAGCCATGTTATACTGCAATTGGGGCAGATATAACGTGCAGAGGGATTAGATTTGGGTGGGTTGCGTTTCAAATTAAATCTAAATTGCAGTCTAAACATAAAGCTGTCTAATACAGTATATGTGGCTATATGTAGAAACGGTACTTGTTTCCTAGCACGGCCACAATCGAGGCCATCGGGTGTAATTTTTAGTGGCCTGCGACGCGACCGACGCGATGCCCCCGATTTTTCCATTGAAATGCATTGAAAACAGTGAAAATCGCGTCGGTCGGGTCGTATGCGGCCAAAAATGCTTAAATGGTCCACACGCGATGGCCGCGATTTCCCCATAGGGAACAATGTTAAATGCCTCAATTTACCCGCGATGACCGCGATTTCCCATAGGAAACAATGTTAAATGGGTCAATTTACCCAAATTATCATAGGGAACAATGGTAAATGGGCCAGAAACCCCAAAAAACACCCCTGAACATTGACATGTCCCCCCAAAAGTATTTCACGCCACCCCGCGATCAACGTGAACCCGAAGCGTGGCGAGCGCAGCGAGCCCGCGAGGGGCGGCGGTACGCGTCCTCCGACCTTTTCATACCCCCACTATCCACGTCGGCGTGGAGTTAAGAATAGAATAGTGTGGCGAGCGCAGCGTGCCACCAAGCCCGAAGTGTGGCGAGCGCAGCGAGCCCCGCGAGTGGACGCGGATACCTTCACAGGTAAACGCGTCCCTTCGCAGGCTTCACAGGTATCCGCGTCCGCTCGCCACGCTTCGGGCTATTCTATTCTCAACTCCATGCCGACGTGGATAGTGGGGGTATGAAAAGGTCGGAGGACGCGTACCGCTGCCCCTCGGGGGCTTGCTGCGCTCACCAGGCTTCGGGTTTACGTTGATCGCGGGGTGGCGTAAACTACTTTTGGGGGGACATTTAAATGTTCAGGGGTGTTTTTGGGCCATTTACCATTGTTCCTATGATAATTTGGTTAAATTGAGCCATTTCACATTGTTTCCTATGGGAAATCGTGGTCATCGCGGGTAAATTGAGGCATTTAACATTGTTCTCTATGGGGAAATCGCGGGCATCGCGTCTGGCCCATCGCACCCGATTTTTTAGAGCATGCGATGGCCGCGATGCCCCTGATTTTACACCCGATGACCACGATCATGATCGTTGTTGCCGTGCTAGGAAACAAGTACCGTAGAAACAGACAGTTTTTTCTGCACAGAAAGAATGGGTGACATTTAGGGCAGGGGAGTACCTACCATAAGTACAGAGGGTGCAGCTGCTATGGGGCCCAGAGCTAAGAGGAGCCCACCCCGTCTTCAAGGTGTACAATATTGTACACCTTGAAGCAGCACTGGCATATTTTGCCCCCTCCCACCCGCCGGGCCTGAGCGGTGCTGGCTTCTTCCTCCAGCTCATTACTAAGGCATACTGGTGCCATCATCTTCTCCCAGCTTCCACCCACTGGGGCAGAGTGTCTTCCCCCCTCTCCTTGCCGGGGCATAGTGGCACCGGCATCTTCCACCCCCTCTCTCTTAACAGTTATCAGTGCCTTTAAGATAAAAAAAAACTGTAATGAAATGGTGCAGGCGGCAGCGTGCCCCAAGAACTCCTTGGGCCCTGGTGCACTGCACCGACTGTACCTGCAGTAGTTCCACCCCTGATAAGAGTACTGAATATCAAATTAGGGGCATATTTACCAAATCCCTTTTTCATAAAACTGTGGCCCTGATTCAGCTTGGTTAGAAAAGCAAAAAAGCACACAACTTGGCAAAGCCATGTTATACTGCAATTGGGGCAGATATAACGTGCAGAGGGATTAGATTTGGGTGGGTTGCGTTTCAAATTAAATCTAAATTGCAGTCTAAACATAAAGCTGTCTAATACAGTATATGTGGCTATATGTAGAAACGGTACTTGTTTCCTAGCACGGCCACAATCGAGGCCATCGGGTGTAATTTTTAGTGGCCTGCGACGCGACCGACGCGATGCCCCCGATTTTTCCATTGAAATGCATTGAAAACAGTGAAAATCACGTCGGTCGGGTCGTATGCGGCCAAAAATGCTTAAATGGTCCACACGCGATGGCCGCGATTTCCCCATAGGGAACAATGTTAAATGCCTCAATTTACCCGCGATGACCGCGATTTCCCATAGGAAACAATGTTAAATGGGTCAATTTACCCAAATCATCATAGGGAACAATGGTAAATGGGCCAGAAACACCAAAAAACACCCCTGAACATTGACATGTCCCCCCAAAAGTATTTCACGCCACCCCGCGATCAACGTGAACCCGAAGTGTGGCGAGCGCAGCGAGCCCGCGAGGGGCGGCGGTACGCGTCCTCCGACCTTTTCATACCCCCACTATCCACGTCGGCGTGGAGTTGAGAATAGAATAGTGTGGCGAGCGCAGCGTGCCACCAAGCCCGAAGTGTGGCGAGCGCAGCGAGCCCCGCGAGTGGACGCGGATACCTTCACAGGTAAACGCGTCCCTTCGCAGGCTTCACAGGTATCCGCGTCCGCTCGCCACGCTTCGGGCTATTCTATTCTCAACTCCATGCCGACGTGGATAGTGGGGGTATGAAAAGGTCGGAGGACGCGTACCGCTGCCCCTCGGGGGCTTGCTGCGCTCGCCAGGCTTCGGGTTTACGTTGATCGCGGGGTGGCGTAAACTACTTTTGGGGGGACATTTAAATGTTCAGGGGTGTTTTTGGGCCATTTACCATTGTTCCTATGATAATTTGGTTAAATTGAGCCATTTCACATTGTTTCCTATGGGAAATCGTGGTCATCGCGGGTAAATTGAGGCATTTAACATTGTTCTCTATGGGGAAATCGCGGGCATTGCGTCTGGCCCATCGCACCCGATTTTTTAGAGCATGCGATGGCCGCGATGCCCACGATTTTACACCCGATGACCACGATCATGATCGTTGTGGCCGTGCTAGGAAACAAGTACCGTAGAAACAGACAGTTTTTTCTGCACAGAAAGAATGGGTGACATTTAGGGCAGGGGAGTACCTACCATAAGTACAGAGGGTGCAGCTGCTATGGGGCCCAGAGCTAAGAGGAGCCCACTTTGCCTGTCAAAGTATCATGTGCTGTATACATTTTTTAGCATTAGGTGATAAATAGGGGCCCTTACAAACTTTTGCTATGGGGCCCACATGTATCTAGTTGCGCCACTGATTTAGGGTGAGATGTATTAAGCTGAAAATGCAGTAAAACCCTGGTTTTACCGCATTTTCCTATGTATTAAAACCCGGCCACACCGATACCACATAGTAGGGTATTGCCACATTTGGGTGGCTACCAGCTACCCAGCATCACCCTCCTCCTCCTGCCGTTCTACCTCAGACATGTCTGCGTCCTGCTCCTCCTCATGGTGGATGGCAAACAGGTCATCTTATGTGCTGCTGTAGCTGGTTGCAGCAACACACAGAAAAAAGTATATTGCCCAGAGCTAGCTATTCAGCAAAAGTTGCCAATTATACAATTATATAACTTTAACCGACTGCTGCTGTTTTGTGAGGGGTTTCTCACGTTCCTCAAAGACAGAAATTTAGCACAAAACACAACCAAAACTGCTCAAAAGTTAAAGTAGATCTATCAATGAAACATTCAATATGGAAAATAATAAAATCAATGCAAACATATACACTCACGTTGTCAGAAAATGGCCTTTTTTACTGGATAAGATACCGTTATATTAACCATAAAATAAAACCAAAATTAATAAAATAATCAGTTAGTTCCTGGTGACTTTGCTGTTGCTGGTGTTATTTGCTGTTAGTACTTAGTAGTAGCATGAGCATTCATTTGCTTAATTTTAGCAGTTCTGTGTTAGTACGTCAAGCAAAAGCCACGTCCTGCATTTTAGCTGTCATATGTTGGTAAACATGTCTGCTCTTTGTACCGTATACAAGCAAAAGTTAGTATAGTTGTTAGTCCAGAGAACAAAGATAAGCTTAAAAATTTTAATATGTCTAGCCAGACAATGATTGTGCAAATACCTTACAGGTTAACACGGTTTACGCTGTCAGCATAAAGCAGGCTTGGAAATGGGTTAGAGACCAAATATACAAAGGGGCGAATTTAGGGGCCAGGCCGCGCCCTAGGCACAACATTTTTGTGTCCCCCCCCTCCCCCTATTTTAATGTAAATATACGTATATACATTGTTATTTATATATTTCATAAATTTTTTACTGTAGCCCACCTTAATATTTTTTTAAGCACTCTGGACTGCTCACTGTATGGAGGATCCGGAGGGAGGGAGACACCTATTAGTACAGTGATTAGCACAGTGTCTCCGTCATTCTCTCTCTGGCTCACACACTGTGACTGACTGAGCGCAGGGAGGATCTGCGCGCCGCTCAGCTGCTGGATACACAGCAGCCAATAGACTGTGTGTGTGTAGAGTAGCCAATGGGCTACTCACAGCAGTGAGCCTGAGCCATTTCCTGACGCGCTGGGGGACCGTCGGACCCAGCCACTAAGCGGTGATGTAATGTGCATGGCAGAGTGGGTGGGCAGTGGCGGGTGATGAGCGGCGCTGCCGCCGACATATAATAATTCAGCCTTGAAAAAGATTTGAAATCGAAACGCGTTGGCTGGTTTCTGGATCTGCACAACCCCTTTTTAACTTTGGACCATTCTTTGTTTATGCTGGACATTGAAACAAAGGTACTGGGTGTTTACTCACCGACATCTCTAAACTTATCCGGAGAGTTTTTGATGTATATCTAGTGTGAGTTCTATCTAACATCTATCACCCACCTTTGGATTTTTCTCCAGTGTACCTATGGTCAGAGTGTATTTTAATAATTTTTGTGTTTGGCAATAAAAATAATTTTTTCAAGCTAAAGAAACCCAGATGTGCTTTGAAAATTCCTGCCAATTGTGAGTTATCGGTACGCTTGCTTTTAAAAGAAACCATTATATGTATTGCAACACCTTGATCGTGTGAGTGAAAATGTACGCCTAATCTAATTCTATTGGACACCCGGGTGGATTTGGTGAAGGCTATACAATCACCAAAAAAGATACCTTTATGAAATACACACTCTTTCTGTGAGTGTGGTACGTTCCACTTCTATTCCCTCTGTATGTTTTGAAACGAAAAATACAGTTCCACACATTGTGTTCTTTTTCTTTATTTCCGCATATCGACCTATGAGAACGGGAGAAGTGAAGAGAACACACACAGACAGCGCTTGAATATATCCTTACCTCTTTTTTGTATACTATTGTCTTACTTGTTTTGGTTGAACAAGTCCTTTGGTTATATTGAGCTGCTCTTCTGTTTTTCTGCGCCTTGGAAACCTCCAGTATTTTATATAATATATAATAATTCATGTCTGCGGCGCTCGTCACTCGCCGCTGCCCACCCACTGTGCCATTTAACAAAATGTCAGCCTGCCTGCCGCCCTTAGTTGGTGCCGCCCTGAGGCCGGTGCCTCACGGGCCTAGGCACAAATCCGGCCCTGAATATACCAAGTCTACCTACAGTGAACACAGCATGGCTCTTCAATAATCACCTCCGGATAAAGTTGCACTTAGGTTAATAAGCACCAGCAACTGGGAGACTCACTGGACCATGTTAACCTGTAAGGTATTTGCACAATCATTGTGTGGCCAGTTATATTAACTGGACATTTTTAAGCTTATTGGCTGATTATGCATCTTTGTTCTCTGGACTAACAACTATACTAACTTTTGCTTGCATACGTACAAAGAGCGGACATGTTTACCAACATATGACAGCTAAAATGCAGGACATGGCTTTTGCTTGACATAGTACTAACACAGACCTGCTAAAATTAAGCAAATGAATGCTCATTCTACTACTAAGTACTAACCGCAAATAACATCATAACTGTTGTTACCAGGAACTAATTGATTGTATTATTAATTTTGGTTTTATTCTATGCTTAATATACCAGTATCTTATAAACTTGTTTGTATTGATTGTATTATTTTCCATATAAAATGTTCATTGATATGTCTACTTTGCACAGTTTTGGTTTTGTTTTGTGCTAGGTTGCAGCAACAGCCTCTCCCTGCTGGTCCTAGTGTGGGTGCTCCTCCTGCCACCTCCCTGGCACTGCCCTCCTTGCCACCATACTGCCTCTGTCACTGATTGGGTCTCTGGGTCTTTTGCATACAAAGTCAAAGTTGCAGGTGCACAAATCAAACTCACAATTTAATAAATATTGCAATAAAATTTAGCATTTTTAGCGAGGTTCTTCACTTATTTATGGCCATAAGTAATGGCTTGCCCACCGCGTCCAGGTGACCTCATTAGTCGGGCAAGTCCCTAACATTTTGAGGGGTACAAATCTAGGGCACAGGGCACCCCAAAACGGTGCAGCCGAGTGACCCCAGGGCAACACAAGACTGAAAGAAATATACAGTGAGACAAAGTGAGGATAGGTTAATGAGAGAGGCTGCTAAAAATAGCAGGGGTAAGTAAGTGAGAGGTAAAAAGATGAGAGATAAAGTATTGAGAGGTGAAGTAGTGAGGTGAAGGTGAGAAATTAATTACATTGAAATAAAACACACACAATAGGGATGAAAGTGAATATGAAAATAAGTGTTAATTTGTGTTGCTCCTGAGGCCAAACAGCCACACCAGTCCAGGGGGGCCCTCAACTTAGAAATGCACCCCCCCATCTGATAATCCATTATACATTTGTGCAGGTCTCACCTTGCTTTGCATGCAGTCTAAAGCTGTGTACACACGGGGGCGATAGGGGCTGATATCGCTGGGAATATGGTCGCTGAGCGACCATATTGCCAGTGATTGGAGTGTGCACCAGCGATAAATCGCCGGGTGCGCGCTCCCATTTTCAGCCCCTGAATGGTCGCTGGTTGGAGGAGCATGTTCCTCCGACCAGCGACTTCCACTGCCTCTTCTCCCAGCAGTGTGACATTTTCATCTGCGACCATCTCTGGTAGCAGATGAAAACGGGACACTGAGCAATATGATTGCTGAGCAATATATTGCTAGCAATTGCTAAGTAAGTGAGAGGTAAAAAAATAAGAGATAAAGTAGTGAGAGGTGAAGTAGTGAGGTGAAGGTGAGAAATTAATTACATTGAAATAAAACACACACAATAGGGATAAACCTCGCTAAAAATGCAACATTTTATTGCAATATTCATTAAATTGTAAGTTTGATTTGTGCACCTGCAACTTTGACTTTGTATGCAGTTCTACTGAAAGGTCTCCGCAGGGTCGCACCTCTCAATTGGTGTACACCCCAGGACCCCACCCCTGTATCTGTGGGTCTTTTGCCTACTCATCTTCTGTCCATGCTGCTTTCCACACTACCTTTCTAAGGTCAAAATGGCGCCAGACCCATTTATATAGGGTGAGTGGTGAATATTCTAGGGGAATTAGGTGGGCCAATAGGGTTTTTTTTGTTTGGTAAGGTAGTGTTTGAAATCGATTTCCCGTTCCAGAAATTTGTACATGATCAGGTCATAATATTGCGCCACATCACAGCATATCGCACCATAACGCATTTTTTAGCTGTGAATAAGCATCCCATTAAATTGACGATTTTTTTTAAAAATTGGCGATTTCTGAAAATGCGATAAGGTATGATTCCCAAACATTACCAAAAATCGCACTTTATTAAATGTCACCCAATATTTGTTCCCCTTGCATTGCAACATGGTGTGTTCCAGACACAAAGGGGGAAATTTACTAAGATGTGTATTCTACTTCACATGTGATGTTGCTATGGGCAACCAATCAGAATCTACTTCTTATTTATTTAACACCCCTAGACGATAGTAGACAGGAACTGATTGGTTGCACATAGCAATATCACATGTGAAGTAGAATACACATCTTAGTAAATTTCCCCCAAAATGACTTGCTTTTTAGCTTTACTGAATCTGTCCCTATGTACAATACAAGCTATATTTTCTGTATACTTTTATGTGTCCACAGCTATGTATGTACCAATAGCCTGAGGCAGGAGATTTCACCGAAATATTCTGGAAAAGGCTCATTAGGGCTTCATACTGCAGTCCCGATTATTCATATTAGGGTCTGCAGTCTCACCTCTTTATCCTCACATGGCAATAACTGCTTTATGACTATGGAGGCAGTTTTGGCTGAGAGGCATTTTGTGATACTAGAACCCTCCATTCTTCACCCAAGACTTTCAGAAACTCACACTGCATGTACAGTGGCAGATATTGTGGATGAGTGTTTTGAAAATACAAAATACTTCTCCAGTATGTCAAGAATAAATTCACAGAGACAATGTTGTCTATTTGAAAGCACTGCCATGCAACATAACACATAGACACCTTATATTACAGTAAATGATTCCTTTTAATTATGATATATGTTCCTCTGCTTAGTGGAATTTTAACTTTGTAATCAATTATCCTTAAGAATGATCCTACCTAGGTTTTGCCTACTGAGTTCATTTGGGTAATAACAGATGCCATATATTTACTTTTTTTTATGTATTATGTTACATCTGCTCCTGTGAGCATATATGGTATTGCTGTACGTACATTTTATATAATAATAGTTTTTTTTTATCTGCATTCACAGTTACTCTCTCTGGGTGGGAGGTTTTTCCATCAATAATAATCACTTTTGCCTTATTCGAAGCCTTTTCGCCTCTGTTTAGCAGTGAGGACAGAGGTGGCCTTGAACCCATTTTTTTGCAGCCTTGACTGCAAAACCTTCCCGATGCTGTTGTAGATCTAATGTCTTGAGTCCTGTTAGACGAAGCGCACTTAATACATACAATTATTATTATTATTATTATTATTATTATTATTATTATTATTATATCATACCTCCCAACTTCTTAAAACCTGAAAGCGTGCCCCCAAAATTTGGGGGCATGACCTGCCTTTGCAATGCTCCCCTGAGGCCACGCCCCATTTTCACAGCTGTGGGGGCATGGCCAGTGGCTCTGTGAGCTGCTGGCCATGCCCCCCAGCCCCTCTGTCTCCATGAATGGAAGCTGTGTGCATGTGCACAGTGTCTACCCCCCACTGCTCTGCTCAGCAGAGCAGGCAGAGAAGGGTGGACTCCCAACTGCACCCCCAACGCAGGACACTGCCGGCCCCATGTGGGGCACGGGGCTGTCACCAAAAAAACAGGATGGTCTCCTGTTGAGACAGTTGGGAGGTATGTTACAGTCCTACCCCCAGTTTAAGAGCAGGGTACATAGGCTATTAGTCATGCATTATTAGCAATGAAACTAAGGCTACACATGCATGGACATCAACTAATCATCTCTTGTTTGTAAAAATTATAGCTAAAGTCCATTTGCACAACAAAATTAAAACACTTTTTGCCAAAGTGGGAATAGGCCTGAAGATCTTATGGTGTCAGATCTTGCTGGATTTCCATGTTCCATGTTCAATATGGTTTGTAAATAATGATTTGTTTCTAGATATCTGTTATAAACATGTTTTCTGTTAATTTCATATGTTTCCTAGTCTTAAGGCCCGGGCGGGCAAAAGTTTATGCTTATGCCCGCCCGCCCGGTTGCGTAGGGTAGATGGATAGTTGGAGACCTGTTCTGGCTGATCCAGCAGCTTTTGCCCTGCTGTGGTTAGGAAGTGTAGGTGGAAAAAAAATTGCATTATCATAAACTTTCACCCATCCATATGACAGGCCTTAAGACTGTCTATAAGATTGTGCAGCTTAGAAATTATGTTTTCATTAAATGAAAGGGTTGAAAGTTATAATGCATACACTTTAAGAAAAAAATATTTTTGGTCTAACATATACCAGGAGGGGAAGACATGTGATATGTGATGTGCTGGGTAGGGTATGTTGGTGTACAGAAAGGGTAATGTTATTGAGCAGAGGGTAGGCATTTAGTAATGCAGGGTGGGTCATGTAGTTGTACAGGGGGAAATGTTGTTGAGCAGAGGGTGGGGATGGCGTTATGCAGGGGGAAATGTTGTTGAGCAGAGGGTGGGCATGGTGTTGTGCAAGGTGGGTCATGTTGTTGGGCAGGGGGAAATGTTGTTGAGCAGAGGGTGGACATGTTCTTGTGCGGTGGGAAATGTTGAGCAGAGGGTGGGCATGTTCTTGTGCAGTGGGAAATGTTGAGCAGAGGGTGGGCATGACGTTATGCAGGGTGGGTCATGTTGTTGGGCAGGGGGAAATGTTGTTGAGCAGAGGGTGGACATGTTATTATGCAGAGTGGGCCATTTTGTTGGGCAGGGGGAAATGTTGTTGAGCAGATGGTGGACATGGTGTTGTGCAGGGTGGGTCATGTTGTTGGGCAGGGGGAAATGTTGTTGAGCAGAGGGTGGAATGGGAAGGAAAGAAAAGAGTGTCTTTTTTTGTTGGTGCACAGAGGTAATTTGAAGAGATATTGAAATTACAATTTTTTATTCATAATTATTTAAAAAACTGTCATATTTGTGAAATATGAGAAAATTGTGTACAAATAAACATACAATTGTTTGTCAAAACAAAGACGACGGTGTCCTTTTTGTCTTTTCTATTGTAATTTATGCGGAGTTTTTTGTATTCTGTCTTGGAATTATACTTATATTTTTAGGAAATTCTATGTAAGGTATTTATTGTACATTCATTAGTCTAAGAAAGTATGAGCAGAGGGTGGGCATGGTGCAGGCATTTTGTTGGGCAGGGGGAAATGTTGTTGAGCAGTGGGAAAGGTTGTTGAGCAGAGGGTGGACATATTCTTGTGCGGTGGGAAATGTTGAGCAGAGGGTGGGCATGATGTTATGCAGGGTGGGTCATGTTGTTGTGCGGTGGGAAAT
Organism: Crinia signifera; assembly: GCF_055691185.1. NCBI lineage: Eukaryota > Metazoa > Chordata > Amphibia > Anura > Myobatrachidae > Crinia > Crinia signifera. Next base: position 102,173,051 of record NC_139217.1, read on the forward strand.
GTTGTTGAGCAGAGGGTGGGCATGACGTTATGCAGAGTTGTCATGTTGTTGGGCAGGGGGAAATGTTGTTGAGCAGTGGGTGGACATGGTGTTGTGCAGGGTGGGTCATGTTGTTGGGCAGGGGGAAATGTTGTTGAGCAGTGGGTGGACATGTTATTATGCAGAGTGGGCCATGTTGTTGTGCGGTGGGAATTGTTGTTGAGCAGAGGGTGGGCATGACGTTATGCAGGGTGGGTCATGTTGCTGGGCAGGGGGAAATGTTGTTGAGCAGAGGGTGGACATGTTATTATGCAGAGTGGGTCATGTTGTTTGGCAGAGGGAGGACATAGTGTTGTGCAAGGTGGGAATATGGGGGAAATATTGTTGTGCTGAGGGTGGTCAAGCTGTTGTGCAAGGGAAAATGTTGAGCAGAAGGTGGGCATGTAGGGTGGGCAATGTTGATGTGCAGAGGGAAATGTTGTTTAGCAGAGGGTGGGCATGGTGTTGAGAAGGGGGAAATGTTATTGAGAAGAGGGTGGGCATGGTGTTATGCAGGGGGAAATGTTGTTGAGAAGAGGGTGGGCATGGTGTTGTGCAGGATGGGTCATGTTGTTGTGGAGGGGGATATTTTGTTGAGCAGAGGGTAGGTCATGGTGTTGTGCAGAGGAGAATATGTGAAGGGGGCATGTTGGTGCATGTTTGTGTGCATGGGGAGAATGCTGAAAAATGTTCAGAAAAGCAGGTACTACTAATTGTCAAGCCAGAGCATTCATTTGCTCTTGGTGCCATGGCTCCATGTTACACCTCTATACACACTAGATATGTAACCTTATATTGATGTTTTTGAACAATGACAAAATATGTATCAGAATGTTCAGCATCATAGAATACCAAATCATATTTTTCCTAAAAGAACCCATAAAATAACCCATAGGATCTCCAATCTAATATGTATATATATATATAGCGTCTGGTGGACGGCGGCACTCGGTGGAAATGTGTGAAATAAACAGGCAAGAGACCTTGTTTAACCCTATATATATATATATATATATATATATATATATATATATATATATATATATATATATATATATATATATATATATATATATATATATATATATATATATATATATATGAAAACTTGTGGGAGTAGCACTCATTAGATTGAAGAACATGAACAGGTGCAGAATCCTTGGAAAGAATTGTTAGAGAAACATCATGCCAGAAAGACATATGAGGCAGCACTCCTTATTGAAGATGTAGAAAAAAAGGATAATTTATTTCATGTGGCCAAGGTTCCTAGCCAAACATGGACTGGGATGCAATTGATGGCAAAATAGAGAGGCATGGAGACATTAATGCATATAGTCACCCAAGTACAGCATCATTTACACAGTCAGGTAGCAGTCTGCTACCTGACTGTGTAAACTAGGAACCTTGGCCACATGAAATAAATTATCCTTTTTTTCTACATCTTCAATAAGGAGTGCTGCCTCAAATGTCTTTCTGGCATGATGTTTTTCTCTCTCTCTTACTCTCTCTCTCTCTATATATATATATATATATATATATATATATATATATATATATATATATATAACATAGGGAGGTAGAGTCAGAGCTTACTGGATTTTCAGGTTAAGATGCCTTGGTCCAAAAGGTCTTAATGGATCAGTAGATTACATTTTTTACTAAACCACCTCATCCTTCTACATACAATATAAATAATGTTTCCTTGGCATAAGACAGCATTGTGGCCAATTAACACTGAAATATGCTCCTGTGTGTCAAAATATTTTAACTACACATCATTTATATTAAACATCATTTATATGCTAGTTTTTTTTGCAGAATTTAAATAGTGTTTTCTTGTTATTATTCTTACCTTAGTATACAGTGCATGCACTCTAATTTCTTAATATTCAGCAGTCAACTTCGACAGTTCTTGGACTGAAATGATGACATTAAATCCTCAGACATCAATCACACATATCCCTTCAGGTACACACTGTTTAGCATATCCAGTAGAGGTAATCCTACAGTGACCACAATTCTCAGTTTTGTGAGTTTATTTTTACTGCAGTAAAAAGTTGGCAGCTCAGAATGTTCTACAGCTGTTTCTCTTGAACTGTGGTTCACCATGGATGTGTCTATTTAGTTAAAAAAATGTTCACCAATAAATCAAAATGTTTCCTGCGACTGAAAAAGCATTGTACTACAGTGTAATATAAACTTACTTTCACCTCATTTGTAGAACAATATGACAAAAAAACCTAAATTAGGTCAGCAGACAGCTTCTCACTTCTTGCTTAAAATATACAACTTTTAAGGGATTCTGTGTTTTTCTCCTCACCTGTAATGACAATTTGTACTGTAGTTCCGTCACACCTGCCATAGTAAGAACAAAACATCAATGTATCTAAGCTCGCCATTTGTGAGATGAGTATATGTCCATGGAACTTTCCCAGTTAACATCTGTGCTGTCTCTATCCCCCCCCCCCCCCCCCGCTACTTTTGCAAACATTTGAGGAAAGCCATATGTATTTTAAGTTATGTATTAAGTATTACAGCAAACAATATGTGTCACATTAAAGAATTTTCAAAGTTTGTAGCAGGAACTGAACAACTTGCCTTGTCTAAGTCCAAAGGTTTCGGCTGTTAGCATTTGGATTTGTAACATCGTCAAAGAATTCTACTGTAAGAAATATATTAGTAGTAATAATAATAATAATAATAATAATAATAATAATAATAAATAAGGGTTAGGCACATTGAATTGTTTGCTTGAAATGTGAATGAACAATTTTGTTAGTTTAAACTAAATCTAAAACCAATGGTTCATCCTCAGTTTAGTCATTTGTTTTGGAGATTATGAGGCAGTTTGAAAGTTGTCCACAAATGTGCCACTAATCAAACAAGCAATTAGCATTAATTAAAACAGCGCCAATTGCGGCCATAAATAAAACGGCACATATTATAAAATGTGTGACGATTGGCAGCAGCAGCAAATTTGCCTGGTTTATACCAGTCATACTGGTGTAAACCAGGCACATATGCAAAGATACAACTACCCATGTCATTTGTGAAAACAAAAGCATTACTTTAATACATACTGAATGGTGTAGGATATAGCAAAGCAGTGCAGAAATCACCAAAAAGTGTCAGAAAGACATCAGCAACCAGCTAACAAAACAAATCACATGTGCAGGAGAGCATCTTTATCAGAAATTAAGGATTGTTCGAATGACAAAAATAATGGGAACCAGCTCATCATCCGGCTCCCACCTAACAAATGTATTTATTGTCATCAGTAAAAACAGAAACGAATTTGACAGATGAACCATCTACAAAAGCAAAAGCACACCAGTACAGCTAAACAGCAAGTCACAGATAAAAACAAACATATTCAGAATATCAAAAAAAGTACTTTCTCACTTTGCAACATGAATACAGTGAACAGAAAAATGACTGATACTTCTAATTAAGCTATGTTGGATTTGGACATGCCCTCCTTTCCCCACAATTTAAATCATAGTAGACATTTGCCTCCTCTGCAGTCAACATAGTTTTTCCAAGGGGCAAATTTGCGCATTTTTTTTTGCTTAACTCCCAACTCTTAATAACGCATAACATAGCATTGATTAAACTACCATTGCATTCATACAACTGTTGTATTGTTGAAAAAGAATGATCAAAACCTATTTGAGTGATGTTTCCTCAAATGAAGTTGGGAAAATAATAATGCAGTCATGGAAGCCCCACTGATGCCATTTCCTATTGCAGCCTTTCCTTCCTCAATCTCACCACATTAAGCATAGCCGAAAACAAGTGGTAGAACCACACATCTGTGTAGGTGGTAGTGCAAATGTGTTAACCAACTTTTCTGGGCATTCACATAACTAAATGAACTGTTATAAAGTATAATGCAATTGGATATAAATCATTTTGGTACTTATGTATTAGCAGGGCTCCTGGCTACGCTACGCTGACAACGTACCTTAGGCTGCTATGTGCCTGTGCCTTTAGACTGCTAATATGTGCCTGTGCCTTTAGACTTACTTAGGATGGGCTGCGGGGCTTGGCTGGCGGGCTCGACGTGCTGAAGGGTGGGCGGCGGGGCTTGAGCGGCAGCCGGGAGGAGGGGGGGATATCGCCAGCACCCGGCGGACACCAACAGCCGGCGGGGGTTGGAAGGAAGGGGAAGTGTCCTGGGGCGGCAGCAATGTACGTAATTCAGTGTACTGCTGCTGGGGGAGCATCACATGGTTTCCCAGCTCCCCCAACGGCACTACGTTAATTGCGTACATTGTGCTGGTATTCTCAATACACCACTACGCAAACTAAGCAATGGGTGCCCTGCTAATACATAAGTACTATCATTTTAACCAGACATTTGCTTAATGATTCTAATAGTCATTGCGAGTAATTAAATTAAAGAGGTATTCTTAAAACTGATGTAAACCAGCATGAGAAGGCCATATCAAAGCTAAAACATGAGCCTTTCCCTGACATAATCATATATTCACCATAGTCACTAGCAAATCTAAAAGTAACGATTATAATTTCTGCTTGTTGCAATGTTCAAGTGAGTAATACATCAGCAGATAAGTGTTTTTTATATCACTAAAAAGAGAGTGAGCACTTTCCTCAATGTTGCAATATTTAGTGCATCATGCACATAGTGGACTGCTGCAATGTCTGACAATAACTCGGACTGTAATCAGTAATGGTAGCAATAACTTGCAATTATTATCTCCATCAACGAGCACTTGAATGCATGTGATAACAAACAAGAATTTAATCTTTCTTCACGAATTGTCTTTGTGAACAAATGAATACAAGAAAGCACCAATGGACTTTCCAAAGACGATTTATTGAATTTAACCATTCTAGATAAAACTGCTAAAACTGCAGTACTGCTGATTATCAGTTTGACCACAATTAGCTGTTTTAGTTATCTGTACTCAGTTCTCCTCACCATTCTATTTTTAGATGTTACATTTACAGTAAATATGGTTACTGACCCCTTCAAGAACAACTGGAGTGTTATGCTGATTTTCCTACTCTGTGTATCTCTTAGAGATAAGAGGACTCAGTCAACAATTAGGAGCACCCTGATACTATTTTACTTTAAATCCCAGTAGTGGGAAGCTGATGTCCCAATGGTAAGGCAATGGAGAACCACAGTACGACATAAAAGCAGTTCTCTCTCATTTGTATTAAGATTAATCAATAAGTAACATGAGATACATTCATTAGGCAATGGCAAACTTGTTGGGTGTTTATACATGACTTGACTGACATAACCATTTCATTTCTCAAATGAAGCTGTAGATTTAGATGTTGAAGTATATATGAATTGCCAGTAAATGCCAATCGGCAGTCCATAACAATAACCCGCATGTCTATCCTCAGGCTTTTATAGCCTTTAATTTATCAAAGGAAATAATTAGCACGCATTGTGGCAGCTAGTGATGGAATTTATTCATTTGGAAGCCATGAGTTTCCTGTCATTAAAACTACATCATGTCCTTCCTTCTCTATTAAACTTCAAGTCAGGGCAGTAAGAAGTCACTAAAAGGAAATGAAGAGGTTTTTTGGCATGGTGCCCCACGGATGATTTAATGCTACAGAAGATAGCAGGCTTAGAGTGCATGCCAATAAGTCATCTGTTCCACCATCTTCTGGATTCTAGATTGTATTTTCTATCTCAGCGGGTTCTTAAATGGTGGAAGTTATTCTACATGATCTGTCATTTGGGTTCCTGTGAAAATATTATGAGAACATATAGTTTAGATAATCGAATGCATTGCTCCTTGCTGCTCAATAACAGTACTTGCAATCTTGGAAATCGCTGTTCGGTATTTTTTGTACATATTCATTGCGCTCTACATAGTAGAAAACTATTTTGGAAATAAGAAAACATAATGGTATGTTATGCTGTGTATACAGAAGTCAAACTTATATGAAGCTATAGAGAAATCAATCATAAACAAAATATAATTATTCAAACAATTTTTTAAAAAAAAATATAAATCAATAGATGCAAAAAAAAACCCCAAAAACAAATAGTTAAGGAACTAGGATATACACTACCGTTCAAAAGTTTGGGGTCACCCAGACAATTTTGTGTTTAAGAACTCACTTGCAAAATGAATAGAACCTATATTTAAGACTTTGCCAAGGTTAGAAACAATGATTTTTATTTGAAATAATAATTTTGTCCTTCAAACTTTGCTTTCTCTGAAGAATGCTCCCTGTGAACAAAAACAGCATTGCAGACCTTTGCCATTCTAGCTGTTAATTTGTTGAGGTAATCTGAAGAAAATTCACACCATGCTTCCTGAAGCACCTCCCACAAGTTGGATTGGCTTGATGGGCACTTATTGCATACCATACGGTCAAGCTGCTCCCACAACAGTTCAATGGGGTTGAGATCTGGTGAATGCGCTGGCCACTCCAGTACAGACAGAATACCAGTAGCCTGCTTCTTCTCTAAATAGGTCTTGAATAATTTGGAGGTGTGCTTTGGGTCATTATCCTGTTGTAGGAGGAAACTGGTTCCAATCAAGTGCTGACCAATGGGTATGGCATGGCGTTGCAAAATGGAGTGATAACCTTCCTTATTCAAAAAATCAGTTTCACCTTGTACAAATATCCCACTTTATCAGCAACAAAGCAGCCCCAGACCATCACATTACCTCCACCATACTTGACAGATGTCATGAGGCACTCTCCCAGCATCTTTTCACTAGTTCTGCATCTCACAAATGTTCTTCTGTGTGTTTAAAACACCTTAAACTTCAGTTTGTCTGTCCATAACATTTTCTTCCAATCTTCCTCTGTCCAATATCTGTGTTCTTTTGCCCATATTAATCTTTTCCTTTTGTTGGCCAGTCTCAGATATTGCTTGTTATTTGTCACTCTGCCTAGAAGGCCAGCATCCTGGAATCGGCTCTTCACTCTAGACATTGATGTTGGTGTTTTGAAGGTACCATTTTATGAAGCTGCCATTTAAGGACCTGTGAGGCATTTATTTCTCAAACTATAGACTCTCCCACTTCTCTTTCTACTCTGGTTAGAGCATGTTTGTGCTGTTTTCTGAAGGGAGTAGTACACACCAGAAATGTTCAGTTTCTTGGCAATTTCTTGCATGGAATAGCCTTAGTTTCTGAGAACAATAATAGACTGTGGAGTTTTACATGAAAGTTCTATTTTTTCTGGGCATTTTAAGAAGTATAATCAAAATCACAAATGTGATGCTCTAGATACTCAACTAGCTCAAAAGACGGACAGTTTTATAGCTTCTCTAATGAGCAAACCCACTTTCAGCTGTGCTAACATAACACCACAAGAGCTTTCAAGGGTTTTCTAATCATCCATTAGTCTTTTAAAGCGATTATCAAACACAATTTACCTTTAGAACACTGGAGTGATAGTTACTGGAAATGGGCTTCTATACACCTATGTAGCTATTCCATTAGAAAAAGAAATGTGCAGCTAGTATAGTGATTTACCACATTAACAATGTGTAGAGTCTATTTCTGATTAATTTAATGTTATCTTCAATGAAAACAACAATATTTTTCTTTAAAAAAAGGACATTTTTAAGTGACCCCAAACTTACTCACATGTAAATACAATTAGGGGCTCACTGTAGAACTGAGGATCATTATTTCATTGGATACTGCCTCAACTGCATAATGGGCCTGATTCAGACCTGATTGCAGGGCTCAGAAAATTAGCAGCCATTCAATCAGGTCTGAATCAGGCCCAATATTTGTGCACAAAATTTTTTACACTGTTTCCTTTTATGGTCTTTTTTTTGTCTCCAAACATCACCTGTGTCATCTCTTTTTAGAGCTTGTCGTGATGGCAGTGTGATGTTACTATACATTTGCATTAGTGCTTGGGGAAGCGCTCAGTAATTCTGAATTGGAAAATTCACAAAAAGAATTTAGGTAAAATAGGAAAAGAAAGAAGAGTCTATAACAGAATTGGATAGACACTTTATAAATAGTACAAAGTTCTACTGAGGTCACAGCAGTACACAGACAGGCCAGCCTGATGTTGCAGCAATAATAGATAGGCTAAAGAAGTAGGGTACATTATGTTTTTCGGCCCCGTTGGGAGACTATAGTCATTCGAGTAGCTGCAATAAAGTTTATCTTTCTTAAAAATGTAAAGTATGTAGAATGAACTAGAGGAAAATGAACTACTCTGCAATCATGACATTACTATGTATCTGAGGATAGAATTGAGTGAACCACTGATAAATGGTTGCCACAGAGAAGGAATGGCCATCCTGTTTAGGGGTCAAAGTAACATCATGTAGTTGCACGCCACTACCCTATATAACATTTGGCACCCTTACTGTCTGTTTGCTCTCTATTTCTCTCTTTAATGAACTACATAGTAGCAGTGACCAATCAGTGCAAAGAAGCTTCTCTATATTCATAGGTTCAGAACTTGGTGATTTAGCTAAGCAATACAAGAAATAAAAGTGCATCGGTATCTTTCTTTTTTATTTTCTTCAATAAATGCCTTTGTCACAGTGTGTATGGTTATCTAACTTAACTTTCAATATTGCAAAACAGGCAGTGCTGGTACTTGTAGTTCTGTGAGTGTACCTAAGCAGTTTATGGCTGCCAAGGCATGCTGGAAACAGTAGAATATGAGTGCTTATGAAGGGGTACTAAGTTTTTTTCTCCAATTTTTACTAAAAAAAACATGTAATGTCATTGCTACTTATTGTAATCATCAACAACAAGTACATGGATGCATCCTTAAAGTAATTGATCTAATTTGCAAATGTCCTTTCCATCTTCCATATACAGTAGCCTTTATATGTGTATAGAGTAGTAGCTGTCAGATATATTTCAATCTGCTTAGGGCCTTAAGTTTTTTTATGCACAATAGCTGTTTTTTTATGCACAAATTCCTGTTTACTTAAGTTTTTCCTTAATTCCCTAAAGTATTGTTTCTAAAAAGCTTTTCTGTACTTCAATGTTCCTGTACTGTATTTCATTCATCTTTTAAGCAACTTGAGTCCTATTGGAGAAAGAGCACTATATAAAAAAAATATTACTATTATTATTTTTGTTGTTATTATTATTTTTGTTATTAATAATGTTATTATTATTATTATTATTATTATTAATAATAATAATAATAATAATAATAATAATAATAATAAAGTGTAAAACCTGAGGAAAAAAATAACAATGAGAATCTCACCATTCTTGTATCACAAATCATGGTATGTCTGCTTTTGTGCTAATCAATTGCAATAATGGCTCTAATAAATGTACCACTACTTGCTTTTACAATGGTTGATTAATAAGAATACAGAGTTCGTATTGTTAATATTTAGCACCTGTTCTGCCTTACTGAAATCATTAGTCACAAGCAGGTGAAACATGTCATCTTTCTAGCAAACATATTGAGATATTAAACATCCCAAATCTGAACTAGTTGCAGCTTTAGCTGGCTACGATAGAAAAAGCAAAGCCATAGATTTATGTCAATTGTTATCTCAATTTCATGAAGCAAACCCTTGCGAAAATAGATCCATGAATTATTTTTCCTAAATGCCTGGACATGTGTTGTGTTAGTAATTCTCTCCGCCATATGATATGAGTCATGTTTGTGATTGTCTTGTTATTTATTTATAGGTTATACAGGACTGAGTTCATTTTCCGGAATAATGCATTTAGAAAATTGTCAGCAAACTTCAGGCAAACCCATCAACAATTTCAGTTACTAGTGTTTGTGCAATTAAATTGTCTTACTTGCATTCCATTCCTGCTTAGGTCAACCAGCATTCCTAGTATGCTTATCAGTTTTTATGCACAGCAGGTCAGAAATATGTGATGAATGAGATATTAAATTAAATCGAAACGCAAACCCGAGGGACTCCAGTTTTATGCAGGTTAAATGTATTAGCGCATCTTTACTGCATATATCATATCTTTACTGAGTGAATTTGGACCACAGTAAAAAAACAAATCTAGGATCCAATTTGTAACCATTTTGAATTATATTTCTATTTATCTTGGAATTGTTTGCAATAATGGACATTTCCATGCAAAATAAAGCAGAATACTATAGCGTAAGTATACTTTCAACCATACCATAAAAAAGCTTTACTGAAAACTAGCTAGTGGGTTAGAAGAGGTTTAACGCCACCATTGGTTAGACACATGTTGCACCATCCAATTAGGATTCTAACAATAGAAGCACAGATACTGTAGGTGTTGTGAGATCTTAAATTTAAATAATCAGGCTTACCAGTGGTGTAAGTTTGTCCCAGTTGCCCGGAGGCAAGATAAATATTGGTGCCCCCCCCCCCCCCCCCCACCTTAACTATATGCATGTATGTATGTTTTAATCATGATAGTGTGACATCAATGGTCCTGCTAGGAGGGGGAGTCAACCACAGAAGCGATATCAATGGATTTCAATTAACTGATTCAAGCTTGTAGGGGAGGACAGGTGCCCCCTTGGGAACAGGAGCCCAGCAGCAGATTACTCCTTTGCCTCCCAAAATTACGCCTCTGAGGCTTACCTACTTTTAGAGTCTCCTCTCAAGGAAAAGCCAGGAGAGGAGACTATAAGCAGCACTTTGGGGGGTGGGGCCTGATTGTGATATCATCAAACTCCACCCCCAGTACAGCAAATACCTTGATTCGTAGGTCTCGGAGGGCTAAAATGATGCAATTTGTGTCATTTAGGTCTGCCTTTCCCTGAAAAGCCACAAATCGCTTTATTTAAATGCAGACTCCGGAAAGATGCGGGGACGGGGGTTTCCGGTGGAATGCGGGAGTCTTGTCCACCTTTCCGGGGGGCTTGGAGAGGGTTACGATTTTTGGGAGCCTCATGGCCATTCCGGGAGGGTAGGCAACCCTGGCATTACTCTTATTAGGAGTACTGGGTAATGTATGTAGTGTCTCTCAAATGGTGTGGCTCTGTACTGGTAGGATACCATGGCAAGCTTTTCACCCTGCCAGCTGCTTGTCTGTCTGTATTCAGCCTTATTCAACAATCCCCAGCAGTTAACCATACTGTATATTAAGCATGACACACAGCAGTATGTTTGTTCCAAGCACTTCAATGTGAAATCTCCTAAATCCCACTCTTAGCTCCTATAACAATGTGACAGGGGCTAAGGGTTATATTTACTTTACAACCCCAAAGCTTGTCTGCAGTTCTCACCACAGGACTTAAATGGCAATAATATTAGATGCAAAACACTCCGTGGTTCTTAATGTTATCTCACTGCCAATTTACTGTAAATCCGCATGTACAGTATGCTTCTGAAAAGTGACTCCATTGCATGTAATCTTGCTACTTTGTGAACCATTACCACAATGCAGTTATTCCAACAAGGGCTTTAAACCCATATCAGTGCTGTGGGTACTTATGTTTTAGAAGGGCGCCCAATTAGCATACATACGGCACCATAGGGAAATCGCATTGCATGCGATTTTTTTAATGCGATGCGATTTTCCTATGTAATTTATTCACTGCTCTCTGTCCTTGGGCGGTGCGATGAGATTGCATCGCATTGGATCGCACCACACTTAAAATTGCATGCGATCACATGCGATTTTATAGGGTGCGATACAATTTAATGTACTATACACTTGTATGACATACAATGGGATTTAGGCACCCCCCCCCCCCCACTATCCACACCACCCCAAAGCGCGGTGAGCGGCGGCTGAACGCGTCCTCCCAACCTTTTTATACCCCCACTATCCACTTCGGTGAGGAGTTGATTTTATATAGTGTGTTGAGCGCAGCGAGCCACCGAGCCCGAAGCGCGGTGAGCGTAGCGAGCCCCGTGTGGGGACGCGGAATACATGTAATGTAATTTGCGTCCCTCTGCTCGCCCTGCTTCGGGCTCGGTTGCTCGCTGCACTCGCCACTCTATTTAAAATCAACTCCACGCCAACGTGGATAGTGGGGGTATGAAAAGGTCGTTAGGACACGTTCCACCGCCGCTCACCATGCTTCGGGGTGTGGTGGATTAGTGGGGGGGTGCCTAAATCCCATTGTATGTCATACAAGTGTATACTAAATTAAATGGCATTGCACCCTATAAAATAGCAGGAGATGCAATGCAATTTTCTTACGCAGAATCGCCCACTAAGCTGTTTGCTTAGTGGGCGCCCTGCAAATACATAAGTACTGTGCTGTGCAGAGGAGAAGCCCCCACTGCCCTTTATCCCCACTCCTTTAAACCTGTCTCACCTTTTTCATTTACAGGTGTTTTCAGCTCACTTGCAGGTAACATGTGGCTACAGTCTGTCTATTAAAGGAGAATGCAACTCAGTATAATGCAAACTTCTGATTCTATAGACACAACTATTCATCTACATCACAGTTCAGCCTCCAGTGCGAGCAATTCATCTGAGTTGGCAACCAGATATGAGACATGCCCATCACAGTCCCATCATCAGGCATCTGCATAGCCAGCTCTAAGGCACCATTTTGGAATGCCCAATACATTTCCAATAAATTTCAGACTCCGTGGGTGAGATTTAATAGGATGAGAGAATCAGAAAGCTAACGCCATATGTTTCTGGGCAGAAGCTTATGTACAGGAGGCATATTTGGTTTAGTATAACTGATTGTAACAAATATACCTCATTACTCAGCAGCAGTAGGCTACCAGTGACTTAAAGGAGGATGCTGCAGAGTAGAGGAACACTGCAGGACTTTCCTGGAGAGTATAATTATGGTCAGTTTCTGCACTGCTCCATAAAATTACCCCCACCACTGTGCCTACTCCATACTTTGTTATGGTATGAATACTCTACCTCCAAAACACACTAGTCCTTTCCTTCTCCAAAAACACTGCCAGAGAGCCACAGAGTTCAATCTTAGGTCCTAATTCTGAGTCTCAAACAATGCAATGTGCAAGTATATTGGCAAAGCACACACAGCATGTTTTCACATTACCAATAGAGACTCATGGGGTGAGATTTAATAGGATGAGAGATTTCGAAAGTGAGAGATTTGGTAAGAAATCTCCAGTTTTTTTAAAAGCGGCAATCATTTGCACTGCAAAACCAGTTGTAAAACTAGGTGTACATGATTGCCGCTTTAAAAAAACTGGAGATTTCTTACCAAATCTCTCACTTTCGGAATCTCTCATCCTATTAAATCTCACCCCATGAGTCTCTATTGGTAATGTGAAAACATGCCGTGTGTGCTTTGCCAATTTACTTGCACATTGCATTGTTTGAGACTCAGAATTAGGACCTAAGATTGAACTCTGTGGCTCTCTGGCAGTGTTTTTGGAGAAGGAAAGGACTAGTGTGTTTTGGAGGTAGAGTATTCATACCATAACAAAGTATGGAGTAGGCACAGTGGTGGGGGTAATTTTATGGAGCAGTGCAGAAACTGACCATAATTATACTCTCCAGGAAAGTCCTGCAGTGTTCCTCTACTCTGCAGCATCCTCCTTTAAGTCACTGGTAGCCTACTGCTGCTGAGTAATGAGGTATATTTGTTACAATCAGTTATACTAAACCAAATATGCCTCCTGTACATAAGCTTCTGCCCAGAATCATATGGCGGTAGCCTTCTATTAGTTCTATACTACTTCATAACATTATCCTTGCTGCAGGATTGCTCATTTTGTTATTCATCACCCCATATATCATTAGCTCATTATCAAGCTTGTCAGTTACATTGTTATCTATTGTCATTATACTAAGGCCGGCATACTCCATCTCAAACTATCATATGGTATCATTTTTCTGCTTGAGCTTATTCTATCTTATAGCACATTGTTTTGCCTGGGAAGTGTGTTTGTGTCACTGATCCCCTGGGGGGAGGGGGGGAGGGGAGGGCGCTGGAGGGGATTGTGGAAATTATTTTAATTAATGAAATTGTGTTATGCAACATGTGTTTACTAAGATAATAACTACAACAGTAGTTAATCACTCGGTGGTCAGCTAAATTAAGAGAATCCCATGAATATGCATCACATTCGTCATGTATGGATCTAAAATGTCTTTGTATTCATTTGGGAAATCTATTCTTTTTCACACCATCTTTTACCAACTTAATATGTACTGGGTTTACATTCTGAGCCTCAGTGCTATATTTCAGCATGAACTAGCAGGAACTCAGGAACTGAACCTCTTATTAAATATGACATCATCAGGAACCCGGTTACTGAACCTGTCCTGGGCCAAAATGAACTTTCCATAACATAAGTTTTATTTTAAAGGTCTTTTTGATTGCCATCCTTTCTGAAATATATATATATATATATATATATATATATATACACATATTCTGCAGTGCTTTACAGAGAATATTTGAACATTCACATCAGTCCCTGCCCCAGTGGAGCTTACAATCTGTATTCCCTACCACCTGTACACACACACACACAGACATTCTAGGGTTAATTTGTTGGGAGCCAATTAGCCTACCTGTATATTATTGGATTGTGGGAGGAAACCGGAGTACCCGGAGGAAACCCACGCAAGTACGGGGGTAAATATACAAACTCTGCACAGTTAGGGCCATGGTGGGAATAGAACCCATGACCTCAGCGCACGTGAGGCAGTAATGCTAACCATTACTACCATACGTATATGTGTGTGTCTGTGTGTGTGCGTGCACAGCGAAGCCGTTTTCCTTTCCTTCACAAATTAAATTACATCTGTCCATGGATGGACTGTGTGTCTGAAATGGCTCCAAAATTCTAGCGTGCGTACATTTCTGTATGTTGGACAGCAAAGCAGAGCATGGCGAGATGGAGTTACTTGAAAAGCCTGTTTCTCATAGTGGCGGACACCTGAGCAGACCACTTTGAGGCAGAGTAGACCATGTGGTAGAGCAGCCTTGCTAGATGGGTTTGTTATGCTGGACCAGTCTATCAGGACATTGGTCCTTCGGGCATTTAAAGAAAAATATAGTGCTGATGTACACTCTAAAATAATTATAATTAACTTTGCAATCTAACAGAGCAATATTGAGGTTCTTGATATATTTATTGACCAAGAAATACTATCCAGCCAATAAGCGTCTAGGTGACCTTGTCTCTGGTGGGTCTCTAATACTAAGTTTGACACAATGGCCCACACGGAGTCTTCACATGAGCCTCCTCCTCAATTAAGACACCCATTTATGCCATATTAAGACACTTTGGGGGAAATTTACTGAGATGGTGTTCTATTTTTAATCAGATGTTGCTATGGGCAACCAATCAGCATCTATTTCTTATTTATTTAACACTTTCTAGAAGATAGTAGATAGTATCTGATTGGTTGCACATAGCAGCATCACATCACATCTGAAATAGAACTCCCAACTCACTAATTTTCAGCAACAAAGTTAGTACCACTTTTTTACTTTCTACAAATACTTTTATTTAGTACAAAATAGTAAAAATTAAGATTTGTTTAACATAATTTGTGTAACCCTAACATTGTGTCATGATCTGGATTATTAAGAATTCATATTTACCACTAAGACGCTTATCCGGGCTTGCTCTGTGGTCTGCCTGCAGAGGTCATATGCGCTAGTTACATGCAGCGAGCATATCGGTGTCCGGCCGGCACTCCCAATGTGCATCCAGCTCTCTCCCCACCTCTCTGCTTATAGTGGTCATCAGTCAATGTGCTCCACAGCACTTCTCCACTATAATTACAGACCTTTCAGTATCATGCCAGGTTTCCCTCCAAGATCCAAACATAGAAGCAGCCATCTTGTATGCAGTCACATGATTCTTCACAGCCAATCCTGAGCTTCCTGCTTTGTCATTTGATTACTGCAGCCAATCACTTGGCACTGGCTTATATAAAGGGGGGCAGAAAACCACTCTTGAATCGCCATTGCAAACATTTCTTCAGTCTAGCTACATTCTGTGATCTAGCTCCTGTGAAAACCTCTCTGCTTAGAGAATCCTGGTGCAAATGTCCATTCTGATGCAACACCTGGCTCCATTTGGTCCTAACTGATTCAAGGAATTAAACCATTGATCACCATTGCTAACCATTGACCACAATCAATCGCTATCAGTCGCTTATTGTGGTACTATGACTTGAATCCTTGAAAATTAGAACCTGATTAAAATTTTATTAGGATTTCTCCTAGTAGCATAAAATATAACATAAATCACTAATATACACTGATTCCAATTTTGGTTCAATACTGTTGGCTCATTCATGTTTGCTGATTTTCATTAAGTCAGATAGTTTAAGGGAAAGAGAATGGGGAAGGAAGGGAAGGTTTTTTGAGAGTGTTACCGAACTGGTCAGTGGTAAATCTCCACTGTTGTATTATTGACATAGTAATGGATGAGTCTGTTACAACTGACATGGACTTACAATAATGTATGTGTGTGTGTGTGTGTGTCTTAGTACACATTTAAGGTAACTGGTGTCTTGTAGTGCCTTTTTGTTGGACTGTCAGTGGTGCACCCCTGAGTAAAAACAATAGTATTTTTATTGCCAAGGGAGGAAGAGAGGAACAGGATATTCTTGGTGAAGGCACCATTAAATCACAGAAAAATGTTTTGCTTTAAATGTAGTTTCTAAAAAAAAAAAAAAAAATTAGGGGGTATATTAAAATAGGTTTGGATAGTTTCCTTGTCACAGCACACAATTAATCACTGCAAAAATATATTAAGAATAATATAAGGCATCTTGTGCCTGTTTGCGCTTAGTAGAAGTTTTTTGGGTATAATTAGAGTGTGATCCTCATTAGTCGTAATTTGATATCAAGGTATAGATAATGGTAAAAGGATTTAATCGTCGGTCACTTTTCTAAAAAAAAAATGTTGTCTCCTGGGGCAGGAGCTGCAAAGGATTATGGAGATAGTATTGTGTTTATACACTCACAAATAATCACATTGGCTGTATCTGAGAGCACTTGCAGGAAGACGGTTGATAATGAGAGCAGAGGAGGTTTTTAATACCCTATGTGAGAGTGGCTTGCGGCCACAGTACCCCTGTGCAATAACTGCTCATAGTATAGGGAGATCCACTGGACTAGTCCAATGGTTACCTTTGAACCGGGCTGGATGTAATGTGTAGTCGCGCCGGTATGAGCCGCCGCCCCCGCTGTGCTGTCTCCTGAATCTGTCATTGAGGCATAAAGTCATCAAAATGTATAAACCCAGAAAGTGCAGGATCTGATATCTTTTTTTCCCAAAAGGGAAACAAAAATTTTAGTTTCTTTTAATTTTAATTTCAATGGCTAATCCACAATTGAACTTTGTCAAGCCTGTAAGAATTTATCTCAGACACATTTGACATATTTTTACAAACTTGATTAATCTGGTCTAATTGAGAAGGGAACAGGCCACATTGGTTTATGTTAAGAGGAAGTGAGCAATATTATGTAGTAGCAGCAACTGGTAGTTAAATATAAAATATCAGTTGTGTGTTATTTTATATATTCCATGATTATGTGGACAGAACTGAAAAATCAAAGCATTGTATATCTAATAAAATACTTTGAAATGAAAACCAACATGACACTAAATAGTAGAAAAACATCCTATTAGGAAGCACTCACAAAACACAAAACAGATAGGGGCATCCATTTATTTTCTAAAGCTGATTTTATGAAGAGTTAATCCAAACACACATTGTGAGTGCACATTGAGCCTCCGGCCTCCAAAAGATATTAGATACACAGATACATAAATACTAGTTGACAGCAGATTTGGACCATCTGGTATATCTAATCAGCTTAATTTCCTATATAATGTAATGAAAGAACCTTACTTAATTTCAAGCTCTACTCACCCTTTTTTCTGATATAGTTTTCAGTTAAACTTATTTTATTCTCATGTATTTGTGCTATTAGCAGACAGTTATTTATGGTAAATGTCCCAATTTGTTTCCAGACCATAAGGGGTACATTTACTAATAATCGTGTTTGGCTGAGTTTGCATTCTCGGGTGTAGTTAGCCATTTTTCCAAAAACAAATATTTACAAAAGCCAAACATGGGAGTCTTGCATCGATTCAAACTTCAAAACCTGCGTGGAAACACAAATGCGATCAAACACACCATTGGATAAATTTTAAGTACTTTCCATAGTTAATGCCACAACCAACATGTGACTTGTATGGCTGCCAGTCAATCAGCAGTCTCTACCATAATAGCACCTACTGATTGGCTGTGAGGAGCCTGTCTGTCAAACAACAGTATCCTGACAGTTGAGTGAGAGGAAGGCAACTCACAGCTAATTAGTGGCCTGTTTACAAAGCTCCCAGAAGTCGTCTATATTACCGGAGGTTAGCTACGCTGCTTGCGGCATGTGTAAAGATAGAGAACCGGCCTGGATCTATTTGGCGCTGTTTAGTAAATGTGATTTAACTCGTTTTTTGCGGATGTAAATATTTATTCTGTATAGACTTAGATTGCTTGTGTAAAGTTTATGTTTATTTTATGTATTTATTGACAAGTGTTGTCACTTTTTAGCTTTGTTGTTGTTCCGGGTTTTACAATGAACCAGCCTGATGTGGGTATGTAAACCCCCATGGCTAGACTAACACTTCACCCTGAGGAAGAACTACAAGTTTGAAATATGTTGGGACCTTTTACTTGGACTTTCTGACATTTCGGGACCTTCACTACTCCTGGTAACATCTTCAGGATATATCTCAACATTCTGAGTGTGGAGACCGAGGGGGGGTATTTGGTGTTGTGCCCATTTTGGATGAAGTCTTTTTATGACGTTTTATGAATAAATATGAAATTTTATCTGGATGAAATTGTCCTATCGTTTGAAGTTTAAGAATAAAGATACCTTTGTATGAACATAGGGATCACTACCTAGGTGAGTTTGTGTCTTTGTGGGATTTGAAATTGTGAAAATTATAAAGATACCTTTATGGGAAAGTCTTCAAGTAAAATTAGGTTAACCTTGTATGGTTTTCAACTTGGAAGACAGAAGAATTTTGTCACCTAACATAAGAATCTTTTCCTTCTATGTTTGGAGATTAGGAACAACATTTCTCCCAACAGAAATGATCTCTTTACGAATCCTGGGAACAGCGCAGTGGAATTGCATTTCTTTTGTGTCTATTTTGTATTGAGTTTGGTATCCCATTTGCTTATTCCCGCTGCAGTTCTTATATAAGCGCAGGTGGCTTGGTATAATTTCTGTATTAACATATGTAAATAACCTCAGGTTGCATATCTGAAAATATACAAAATACCCAAATCTGTTATCAGAAATCTCTATTTACCAATATACAGCGATAACAGTATTTTCTATTGGATTGGCAGTTTAAATATTGGGGAGGGGAAAGGTTTGTCTTTTGCGGTGCACCAATTAACAAGAAAGAGATCATGAAATATACCTTTTATTATTTAAGTTTTTAAAAAGGACTGCAAAATATGACAAACAACATAAAACATCAAACAAGTGAATACAGTGCATTAAAAGATGCACGTGCGGAGTCTTAGATCTACTGTCACAGTACTAGTATGTGCCTATGGCAATGTATGAGGGACACTTGAACATATTCCTTGTTCAATTATTTAATTTTAATGTTTAAGGAAAGTGTCACCAAATAGTTTCTGAGGTCTGTTTATTAATTTTACTAATTGCTGTTAGATACTGGTTGTCTAAAGATTGCACCGGTAGTCTGTTGTTGATATGAATGTGTTTATGGTATTACCAAATCGGTTCAATCAAACAGCATATCACACTATTCCTCCGATATACGTAATCTGGGTTATTATACTTCCTCATGGTGCAATAGCACCAATTAGTGCTGTAGACAAGCAGGCATGGGTGTTAATATATAACTGAGAAACAATTCACCCGACAGTTACAGATTTACACAAATGTATTGATTCCTATACACTGTATTGGATATAATAGTCACAATATACAGCGGTGGTAATATATATTTGTTGCGGTTGGGGTCACCGCTTTTAATGTTAGTTGGGTCAACCGCAACAAATGTATATTACCACCGCTGTATATCAATAGGGGGTAATATTCATATAATGGCAATTACCTGGGTTTTGTTTCACCTGCCTTGAGAAGACAAAATCTATATCAATAGGGGGTATTATTCATATAATGGCGATTACCTGGGTTTTGTTTCACCTGCCTTCAGAAGACAAAATCTGCGATAATTGACATTTATTTGTGTCCACAATTTTGAAAACACATGGATCCTGGATAAGTTAATGGGAATAAAATTGTGAGAGAAAAAAATTGTGGTAAAATTTACCACAAAATCAATCAATTGAATCCCCAAATAAAGTATATCTATAATGAAAATACCCTAAATAAAGATATAGTAATAGGTACAGTAATAAAAAAACAACAACAACATGCCAACAACTCAGAGTTTTTTTCCCATGAAAATAGAATTATCTTCAAATGTTTTCCTGTAAACTATTCTGAATTAGTAAGCGAACAGAAGCTCAAAATAAATTCATATATTTCCAGCAAGGTAACTGCTTCCTGTTATTTCTATGTATCAACTGATAAGTCTGACTGTGATTACCATGTGCTATGTTGGTTTATCAAAGGCCAGCGTGGTAATCTTTTTGTACAGTACTCTGCAAATGATTCACATTCCTGTCTATTAACTATAAAATGTCAAAAAAGGCATGAAACTTACAGTATCTCATCTATGAGTCAGATGGCTACAAATTACATTACTGCTGTAATGGCCATTTACCATCATTGGCATCCTAGTTGCCCAGAGGCAAGATTAATGTTGTGCCCCTTTACAAAATGTAAAAATGATTTTAACTGACGTCTCTATATCCTACATTAAACTCCTGATCATATATTAAATTACTGACCCCTCTGTACCCTACACTATATTACAGACCCCTCTATACCCTACATTACATTTCTGACCCCATTTTAGGTAAAAGTATACACATATTGATACAGAAAGGGAAAACACACACACACACACACACTCACACTGGTACTGATACAGAAATAATAAAGCACATAGGTCACCACAAAGAGCATAAAGGCCCCCTCAGGAAAATAATAAAACACATTGGTACTGACAGAAAAATAATACATCACATAGACCACCACAGGAAATAATAAAACACTTGGGGTGAGATTTAATAGGATGAGAGATTCAGAAAGTGAGAGATTTGGGAAGAAATCTGCAGTTTTTTTAAAGCGGCAATCATTTACACTGCAAAATCAAACTGGTTTTGCAGTGTAAATGATCGCCGCTTTAAAAAAACCTGGAGATTTCTTCCCAAATCTCTCACTTTCTAAATCTCTCATCCTATTAAATCTCACCCTTGGTTTAATATGTAAAATAGCAAATACATTGCCCCAAAATAGGAAATAAACACACATTTGCACCATTAGGAAAATCAAAACTTAAAATCTCTTTCAGCACATTGGGCCTTAATTTGGTTCATTCTTTCTGACAAAATCCTTCTTAGATGGTCAAAACCATGTGCACTGCAGGGGGGCAGATGTAACATGTGCAGAGAGAATTAGATTTGGGTGAGTAATTTTGTTTCTGTGCAGGGAAAATACTGACTGCTTTATTTTTACACTGCAATATAGATCTCACTTTGAAGTAAAACCCCACCCAAATCTAATTCTCTCTGCACAAGTAACACCTGCCCCCCCTGCAGTGCACATGGTTTTGCCCATCTAAGAAGGATTTTGTCAGAAAGAATGAACCAAAATAAGGCCCAATGTGTTTTAGCCTCATGCTGTGGTGTCCTCCATGTGGCTGCTTGACATGTCTTTCCCTTTTACAAGGGGCTCCTGTGTTCCCCACTTTTGTTTGCTCCCTCTGTGAGCCATGTCCCCTTCCTTCTTCATATAAGAGTACTGTACCTCTCTTCCCCTAGCCCCTGTGGGAGCCATGTCTCCTTCTCCTGTGTGAGTGATATCCTCCTTTCCCCCATGTGTGAGCCATGTCTCCTTACTCCTACATGAACCATATCCTCCTTCCCCTGTGGGAGACATGCACCCCTACTTTCCCCAGTATAAGTCTTTTTATTCCTTCCCCTACGTCCCCCTTTCCCAAAGCCCCTGTGTGAGTCATGCCCCCTTCCACTGAGTGAATTTACCACTTCCCCTGAGGCCCATGTTACTCCATTCCCCTGCATGAGTGATATCATCCCTTACCACTTTTGTAAGCCATGTCCCCTATTACCTGTGTGAGGCATCTATGGTAGAGATGCCCCCATTTTTTTGGGTCCTAAAGTTTGAGACTACCAGTGTCCACTTCTGTGCCAGCTGCTTTGCCAGCTCCCCCCTTCACAGACAATGACAGCGCATCACCTTCCTTTCTGTCTCCCATCTGGCTTCACACTCAGGTACAGCTAGAATTGCAGTTGGATGTCACATGGTGTCTGTGACCACAGCACACTGAGCAAATAGTCTAGGTCATAGAGGGGAACTTCGACAATTCACCTCTCCATGCCATGAGCAAACTAGAAGATATTCAAATTGACCCAGATTACAACTGATGCAGGTCTGGCCATTTCCAAAATGTCACAGTATGGTGGTTAGAGTTAGCATAACCATTATATATTGCCTTCCCATGACTTTTGGCACTTCAATGTATGATTCGTAAACATATAAATAGTGTTTAATATATTCAGATACTACAATATGTCACCAGAATGCACACGGTGGAAACAGTGACTTTTTTTCCCATTGGAATCAACGGTACTTGTTTCCTAGCACGGCCACACCGATTTCCATCGAGGTGGTCGTGTCGGAAAAATCGTGTCGATCGCATCGCATGCGATTTGGTCGCATGCGATGCGATCGACGCGACCGACCCAATTTTTTAATTGAATCAAATGTGAATAGGGTCCCTGGGACCCGATTTTACATTGGATTCAATGTAAAATATTCCCTAGACCCCCAAATTTAACCCCGTGAACCCCACCCCATGATAGACGCCAACCCAAAGCGTGAGCGCGAGGGGCGGCGGTGCGCGTCCTCCGACCTTTTCATTCCCCTACTATCCACGTCGGCGTGGAATTGAGAATATGTAGCCTGAAGCGTGGCGAGCGGACGCGTATAACTTCACAGGTATACGCATACCCTCGCGGGGCTCGGTGGCTCGCTGCCCTCGCCACACTATATATTCTCAACTCCACGCCAACGTGGATAGTAGGGGAATGAAAAGGTCGGAGGATGTGCACCGCCGCCCCTCGCGGCCTCGCTGCGCTCGCCACGCTTCGGGTTGGCGTCTATCGTGGGGTGACGACGGGGCCATATATAATGTGAAATGGGTCATATTGGCCCATTTCACATTTTTCAAATTTTTTACTATGTGAGATGGACTTAATCAAGTCCATCTCATCTTGTGCCATTGTAATGGCACAAGACCGACACGATGCTCCCGATTTCAATGTTAAAAAATATTTTAACACTGAAGCCTATGGCAAAATCGGGGGCATCGCGTCGGTCGCGTTGGGACCAATGTTAATGGTCCCGACCGACGCGATGCCCCCGATTTTGTCTTTGCCGGCAAAATGGACCTGATTTCAAAGGAAATCGGGTCCATCGCGGGGATCGTGTACCTTAACTTAAAGGTACACGATCCCAAAGATTGTGGCCATGCTAGGAAACAAGTACCGAATCAACATACAGGTTTATTCAAAAGTGATGCATTGCACCTACAGTACATGCCTCAGGAATGACACTGGTTTCAAAATACTGGCCCTTATTCTGATCGGTGCGGTCGGAGCCGATTATGCGGCCAGGACCGTGCGTGCGAAACCCCGCCTTCCATACGGATCGCCAACTCCGTCCGTATGCGGTAAGAAGCTGTCCGAACGGACCGCACGTGTATTTTTCACGGAATACGCCTCCTCCATCTAAGGGAACCTCCCCCATCATTCGATGGTCGCAGACCATCGAATGCAGGACAGAGTGCTCCACCAGCACCCGCAACCTCAGACCACACGGACATTTTTCCGTGCAAAAGCAGAGATCTGGGCGGGCAGCTGACATCCGGCGATGTCATATGTCCGCCCCCTACACGTGCGTCACGGCCGCATTACCATACGTACGCCCAGCGTTTTCATGGGAACTCCCATGAAACGCGGGGCGTATGCATATGGTAATGAGCCCAAATAGCCCTTCACGCCCCTCTCCACCCCCTGTTCGGAGTGTTCACATATCATGCGGAATTTCGCCGTACGCCCCGCTCGCACATGCGCAGAGACGCCTCTGCACATGCGCAGACACAAAACATTGGCGGGCCAAACGCACGCGGATATATCCGCACCGATCAGAATAAGGGCCACTGTAACTGGTGTCCAAGAAAGAACCCTTTCTAACATGTGTAGTTAAAAGGCACACTTTAAAAAGAAAATAACAATAAAAAGCAACAAATTTATTTAAAAAAATATTTATTTCTCTATACTGCAAAATATATTTTTTTAATGGATTAAAACTATTTCTATAGCTATTGCTATAGATTTTGTCATAATCCATTCTAATGCATCTAAGCCATTGTCTTTCTGAATCAATTATCTATGTAGTGTGTTCAATACACATTCAAGTGTTCCTTAATCTGTGCTCCTTGAAAGAGACAAATGAATTTGGGAAATGCTACTTTAAGAATTTTCTCAGCATTTGCAATTTAACCAATTTGATTTTTTTTAAACCTGTTCGTTTAAAATACTTCTCTAAGTACTTCCATGTGACACATATGCTTTCTGTCTGTGGAAAGCTATACCGCAATCTAAGCTGCTGCTATGAATTTATCATATGATGGTTGGATTTAGCACTTCCTAATTCCCATTAGTAGAAAAAGACATCAAATGAGTATGATACAAGTAACTAATGTGAACATTTCAGGGCAATTCAATATATTTAGATGTTCAAAAATATTTCACTAATATTTAGGGTACCAACTTTTAGCTCAAACCAAAAAAAAAAAAATCAAACATTTTACTGACTACAATATCCCCTATTGTAAGTAAAAAGGGGGAATCTTAACATTAACAATCACAACAAAATAATTCTATATACAATTAACAAAAAATACAATATAATAAACACAGAATTAAAAAAAAAACCTTCAGTAATCTATAGGTAGCATTAAATAAAAGTACAATCATAAATAACTAATACAGCTATTTCCAACGCAATAAAAGTGATAAAAATTGACCTAATTTAAAATTATTTTAAATGATATATAAAAAATTTAGAGCATTTTCAATGGCTGTAATCTTTGAACATATTTCAAATATAAATTTGAGAGACACTTCATTCAAAGAAATTAACACTAAAGTATCCACTTTGTGGTGGGGACAGACTTGAGAGCATTTCAGCAGGGGAAAACTAAAAATGGATTCACAGCATATGAAAAAAAAAAACCTGAAGGTTAAAAAACTAAATAAAAAAAATGGATTCACATCCTCACAACATTTTGGGTGATTAAGCTGGAAGCATGACTTATTGCACCATACTGTCCAACATATCCCTATCAAGGAGGGACACAATGCTCTGTTCCTGGACTTCTTTAAAGTATGATTGCAGTCACCGGTACATAACAGATTAATAAGAAAGGTATTTCAACACAGGTGATGGTAATCATAAATTAAGAGGGAAGTCAAGGAACATGTTGGGTGGTAAGTAAGACTAAAGGTGTCTTTTATATCTTTATGTATGCACCACTTGCATCTTGACCTAGATCTATGGAGCAGCAAAGAACTTCCAAATAACCTGAAGGCAAACTGGGATCTGGAACCAAAGCAGGAACAATATGAACATCCACTGGTGATTAAACAGAGAAAGAAGAGGAGAGGGAATCATGACTGGCAAAGTGACTAGTAAAACCGGATCAGGTACACAATTCAGCATAATATTCTCATAAGTGGAAGAGCAAGCAGAGACCCTGGAAGTATCGTGTGCAATAAAAGAATACAAAGGAAAAGAAGGGTCATGGTGCTACGGGGCAGTAGGGAGGGTGGTGCAGCTAATGCCATCACACAGTTTGGAATGTGCTGGGTTAGCACCCTTATTGTCTCTGTATCAGGCTAGCATGGTCACATATGGCACCTCCAGCCAGTGTCACTGCTACAATTGCAGATGGTATGTCCTTTAGACATTTCAGCCACACTACAGGCTGCTCAGCTGCTCCAATCACTTTTAGGATGCTTGGAGTGGTGTGGTAGTGTCCCTGAGGTGGCAGATCTACTCATGCCGATGGGCACAGATTTTTTGCAGTATATAAGTGTGGGAAGTGTCAAACTTGGCAAAAAAACAGATCAATTGGGCTAAGGTAACAGTAAAAGACATTACTGTACAATGGGTGGAAATGAAATAATGGGGCATAGACATACCATAATTAACATCTACAGTACTGTATAAGGGACAGATACAATACTGCCTGCATGAGCTGCAGCCACAGCATTAGAACTAATCTCTGTCTCAGATGCAGCAGCACTGACAGGAGTCTTTGCTACAGTACAAAACTATAGTAAAAACAGGAGGAGGTAGATGGTGGCAAACATAGGCTGTGCCCACAGAATTAGGGATACATTGACATAAGCCCAATTTCAATAACTCCATCGCATAAAGTTGCACTGCCTCCAAAATAGAGGCCAGCTCTCACTCAGTGTCACATATGAGTCATTGACAGAACCCTAGCAGGATCGGGAGTCAGCAGTGAGTGGTGTTCTGCAACTTCTGGTCTGGGGCTCTCTGGAGCTGTTATACCGAGTTCCTTGCTTGACAGGGACTGTGAGATTTGACTTGGTCCTTTCTCCAGCACACTACGCAGAGCCACTACAAGTGGGAGAGCACAATGGGGCTGATGTATCAAGTAGTGAAAAGAGTGTAAATGTGGACCAGTGGATAAGTTGCCCTTAGCAACCACTCAGCTTCTACCTAGTAGTTTGTAGAGTATGTTTAATAAATGATACCTTAAAGATGTTAAAGATGGTTTATGCGTAATGGTCATTCAAAATCTGCAAACATTTTTTATGGCTGGGACATTAAGTAAATTGCTAAGTGCAATTTACTTAATGCAAACTTCAAAACAAATAAATTATCATTACAATGTACCTTATTCATTGCTGACATTGATAATATCTAAATAAAATACTTTCAACCCAGCCATCTACTGGATTACCAAATGTGGAAACAGATAAATTGTTCTTATCAGGGGAGCAGAAGCAATATTTTAATTTGAGATATTTAAATTTGAGCTTTCCGTTTCTATTTGGTACCTAGATTTTACAGTAAAATTGTGTTTTACGATCAAAACTTTTGTTACCGTTTAATTTAAGGCCTATATAAACTCCTGCTCAATTCAATGAACTTACTAAAATGTATTAAAAAATTTCTAACTCATAACTTTGATTTATTGAGTGATGACCTATAAATCAGTGTTATTGGTTTTGCATGTGTTATTAGCAGTTTATTATTCAAACCATAACAAATCAATTTATGAGTAGACCAGCATAAGGTCACAAAGCCTTTCCTGGACTCACATTGCAGAAAAAAATATATAAAGCTCTAAAGTAGGAATATTTTGACAAGCTAGAAACCAAATTTTGATTTATACTGATTACTTTCTTAGGTTAACATGCACTCACCACAATACTACTAAATGACAAATTTTTGAAAAATTAGACTAGAACTGTAGATTTTACAACATATATTTCAGTGAAACACATCATACACTTTAGAAATAAACTGAACCCACAAGAGAGAAAATATGCGATAATTGATTATCAGCAAAATAAAATTAGGCATACCGGAATTAGGGCAGATGTAGTGTACTAGCCAAGTTTAACAACTTGTGTGAAATTGCTGTGCACATACCCATGAAAATTAAATACACAAACTCATAGCACTTGTACCAGCCTGCAACATGGAGGGAATTGGCATTGTAATGTAGTCCAAGTACAATAAAGTTGTGTTCAAAATAATACAGTAACAATGCGGCATTTCTAATGTTGATGTTGACAGTTATAAAATGTTGTTGATTTTAACTTGTCTATATTTTGTCTTGGTGGCTGGAGCAACTCTGGTGGCATCTTCTGGGCATGTGGCCATGACTTCTGGGTCAGGGTTCTGATCCTCCGGTGCTCTGATAAATATATTTCCCTTATCCATAACCCTCCCTATACATATAAAATTTCTCCCATATACAGTACATTCTGCTTACCCCTTCTGGATCTTCAATAGGCCAGCCATACTGAGTCATCTAGGTATCTTTTCACATCAGTGTCGCATAACTCCAAAATGTTTTAATTTTTTAATTTAGCTATCATACCATTCTGATAGTCAGAACCTCTTTCATGAATGTCGGAAGATATGTCCTACAACATGCACCATCCACTGCTGAAACTGGCATTCCATTGGAATTTAAGGGAAGGAGAGGCGAGTTAATGTTACTTTACTAAGCTACACCTCAAGAGAACATTTAAATTGCCAACATATTGCAGCTATCTCCCTACCATGCCACTTTAAAGCTTATACATACATATATATATATGTATGTACATTAACCTATTTCAGAGATTTAAATGTTTCAACGTATGCCATACTATTCAAATCCTGCAAATCCTAAAATAAGTAGCACAATTTGCTTGTACTACTCTATTCAAATTAAGAAAATACCGTTGCGTTGGTGGTCAGCCCCCCAAAGATCCAGAAATCTGCAAAATAAAGCCACTAGATGGTGTATGGTAAATTAATAAATGCTAAACAAATAAAGAAGATGGCTTTTTACATGTAAAATGGATCAGTGGAGCCTTTTTTTTATACATTTATCACCCAAAAAATAAAATCTGTAAAAGTGAACTAGTCCTTCAAATGACATGCCATCACTATGCAGACAGATGTCCTGGTGTATAAAAAAAATCTGCTGTAGTTTCAACCCCAACACAAATAGAGATTATAGACTGGTCACTCTATATCAATGGTTCCAAAACTGTGTGCAGTGGCCCCCTGGGGTGATTTGGGACCCTAGCAGGGGTGCCTCGGGTTGGTGGTTCAGGAGCAATGCAAATTATTTATAGTCATTGCAATAGGTAAAACCAGTGGTGGTGGCTGTCAATCAAAAACTATGTGAACAAACATAAGTGAATCCTGTCCCTCCCCACATAATTAAACCTAAGGATAACATATAAATACAATTTATTTAATTTAATATTTTTTGTTCTAAATTTCTCAATAAGAAACTTTATTATCGTAGGTGTGCTGTGAAAAAAATGTTGATACTCTGTGGTGCCATGATTCAAAAAGTTTGGGAACCATTGCTCTATATATTCCACATAGAGCCAGCATACAATCTAACCAAAGTTAAATCATTCAACAAGGTCAAAGTTCAAGTTCATGAGTAAGTTAGACAAATCAAATCTCAGACCAGACTCTGAGTCACTTGAATTTTATTGTACAACTATTATTTTTAATTCCAAACACAAATATTAAAATGCCTTCATAGTTCAAAGATAAAATATCATGTTTTTAGTAACAGAAAGAAGCATTTATTTGTCTATTTTTAGACATGGCCCTCTACATTTCATGAGATTTTCAATATCAACAAACAACATTCTTAAAAAAATGTTTTGTCAATGGGTTGTTATGGAAATATGGTTTAATTTTTATTACTTTAACTCTTTAACAAAAATCAATGTAATATTTTTATATAAAAAACAGTAGTAGCATTATAAAAACAAATACACACATTGTTAATTAATAGTTTATTAGATTATAGTGTACATGCTATAAAACATAAACTGAGGATTGTTTTAATGTAGATATAGTTAATTCAAATACATTTTGGCAGAATATATAAGAAAAATATAGAATTTTTTTTTTTTTCATTTTTTCTGAATTATGGTAAAAAATATGAGACCCTTTTATAGTTGTACTTTATTAGATGAAAAAATTAAAAATGCATTTCAAAATCATAAATTTAAAACATCTACTCCACGTTTATCACAAATATTACAACTGTTATTGTTTTATTTATTTAAATAATGATTTTCCTCTAGATTAGTGACAAAGCAGGACGATGTCACTGGAAATGTTTTTATTTTGTTTCTTTATTTTGCACCTCAACTGCAATAAATATTTAAAATGTTAGGAACAGTGTTTATTAAATCCAATAAAATGGCCTTATAGACCAAATTTAAAAAAAAAATGTAATTAATATATTTTAATCTGTTTTGATTATGGTTGGATAATATAATGTAACCTATATAAATCCTTCATTTTGTAATATCTGTTAACATTCAATCAATTCGTTACCAAACATTACTGCCTGCACAAAAAAAGTTAACAATTTTTTTTCTGAAATGCATTTTGCCTATTATTCACTATAATGAAGTCACTATTTTACTTTTTAAAAAGGTTCTAACTGTTTCAGTGAAAACAAACTTCAAGAGCACAAATTTCACTGGTAATTTATTTGTTTGTAATTAAGGGATAATTTAAGGCATGATTGCTCCCAAGCATATTTAACATATAATAATTGCAATGCTGGAGCCAGGAGCAGACACCGGCAGGTTTTTCAATCCTTACTTAAAAAGAGATCCATCAAAATGAGTTGACATCCATCTGCTGCTCATTGAATACTGTGCTACAGTGCCAATGAATCCGTGCTGTTTAAGCAGTGGTGCGAAGACCTAGACTAAGTGTTTAGTGAGTGCCCTAGGTAGTGAGACACTAGTTTATTTGTTTTGGAAATAATTGTCTTCATTGCCTTGAGGGGAGAGTGGCTGAAATAGCTACTATGTTTAGTAACAAGATTGCCCTGTGCAGACTGCCTGTCACAAAGGTTCAAATTTGTTATATCTTTGTTTATTCCGGGTATACCATTTTTCCAAAATTAGCTCTTTGTGGAGTTGACTGTTGTGCCCAGCCTAGCAATTAATGTGAGTACATCATGATCTTCTATGCAGACTGCGAGGAAGGAGCCATTGTAAAAACCTTAACAACAGCTTAAAATTTATTAATGAACTTCTTTTGTTATTCTATACTTATAAATTATATTATCTATGCTCAGTGTTGCCTGAAGACATAACTAGTAAAACATGAGTGCACTTTTGGGTTAAGCATAGAAAAAGTTTTTTTACAATCTTCATTTTATGGCCCTATGACGAATAAATTGATAATGTATATAAACATATATGTTAGATGGAGTATATATATATATTCATTTAGAATATGTCTTTTTAAATAATATTAATGCATATATTTTCTATATATTTACAGAGATATTAATAGAATTTTGATATATACTTTTCCCTTCTTAACGTTTTTTTTAACATTTGTAAAAGTGTTATGACACATGGCATGTACATTGGATGGGAGACAATGTATTTATATAAACTTTATAATTACCCAATATGGAGAGATAGTCCTTTTTTGTTTGGGGAAGTAAGTATAGAGAATAAATGGTACTTGTTTCCTAGCACGGCGCCCGTCGTGGTACATCGCATGCCTTAAGTTAAGGTACTTAAGGCATGCAATGGACGCAATGGACCCGATTTTCTGTCTTTAACTGGCTCAATTGCCGGTAAAAGTGAAAATCGCATTGATCGCGTCCATCGCGGCCCCTAATAAGGGGCCGCGATGCGACCGACGCGATCAATGCGATCAACGTGATTTCCCCATAGGGAACAATGTTAAAGTGAAAATCAGGTTGATCGCGATCAAACCGATTTGACATAGGTGACAATGTGAAATGGGCCAATATGGTCCATTTCACATTGAATATGTGCAAAAAGTTGGTTAATGGCCCCCCAATTTTAACACCAACCCGAAGCATAGCGAGCGCAGCGAGCCCACGAGGGGCGGCGGTACGCGTCCTCCAACCTTTTCATACCTCTACTATCCACGTCGGCGTGGAGTTGAGAATAGAAAGTGTAGCGTGGCGAGGGGACGCGGATACCTGTGAAGCCAGCGAGGGGACGCGATACCTGTGAAGGTATCCGCGTCCCCTCACGGGGCTCACTGCGCTCGCCACGCTCCGGGCTCGGTGGTTCGCTGTGCTCGCCACACTTTCTATTCTCGACTCCATGCCGACGTAGATAGTAGGGGTATGAAAAGGTCGGAGGATGCGTACCGCCGCCCCTCGCGGGCTCGCTGCGCTCACCATGCTTCGGGTTGGCATCAATAGCGGGGTGGCGTTAAAATTGGGGGCCATTTGAAACATCAGGGGGAGTTTCTATTAAAATGGGGTGTTTTGGGGCATTTCACATTAAAATCAATGCAAAATCTGGTGTCAGGGACCATTTTGCATTGATTCCAATGTAAAAATCGGGTCGGTCGCGTCGATCGCATCGCATGCGATTTGGTTGGCATGCGATGCGATCGACGCGATTTTTTGCGACGCGATGCTCACAATCAAAATCAGTGGCGCCGTGCTAGAAAACAAGTACCGAATAAATTATCTTATGTGTTCCCAGTTCAGAGATGTTTATGTATATTTTATATTTGCTTCTATATGTACTTTGTGGTTTTGTTATACATTGTGGGTTATACATGTTTTTAATAGCCTACTGTATTTCCAGATTATGTTATTCATTATATAATCTTTGACTGATATACTGATAATAATTGCTTATGTGAAATTAGCTATCTGCTGCTATACAAATTGATGGCACACCTTTAAATACAACATAAATGATGTGGAGAATATAAGCCGAGTCTCTGCAAAGGATAGCCACATACTTTGACAAAGTCAAGGCCAACAAAACTCTTTGGAAGTAGCATGGAAAATGCACTCTGACATCACATGCTGGTTCCCGGGAACTTTGAGAGCACGGAGAGTATTCGCTGACACACTATGCCGCTAAGTAAGGGGAGCACGGAGATCATGAGGCAGAATGTTTTAAAATTTACATGTACAGTATGAGACTTCTTACTTTCTAGTAAAATTGTTACTTTTAAATACTTACCAGCCTGTGCCCATCTCTTTTCTTCTCAGGCACATAATTAGTCCCTGGTTGGATCTGTGATCTGGCGCCCAGCAGCTGGGCACCTGCTTCTGCCAACCACACACCTCATATCCACCAAACAAATTTGGAAGTGGTCATTGCCTGATGACCTCAATTGTAAAGATAATACATAAACTAGTTACAAAAGAATAATTGAATTAAGAAATAGAAAAAACAATTAGTTTCAGAAAGTCAATCCCAAAAAGAGAAAATACCAAATTCAATTAATTGGTACTTGTTTCCTAGCATGGCGCCCAGATTTTCTATGTACGGCACCGTAGCGAAATCGCATCGCATAGCATGGGCCATTATAGCGGCATGCAATTTTTTTTTACACCACTATATCGCATCGCATTGCATCGCATGTCCCACAAAATCGCATGTGATTTTATAGGGTGTGCGATGCCATAACATTAGGTATACAATAATATGATTGTATGTCCCAAAAATAGATTTAACGCACCCCCCCCCCCCCCCCCCCCCACTATCCACGCCACCCCGAGCACAGCGAGCCCCGCGAGGGGTGGCGGAATGCCTCCTCCGACTTTTTCATTACCCCACTATCCACATCGGCGTGGAGTTGATTTTATATAGTGTGGCGACCGCAGCAAGGAACCGAGCTTGAAGTGCAGTGAGCGCAGCAAGCCCCGCGAGGGGACGCGCATTACTTTACATGTATTCTGCGTCCGCTCACCACACTATATAAAATCGACTCCACGCTGACATGGATAGTTGGGTAATGAAAAAGTCGGAGGACGCGTTCCGTGGATAGTGGGGGGGGGGGAGGGGGGGTGTATTACACCTATTTTTGGGACATACAATCATTTTATTGTATACCATCACACACCCTATAAAATAGATGCAATGCGATGGCCCGGGGCTGAGAGAGCAGTGAATAAATTACATAGGAAAATTGCATCGCATCGCACATCGCATGGCCCTAAAATGGCCCATGCGATGCGATGCAATTTCACTATGCAGAATAGCCCACTAAGCAAATAGCTTAGTGGGCGCCGTGCTAGGAAACAAGTACCAATTAATTTCATATATAAATGGACACATATAAGGGAAGAAACAACCTAAAAAACATTGTAACCCCAGGGTCTCGTTGAGACCACCTGGGGCCAGTGTGTTTAACAGGTATATACACCTACTTTCACGTTGTAGGAGGATATTGTTCCTGTTGCCTCCTCATAGTGAGTGAGGTACATGATCTATGATCATAGAACGAATGATGGCAACATCATGTTAAACTTCAAACAGTGTCTTGCCATTGGCTGGTCACTATATCCTTTGATAGTGGCTTGATGTATAGCCATCCTATGTAGGGCCATGCGCTCCTTGAACTGGTGCTGGGTTTTCCCCACATATGACAGGCCACAGGGGCAGGTAAGTATGTAAATGGTGGGTCTGTAGATGTAGCTTATCTAGACTTTAGTAAGGCTTTTGACACTGTCCCACATCGCAGACTGTTAAATAAACTTGCTGCAACTGGGCTGTTCCATGGCATCATATCGTACATTTTCCATCACCCCTTTAGTTTGTTTAGTATATATGTAGCACCCTTCACATTTCATTATTACCTCTTACTTATGTAAGTATTATCACATATACTTTCCCTTATATCCCTGTACTATCACTTTAATTTCACACCAATGTGATGCCATGGGGTAGTTCTGCTGGGCTGGCCTGGGGGTGTCCCACACCCTGGACTTGTCTCAGAGTAGTGTTAGGGACTTGTCCAATAGAGGTCACCATCATTATGCTAAGAACCTCCTAAATTCAATATAGCAATGTTATTAATAGGTTTAGCATTTATATTTAGTGTGCACCTGCAATCTCCACCTGCTTGCTGCACCACAAGTCTCAGCAGGTACAGGTAGAACCTCACATGTCCAAGGTGTGCAGTCTAGGGCCCTCCCTCTATGTCAAATAAACTTGAAAGCTTGGGATTGGATTCTAAGATAGTTGAATGGATAAGGTCTTGTTTGCAGGACAGAAAACAGAGAGTTGTTGTAAACGGAGTACAGTCAAAGGTTACAAGTGGAGTACCCCAGGGATCTGTATTTAGACCAGTGTTTTTTAATAAATAAATTAATATCTTTATTGGTGATATTGCAAATGGAATTGAGGGTAAAATGTGTCTTTTTGCAGATGACCAAAAGGTATGCAACAGGGTAGACACACCAGGAGGGGTAAAACAAATGATTGATGATCTAGATAGAATAGAGGAATTGTCAAGAGCATGGCAACTACAGTGTAATGCCAAAAAATGCAAAATTATGCACTCGGGTCTCAAAAATCCAAAGACTAAATATAGTATAAATGGCACTTTAATGGAAAATACTGAGGAAGAGAGGGATCTAGGTGTCAATATTTCAGGGGACTTAAAGGCAGGTAGGCAGTTTAACAAAGCAATGAAAAAGGCAGATGTTTGGTTGCATAGGGAGAGGTATCAGCAGTAGAAAGACAGAAGTAGTAATGCCACTGTATAGGTCATTGGTACAACCTCATCTGGAGTACTGTGTTCAGTTCTGTAGGCCATATATCCAGAAGGATATAAATACATTCGAGACTGTACAAAGAAGGGCAATGGTGCAATGGTGAAATGGTGCATGGCCTACATCACAAAACGGACCAGTCAAGACTAAAAGATCTTAATATGTATAGTTTACAGCAGAGAAGGGAAATGGGGGACATTATAGAAATATATCAAGGGTTTTAACAAGGCACAGGTGGGAGACATTCTTCACAGGAAGAGGAGCAACAGAACACGAGGACATGCACTGAAATTAGAGGGAGGAAGATTGAGGGGAAATTTGAGGAAGAATTACTTCACAGAAAGAGTAGTAGATAAGTGGAATAGCCTCCCATCGGAGTTGGTAGAGGCATATACAGTAGAACAATTTAAACATGCTTGGGATAGGCATATTGATATCCTTACAAAAAATACGGATCAAATATGGTTTGCGGTATCATGTTTAAAAAAGGGGCAGATGACTAGATGGGCCAAGTGGTTCTTATCTGCCGTCAAATTTTATGTTTCTATGTTTTTAAATTACATAAGTGGATGTAAAGGTCAGGGAAAAATTGATAGAAAAGTATTTACCTGTGTGTGGGTGTTTGAACCTGTCATCCTAAACAGTGATGGCAACCATTAGTTTTAGATAGAAAATGCAATGGAATCTCTTTATTCCACCCTGTAATATCTAGTTGTTTAATGGCGTCTTTAATGTTGCGCAGTCTAATGTAGTTCGGTAACAATCTTGAGTTATGCAATAAAGGTAATTCCCTGTCAGAATTTACAATAGGCCACCAAAGTTTTTCTTGCTTAGTAGTGATTTTACTATCATTAGTGAATCTGTTGACCCATGGAATAATAGGTCTGTTGTTTGAAAGACTACTTTTGGTTTCTAATGTCCTATCTCTGGGTATTTGTAAAACATTTTATTTGGTTTGTTCTAATAACTTGCGTGGATACCCATGCTGTACAAATTTGTCAGCCATCTGATCTAGTGCCTCAACCACCCCAGTAGACTCAGAAGTAATTCAACATGATCACAGAAACTGTGAGTACGGAAGACCTTTGCGTAAAGGTAATGGGTGAGAACTATTGTGGTGAAGAATGGTATTTTGATCAGTTTTTTTTAATATATAGGGCTGGGTTAGGGTAATGTCCACATCTAGGAATTGTACATTGTGTGGACTAATAGAAAGAGTGAGCTTTATAAAGCTGTATGTCTGGTCAAAGGGGTGTACTCTGCGCCACAATACACATGTGCCAATAAAAACAATGTACTACTTGATAATTTCAAAGTAAATCTGCTTTATTTAGAAAAAAATAGTATGTTTAAAAATCTATAATTGGGGGCATTTATAGTACGGTTAGTAGGTGTGCTCAATATAAAACAATATGCTAATACCGGTATACACACTGGGGTGGGTTTAGACAATACAAGACAAACAAACAGGGAACATGAATATAAACAGTCCAAAGCTGCTCCTCCTTTATAGATAGTGGGTGGTAAAGTCTTTTTAAGGGATGGCTTTTCCCCTTTATAAGTCAGTAAATCTGGTATTTCCTGTATCATTGAGTTTTAGCGCATAACTCTACCCCCAACTTCTGTCCTACAGCTTTATAAAGCTGTCTGTGTCATTGGGACCATGTAACAGATCAATAAGTGATTTTTGAGTACCAGACCATCAAATAAAAATGTCATCAATATTTAACGATAATATAAACAGACATTTTCCTTTAGGCGACCTTGCTTGTAAAACAGTGTTTGTTCTATATCATACATAAAAGTAATAGCGTATGCCAGGGCCACAGCGAACCCCATGGCAATGCCCGACAACTGCAGGAGAAATTACCCATCATGCAGAAAATAATTTCTTGTTAAGACCAACATAAGTAACTTGACAAAAAAATCCACAGGTGGACCACAGTATAATGGATTATTGATAAGTATACGTCTCACAGCCTCCACACCTGCCCCATGAGGGATGGAGACATGCCATATAATTGACAGATGACACATCTTTGGAAAATTCTAAATCCCTTAAAATAATCAATATAGAAGTTGTGTACTTCAAATAAGACAACAGTGATTGTACGCATGGATTAAAGAGACTATCTAAATAAATAGACACGGGTTGATACAAGGACCCCCTGGCCAATATTATTGGGTGACCAGGTGGGTCCTGCAAACCTTTGTGGATCTTAGGAATTGAATACAAAAGTGGTACAATTGGATAATCCACTGTTAATGCTGATTTCAATTCCATGGTAATGGTCTTCCGTAATTGCCTGACCCAAAATGGCATCTAGTTCCACTTTATAGGCCCACGTAGGATCTTTGTCTAGACAAGTATAGATGTTAATATGATTTAACTGTCATTGTTTTTGTTAGCTTTTTTCTTCCCAGACGTTCCCTATCGAAAAAGGCCAACTCGTGAACCATGTGATTCATTTTTCACCTTGTCAAAAGGGTGGTCCAGCCCTGAAATATTGGGTTGATGAGTTTTTTAATACAGTTTGATTGAAAAAGTTCTTTTGAGTGCCATTGTCTACTTTCTGCTACAACACTGATCACAGAAGACACTGGTCATTCTAAGCTCTGGATGATATATACAGATGTAGCCACTGTCATATATCCCTACAATAGGATTAAGTGAGTAATGGATTACTCTGCGAATCCCCTACTCTATTGTTCTATGTATTATATTGCATTATCACTGTTAAAAGGGATTTTTGTTTTTGAAAAATAGCCTGACATGTTCTCGAGCAAATAGAGGCTGGGGAAGGGGATGTCTTACATATTGCAAAAAACTTCCACAATAAAAAAAAACAAATATATACAAACAGTTCATGTTTTCCAGGTCTCATCATAGAGTGAACTATCTCTACCTGTGGATCTTTTAAAATGTGTTAGTGAGTAATGAATACCTTTATAAACCTACTAGGTCACCTGGAAAATGTGATATTGTTTTGGGTCCTGAGGACCAAGTTTGAGTACCTATTTAGTAAGGTAAATAACATTAAATGTATATATAACAAGCAGGACTGCCTTGGCACATAAATTATCAGCAAAGCAGGGAAGGGTAAAAGTACCCCCACTAGTGCCTAACCCCACGTCCCTGGCCTAACCATAACCCGCCCATTACAGATCGGGATGTTTACCTGTGGTATTCCAATATCAGAACCCTGATTCATTCAAAGTTCTGGTGCCAATGCA
Organism: Crinia signifera; assembly: GCF_055691185.1. Lineage (NCBI taxonomy): Eukaryota > Metazoa > Chordata > Amphibia > Anura > Myobatrachidae > Crinia > Crinia signifera. The sequence goes on from NC_139217.1 coordinate 102,211,701, forward strand.
GACAGGATGTAGGCGTCATTATTCTGAATGGCAACACTCTGACCACTGTGATGCTGACCGCAACTCCTTGGAATATCCAGTTGGAGATAACACTGAGGTTTTCTAGCACACATTCTTCCAACTTATGCTAAGATGTCTGTCTTTTCTTTCTGGTAGCTGGTCTCTGGTATTTGTGGTCCTGGATCCACGGAAACAACAAACTTGGTAGTAGGATCTAACACAAAGTATGGTTAGAACCTTCACATCACCCTTTCTTCTGCATGCTGTGGCTGCAGTTATTTTTATGGTGTCACAAAATTTCTGCAGCACCTAACAACATACATAAAGTACATAAAAATGAGCAAGACACAAAATTACTTGCATGCATGACAATGTAGGAAAATTAAATAATATATAAAGATGCTGCATCAGGAGAAACACACTGAAATAATCATCAGGGTAACAGAGATTAAGGGCTATATGATGCAGCAGGGAGTATGGAGTAGAAAATGGTCTATGAGAGATAAGCACATGAGGGGAGAGTATACATTTAAAAGGGGAGGGGCAGATAAATAGGGATGACATAGGTGGGGTAGAAGTGAGCATGTGACAGAGGGTTAGGATGAGAGATGGCTTTTTTTGATGAAGAAGTGGGTCTTAAGACTCATTTTAAAGTTTTGTAGAGAGGTAGAGTTTGATTGGGAGAGGTAGAGAATTCCAGAGGTAGGGAGAACCAGAGCTAAAGTCTTGTAGGTAGGAATGAGAGGAAGTAATCAGTTACCAAGAGTGGTGGTATGTATCTGTGGAGCAAAGAGGGCAGGTGGGAGTGTATATGGAATATGAGAGGGCTGGGTGAGTGTGATAAGCTTAAATTGGACACAGAAAGTGGAGCCAGTGAAGGAATTTTAAGAGAGGGGAAGTTGGTGAAGTACATTTGTAGAGGAAGATGAGCTGGTCATCAGCATTGATGATACATCGAAATTGAGAGAGATGTTTGTCAGGGAAGCAAGGTTACAGTAATCCAATGTGGAGATAAACAGGGAATGGGAGAGGGGCTTTGTAGCATCCAGGGTGATGGAGGGTATGTCTAAAGAGTAAAAGGAAATGAGCCAGGAAATAAAGTGATCAAGAAATTTGATCGTAAATGACTTCTGAGACTCTAGGTTACCAATTACCTTGATGTCTAAAAGGTAGCCACCCTTGATCTCCTATTGATCCAATGTCAGTGCCTCCACCCAAGCATAAATTAATATTTATGGGCCTACTACTTGGGAAAATTCATTGGAAGAACAAATAGTGTTACCAGTTTAGCAATAGATATCCAATATTTATAACATGTGGCCTGACAACATTTAAGACATTTATCCAATTACTTTTAAATAGAGTATATCTGAAGAAATATATTCAGGCTATGTTAAAGCTTTGTTTTATTGTTCTGCGTCACTACATTTGGCTAAAAAGATATTGTCATATCACCTAACCAGCAAAACCATTTATAAGTGATATCATTCACGGTAAAAAAAAGCTAGATAATACTTATATATAAGTTCTTGTCACCTTCAGAAGCTTACTCAAACTAATTTCTTAGCTAAGTAAATAATAAAATAAATAATAAGTTTACCACAACAGCCTTTTAAAGAAAAGTAATCACAAACTGCGTATGGCAACACTACACTTTTAAGCTTTAAAGCAGTGATGGCTAACCTTGACAATCCAGCTGTTGTTGTACTACACATGCCAGCATGCCCTGCATCAGCTTTAGCATGGCCAAATAGTCAATCTGTAGCAGGGCATGATGGGATGTATAGTTCAACAACAGCTGGAGTGTCAAGGTTAGCCATCACTGCTTTAAAGGTTCAGCAAAGTGACTCACACATATACCAAATTACCCTTGCTAGTCCATGCATTAGGCCATATACGGTGGTGCAATTGATGATACTGTAGAGTTTAGCTGTGAAAGCATCCGAATTTTCTCAGTAATGCTTTCAAAGATGTACCATCTCTCTGCTGTTATGTAGTAATAAAGCACTTAATGTTCCAGGCTGTGCTACCTAAGGCAGTTGTTGTTTGCTTAAGGAAGCAGTTGTTTGCTTAAACTAAGAATCAGCCCATCTGGTCTCCACTAAGACATAGGTATATACTTTGTGAGTTCCGCTGATCTTAGAACCGGTGTAACAGTATTGTATCACACATACTGTAGTTACAATTCGCTGGACATGTAGGTGCTTGGCTCCTCTGGTGATCAAGGTACTGCATATATTTGAATCTGTAGATTAAGTATAATTGAGGAATATACATCCTCTAAGCTGCTCTGGTTCCTATTAATTGTAGGTAGTGCTGTAACTATGTCAGTAGTACTAGAATCGGTGGCACAAGTAATTAGCCCTAATATAACACTTTCACCAGTGTTCATTTAGAATTTCTGTTCTGCTTATCGAAACTCACATTGAGTGGACAATTTATGTTATTGAGAAGCTGTGGCCACTATGAATGGAATTGTCTCCTGAAGGTTGCTCTTGCTATGCTCCTACATCTTATGCCAGTCATACTTTGCATTGATCCTTTAATAACTGTTATGTGCAAACACAATGATTCAGTGCTCCAGTCAGTAACTTCTTCTTCGTAAAACACTGGGTTACTACCTGCATATACAGTACATATACTGCCTCCTTTGTACAAGAAGTCTGTCATTGAACTCATAAAACTAACAAGAGGTTATCATTGTAGTCTTTGGGGGAAATGTACTAAGAATATGAATACGAATTTTCGTATTCGTATTCTAAATACGAATGCATACAACTGGTATAGCTGTATACAAATTCTTATTCTGGAGGGGAATTTACAAAGCAGTCGTATTTGACTGATTCGTATTTTCAATGTTGTATGGATTCATATTTTGCTGATACGAATTCGTATTTTAAATACAAATTCATATGGGCAGCCTTCACGGAAACTAGAGCTACAAAAAAACGAGAAAAATACATTTAAAAAACATTGTGAAGTCCCCCCTCCCCATGGCCATAACCAGCCCCAGGCTCAAAGAGCCGGTCCTGGTTTTAAAAAATCAGGAAACCATTTAAGTAGAAGTTTCCTGTATTTTTTAAAACCAGCACCAGGCTCAGGGGCCGATCCTGGTTCCCAAAATACAGGGGAAAAAACGATTAGGGGTCCCCCCGTAATTTAAGAACCAGCACCAGGCCCAACCAGCCAGCAAGGTAATGCCACAGCCATGGACACTTATTATATAAGGTCCCCCGACCAAAGCATTAACCCCCTGACCAGTCAGCCTGGGCATGGGTCCTGGGGAAGTGGGGACCCCCCAATTAAGGGTCCCCCCTCCATATCTTACCTGTGCATGCTGAAGCCTGGAGCTGTCCCCGGTACCCCTGGGCTGTGGGTACCGGGCTGATTGTAGGTAAGTATATGTATGTAAGGGCTACGTGTGTAATCATGTTTTATTTTTCAGGTGTGTTTGTGTAATTAGTTCACTATTGGTTCTGCTGTGGAACTATGAGTCCCAAAAAAACAAAACCAATGGACTATGGAAGGAGCTGTACAGTGAGGTTTTTTTCGTGTGGTTCCTCCCAAATAGCGCTATTGGCCACCTAGCAGCCTAGCGACTCCTGATCAGCCACTAGGTGCCCTGCTGTGATTAGTTTCACTTCCTATCCTGCACAGGTAATACTTACGGGACTCAATCCATTTACACACCAGCACCTACTATGTGGGGGAACTCTGGAGCCGATGGTGTGTGCTCCAGCCTTGCTGGCAGGTACCTCAGACTCACTCCTCAGGGAAGCTTGCTACTCTGTTTCCAAGAGGATACAAATATTACTATATTAGTTCCAGGTTATGAACACTCAACAACATTCTGGGCTGTTGCATCCTCTTAATCTCAGCCTTCTTCTTTCCATGAGCCCTTCCATATATGAATGCATCCATAAACATATCATACTGTTACATTAACAGAGACAATAAGGCAATAGGCAATAAGCATTTTATTATATTACAAAGTAGAGACATGTGTTTTAGTGCTGTGCTCTGTCACTCAAATTCTACAACTGTTGTGAAAATAAAATAATTTATTTGTAAACATACAGTGATCAATCTACTTATTGATTTTCATGAATAAATATACATCAGCATGAACATAATGCAGTCGTATATATGGGAGAAATGACCTTTTCAATACCCAGGCTATTTGGCTGGATCAGTCAATTCCCTCAAGGTTAGCTCCAATACTTTTTGAAATTAATGGATACCAAGTTGTCTACATATGAATGGTAAAAGAACAAACATACAATACGGGTGACATTTAATGGAATGAGAGTTTTTCGCACTTTATTGCCGCAAATTTCCCTACATTATGCATCACAGCCCCTATATAAAGGGTCACTGACGCCATTTTAATCTTTGATAGGGAGTAAGGAGAATGGAGAGGAGAGGAACTATTGCCGTGAAGTGTGAAAGGGGAGTTGGAAGAGGCAGGAGGGAGCCAGTCACACCCAGCACTACCAGAGGAGCCAGGGGGAGAGGCAGCAGAGGTATTCTGAGAGGCAGCAGTGGCAGAGGGAAAGGCAGCAGTGTGACAGGCAGCATGGCCACAGCAAGGCAAGCACAGGCTCCGGAGGAGCAGGCCCAGATGGAGGAGGTGGAGGACCCTCTGGCATCCCCATCACATTCTCTCACCCAGGATGTGTTCATCACCCAGACAGAGGAGGAGGGCCACATCTCTGAGTTCGACTGGGGTGAAGTGGGGGAGGAGGGGGAGACTGGCCTTGAGGAGGAAGCGGACATGGCCATGGAGGAGCTGGAGGAGGATGGAGATACTGGCCACACCAAAAGTGGCCAGAAGGTCAGATTCGCCTATGAAGAGAATGCAGCATTAGTGAGGGCCATGATCCCTGTATATGACCGGCTGTTGGGGAAACACCATCATAATAGCACTGCACAGCGTAAGAGGGCCATGTGGCTATCCATTACTCAGGCCGTCAACGTAGTCAGCAAAAACAAGCGCACTGTCCAAAATGTGAAGAAACGCTTCAATGACATTAAGAGGCACCTGAAGGCCAATGGTCACTGAGGTCAAAGAGGGTACCCGCACTGGGGGAGGACCTGCAAAACCAGTATCTTTTACCACCTATGAGAAGAAACTGAAGAGGATCATACCTCCCGAGGTGCTTCCTGGCCTCCATGTGGCAGATACTGATAGGCCACCAACATCACCCAGAGCTGGTTAGTTTAACAAATGTACAACTGACCCATACATTGCAATGTTTTTTACATCTAATGTTGTCTTCTAATTTTAGCATAACAATAGTGCTGGTGTGGAACTACATATCCCAGCAAGGTCATTATAGATACATGTAATGCTCATACATACAATCTGTTCATTATGCTGGGCCATGTAGTTCCACACCTGCTGCTTTTCCACAAATGTATACCAGTTTCTGTAGCAGCTTAACATGGATGTGAGCCCACACTTAGGTGTCCTGGTGGTATACCATAAACGCCTATATACCAAACATATCATGGCAGTCGACAGTCCAATGCAATATTTTTAATGGCACTCAAACAGTTGTTCAAATGTTCATAAATGCTGCCCATGCAAGGTCCATAAAGTCTGTCCATCTTTTCCTTTGCAGATCATCCATCCCGAAGTGCTCACGCACCGCAGCGCTCCAAAAAAAGTGCCACAGATGCAGAGGCTGCAGGTAAGGAGAAGCAAAAAATCACATATTACACATACAGTACACACACCCATTTCACATACACAATTGGCAACATTACATTCATAGTAAGTAAACAAGACATTTTTTCCTCAGCACACTGAGTAATATTAGTAACCAATCTAGAACACTACATGATAATAGAATTCAAAGATATTGGTTACATATACCTGCGCAGGTGTATGCTATGCCCCCAAGCCGCGTCAAGGCTTCTCTGTATATTGGGGGTCCCTAGCGCTATATCTAGGTGCAGGGTGCGGTACCCCAAAAACTATCATAAGCTAGGAGGCCCAGTGCGGCATGCCAGTGGGATACTAAGTGTTAATAATTAGTGATAAGAAGCCGAAGCTATATATAAAGAGAGAGATAAATGAAATGTAATTAAAATAAGAGAGAGATAGTGTTAGTGAGGGAAAAGTGTTAATAGAATGTAAGGGCATGCCGCAGTAAAGCCACCCAGCCCATCCAGTCCAGGAGCACCGCACCCCACACCACCGTTACCCTAAATTGGGTCTACGATTAACCAGCAAGGAGCCACATGATAATGGCTCCTTACTTGATATATCCAAACTAAGAGCTACCTACCTTGGAGCAACCCCAGACTACTCCATGTGGCATATCAGGAGGATCCACATCTCCTCCTAATATCGAGGAGCCCAGTGTCAGAAAATTTGGGGTTGGCATCTGAGCGTGGGGGCCCTGGGCTGCTTTGGCTGGACTGTCTCAGGGCATCACAACTTAAATACACAATCACTTTTTATATCCTGTATGTCTATTATTTATGTATGCACTTTTTATTTCACATACTCTCTACCTTCAAACATATAGTAGGGACCTCCATTCTTATAATTTCACCACTTTACTACCCCTATTCTTTATTGTGATGCCCTGGGGGGGGGGTCCTTAGCTGGATCGTGTTTCGGGGTTCCCTGCGTCCCAGGTGGTGACCCCAGAGTGTTAGGGACCTGCTCGACAAGAGGTGACCTGGACGATTGGTGGGCAGGCCAATATCACTGGCCAATGATATACCAACAACCTCTTATTATATATTATATTATAATGTAATGATAGCATAGTGCATTTGCACCCTCTCTCTCTGTGTAACCCATTTTATTCTCAGCAGATGGCACCTTTCATTACTGAGGGTGTGCAATTTAGAGCAAATTTCCCCTAAGTTAAAAAATTAGGCAGCAGTGTCCGCGTTGCTGTGGGCACACAAGTGCGGATGGCTACTACCCTAGACACGCGTTTGAGCGAAGTAAGTAATGGCATATGGGAGCACAATACTCGGTACTCTTTACCTAGAACGGCGCCCATCGCGACCATCGCGACCATCGAATGCACTAAAAAACGGGTGCGATGCGATGCCCGCGATGGCCGCGATTTCCCATAGGGATCAATGTTAAAAGTGAGATTGGACGCGATTTTAGTGTTCAATGCCTCAATGCCCACGATTTTTACATAGGAAACAATGTTAAATGGGCCACAGAGCCCAAATAGTCACCATGAAGTCTGAAATGGCCCCCACAATTGTTAACGCCACCCCACGATCAACGTCAACCCGAAGCGTGGCGAGCGCAGCGAGCCCGCGAGGGGCGGCGGTACGCGTCCTCCGACCTTTTCATACCCCCACTATCCACGTCGGTGTGGAGTTGAGAATAGAATAGTGTGGCGAGCGCAGCGAGCCCGAAGCGTGGCGAGCGGACGCGGATACCTTCACAGTTATACGCGTCCCCTCGCGGGCTTCCCAGGTGTCCATGGCAACGCGGACACCTGTGAAGCCCGCGAAGGGACGCGTTTACCTGTGAAGGTATCCGCGTCCCCTCGCGGGGCTCGCTGCGCTTGCCACGCTTCGGGCTCGGTGGCTCGCTGCGCTCGCCACACTATTCTATTCTCAACTCCACGCCGACGTGGATAGTGGGGGTAAAGGTCGGAGGACGCGTACCGCCGCCCCTCGCGGGCTCGCTGCGCTCGCCACGCTTCGGGTTGACGTTGATCGTGGGGTGGCGTTAACAATTGTGGGGGCCATTTCACAGTTCAAGGGCACTATTAGGGCTCTGTGGCCCATTTAACATTGTTTCCTATGGCCAAATCGCGGGCATTGAGGCATTTAACAGTAAAATCGCGTCCAATCACAGTTTTAACATTGATCCCTATGGGAAAATCGCGGGCATCGCGGGCATCGCGTCGCACCCGTTTTTTATGTACCCGCGATGCCCGCGATTTTTTACCCCCGACGCCTGCGATGCAAATCGCGGGCGCCGTTCTAGGTAAAGAGTACCCAATACTCATATTGCCACACTTACAGAAACCATTATTGGGCAAAATCAAGCTCTAACTGCTCAAACAAATGCTTTAATTGCTATGCAGGCTCAACTTAACCATATGGAGCTTAATTTGTTACAGGCACCAACCTCTACTGTTAGTAGTGTGTCCAGCACACCAGTGAGTGGCTCACCCACTTCTCCCCTACGTCGGAGTGTTAGGACCAGGAGCGGCCTGGGCTCAGGTGCCAAGGGAGGGTGTGCGCGTGCTCAGCCATCGCAAAAATAATGCATTTTCCCACACATTTACAAACACATTTATGGGATATTTTGTAAATGTATATTTTTGCATATTTTTTCATATTTATCTTTGAACATATTTGTAAACTTTGTTCATATTTGGCCCCCAAAAAAGTGGCTTTTCTGCAAAGTTTTCAAGTAAAAATGACATGCACCAAACATAAGTTTCTGTGGTCTATTTTATAAAAATTTATTTTTGCTATGCCAGAAAAGGTTTCATGCTATAGAAATGGTAAAAATGTGTAGGTATGTTAGAAAATGTCTCCAGTCCCTTACCTTGTAACTGTACTAGTTATACAACTATGGAGTGCAAGTCATGGGCCCCCAGTTGCTTTTTCTTGTCAGCACATTCAAATATGTAAAGAACAAAGTATTTAACCCCTTCCTGACAGAGCCAGTTTTTGCGTTCCTGACAGAGCCCTTTTTTTCAAATCTGACATGTATCACTTAAGTGGGGATAACTTTTTTTTGCTTTTACTTATCCCAGTGATTTTGAGATTGTTTTTTCGTGACACATTGTACTTCAAATTAGTGGTAAATTTGGGTCGATACAGTCTGTGTTTTTTTGTGAAAAATACCAAAATGTCGTAAAAAATGGAAAATTTAGCAATTTGCAAAATGTTAAATTTTCTGCTTGTGAGACAAATAATCATACCACTCAAAATAGTTAATAACTAACATAGACCATATGTCTACTTTATGTTTCCATCATTATTTCAACTTCCTTTTAATTTTTTTGGACACTAGGAGGCTTACAATATGAATAGCAAATTCTCAAATTTTCAAGAAAATTTCAAACACTGATTTTTTTTAGGGACCAGTTCAGTTCTGATGTGACTTTGAGGGACTTGTATGTGAGACACCCCCATAAATGATACCATTTCAAAAACTGCACCCCTCACAGTATTCAAAACAGCATTTTGGAAGTTTGTTAACCCTTTAGGCGTTTCACAGGAATTAAAACAAAGTGTAGGTGAAATTTCAAAATTTCATTTTTTTTGCAGATTTGCAATTTTAATACATTTTTCTAAGGAACACAGTACATTTTACTAGAGAAATGTGAATAAAAATTGATTCCCCCAATTCTTTTGTTTTCATAAATATCCTATATGTGGCCCTAGTGTGCACGTTGACCAAACCACAGGCTTCATAATAGAAGGAGCACCTACTTGATTTTGGAGCCTCCTTTTTATGAGATTATTTTTTAGGCACCATGTAGGTTTCTAGGCACCATAGGATGCTAAAATTTAGGAACCCCCCCACAAGTGACCCCATTTTGCAAACTACACCCCTCAGGGAATTCATCTAGGGGTATAGTGTACATTTCAAACCCCCAGGGGTTTCACCAATTGTGGTACAACTGGGCAGTGAAAATGAAAAATTACATTTTTTTACACAAAAATGCAGTTCTGGCTCAAAATTTTTCATTTTCAGAAGGTATGAAGGAGAAAAAGCACCCCAAAATCTGTGCCCCAATTTCTCCCGAGTACGGCAATGCCTCACATGTGACCAAAAAATACCATTTGGGTGCATGGCAGGACTCAGAAAGGAAGGAGTGATTTTTGGATTTTGCAGCTCAGATTCTTATGGAATGTTGGTGGGTGCTATGTTGCATTACCAAGACCCCCCAAGCACCAATACAGTGGAACCCCCCCACAAGTCACTCCATTTTGCAAACTACACCCCTCAGGGAATTCATCTAGGGGTATAGTGTACATTTCAAACCCCCAGGGGTTTCACCAATTTTGATACAACTGGGCAGTGAAAATGAAAAATTACATTTTTTTACACAAAAATGCAGTTCTGGCTCAAAATTTTTCATTTTCATAATGTATGAAGGAGAAAAAGCACCCCAAAATCTGTGCCCCAATTTCTCCCGAGTATGGCAATGCCTCATATGTGACCAAAAAATACCAGTTGGGTGCATGGCAGGACTCAGAAGGGAAGGAGTGATTTTTGGTGGTGGAATGTTGGTGGGTGCTATGTCGCATTAGCAAGACCCCCAAAGCACCAATACAGTGGAACCCCCCCACAAGTGACCCCATTTTGCAAACTACACCCCTCAGGGAATTCATCTAGGGGTATAGTGTACATTTCAAACCCCCAGATTTTCACCAATTTTGATACAACTGGGCAGTGAAAATGAAAAATTACATTTTTTTACACAAAAATGCTGTTCTGGCTCAAAATTTTTCATTTTCAGAAGGTATGAAGGAGAAAAAGCACCCCAAAATCTGTGCCCCAATTTCTCCCGAGTACGGCAATGCCTCACGTGTGACCAAAAAATACCATTTGGGTGCATGGCAGGACTCAGAAGGGAAGGAGTGATTTTTGGATTTTGCAGCTCAGATTCTGGTGGAATTTTGGTGGGTGCTATGTCGCATTAGCAAGACCCCCCAAGCACCAATACAGTGGAACCCCCCCACAAGTGACCCCATTTTGCAAACTACACCCCTCAGGGAATTCATCTAGGGGTATAGTGTACATTTCAAACCCCCAGGGGTTTCACCAATTTTGATACAACTGGGCTGTGCAAATGCAAAATTACATTTTTTACACAAAAATGCAGTTCTGGCTCAAAATTTGTCATTTTCACAAGGAATGAAGGAGACAAAGCACCCCAAAATCTGTGCCCCAATTTCTCCCGAGTACGGCAATGCCTCACATGTGACCAAAAAATACCATTTGGGTGCATGGCAGGACTCAGAAAGGAAGGAGTGATTTTTGGATTTTGCAGCTCAGATTCTGGTGGAATGTTGGTGGGTGCTATGTTGCATTAGCAAGACCCCCCAAGCACCAATACAGTGGAACCCCCCCACAAGTGACCCCATTTTGCAAACTACACCCCTCAGGGAATTCATCTAGGGGTATAGTGTACATTTCAAACCCCCAGGGGTTTCACCAATTTTGATACAACTGGGCAGTGAAAATGAAAAATTACATTTTTTTACACAAAAATGCAGTTCTGGCTCAAAATTTTTCATTTTCATAAGGTATGAAGGAGAAAAAGCACCCCAAAATCTGTGCCCCAATTTCTCCCGAGTATGGCAATGCCTCATATGTGACCAAAAAATACCAGTTGGGTGCATGGCAGGACTCAGAAGGGAAGGAGTGATTTTTGGTGGTGGAATGTTGGTGGGTGCTATGTCGCATTAGCAAGACCCCCAAAGCACCAATACAGTGGAACCCCCCCACAAGTGACCCCATTTTGCAAACTACACCCCTCAGGGAATTCATCTAGGGGTATAGTGTACATTTCAAACCCCCAGGTTTTCACCAATTTTGATACAACTGGGCAGTGAAAATGAAAAATTACATTTTTTTACACAAAAATGCTGTTCTGGCTCAAAATTTTTCATTTTCAGAAGGTATGAAGGAGAAAAAGCACCCCAAAATCTGTGCCCCAATTTCTCCCGAGTACGGCAATGCCTCACGTGTGACCAAAAAATACCATTTGGGTGCATGGCAGGACTCAGAAGGGAAGGAGTGATTTTTGGATTTTGCAGCTCAGATTCTGGTGGAATTTTGGTGGGTGCTATGTCGCATTAGCAAGACCCCCCAAGCACCAATACAGTGGAACCCCCCCACAAGTGACCCCATTTTGCAAACTACACCCCTCAGGGAATTCATCTAGGGGTATAGTGTACATTTCAAACCCCCAGGGGTTTCACCAATTTTGATACAACTGGGCTGTGCAAATGCAAAATTACATTTTTTACACAAAAATGCAGTTCTGGCTCCAAATTTGTCATTTTCACAAGGAATGAAGGAGACAAAGCACCCCAAAATCTGTGCCCCAATTTCTCCCGAGTACGGCAATGCCTCACATGTGACCAAAAAATACCATTTGGGTGCATGGCAGGACTCAGAAAGGAAGGAGTGATTTTTGGATTTTGCAGCTCAGATTCTGGTGGAATGTTGGTGGATGCTATGTTGCATTAGCAAGACCCCCCAAGCACCAATACAGTGGAACCCCCCCACAAGTGACCCCATTTTGCAAACTACACCCCTCAGGGAATTCATCTAGGGGTATAGTGTACATTTCAAACCCCCAGGGGTTTCACCAATTTTGATACAACTGGGCAGTGAAAATGAAAAATTACATTTTTTTACACAAAAATGCAGTTCTGGCTCAAAATTTTTCATTTTTAGAAGGTATGAAGGAGGAAAAGCACCCCAAAATCTGTGCCCCAATTTCTCCCGAGTACGGCAATGCCTCACGTGTGACCAAAAAATACCATTTGGGTGCATGGCAGGACTCAGAAGGGAAGGAGTGATTTTTGGATTTTGCAGCTCAGATTCTGGTGGAATTTTGGTGGGTGCTATGTCGCATTAGCAAGACCCCCCAAGCACCAATACAGTGGAACCCCCCCACAAGTGACCCCATTTTGCAAACTACACCCCTCAGGGAATTCATCTAGGGGTATAGTGTACATTTCAAACCTCCAGGGGTTTCACCAATTTTGATACAACTGGGCTGTGCAAATGCAAAATTACATTTTTTACACAAAAATGCAGTTCTGGCTCCAAATTTGTCATTTTCACAAGGAATGAAGGAGACAAAGCACCCCAAAATCTGTGCCCCAATTTCTCCCGAGTACGGCAATGCCTCACATGTGACCAAAAAATACCATTTGGGTGCATGGCAGGACTCAGAAAGGAAGGAGTGATTTTTGGATTTTGCAGCTCAGATTCTGGTGGAATGTTGGTGGGTGCTATGTTGCATTAGCAAGACCCCCCAAGCACCAATACAGTGGAACCCCCCCACAAGTGACCCCATTTTGCAAACTACACCCCTCAGGGAATTCATCTAGGGCAGTGGTGGGGAACCTCAGGCCCGGGGGCCGTATGCGGCCCCCATAGCCGGTCTGAGTGGCCCTCCTACCCACCCGGCAGCTCTGCCATGAGTCAAGTACAGGGGACTTCTTGCGAGAGGTTGGTAGTTCTTGCGAGATTCCTCTTAATTAACAGCAACCAAAGACTATCAGTCCTATTTAGCGGCAGCTGCCGGAGCGTGGGACGGCTGCAGCAGGACAATTTGTAAGATTCATTTTTATATATGGCCCCCGATGGATTTCTCCACCATAAAAATTGGCCCTTGGCACAAAAAAGGTTCCCCACCCCTGCTCTACATGCTTCATTAGTATAAAGATAATATGAGTGTTTAGTTGTGAAGAACTACATTTGCCAGCATTTGCAGCATTTTTTTCCTACACCGTGGCTCACTCCCCCACACATTTCTGTGTCTCAGTGTACTTTGACCACTTTACCTTTTGTTTTATTTTTATCAGGGATGTAGTGTAGGGTATATTGGGGCCTGGGATGTAGTGTAGGATAAACAGAGGGGTCAGGTAAGTAGTGTAGGCTATAGAGGGGCCAGGGATATATATATATATATATATATATGTGTGTGTGTGTGTCAGAAGCCACGCCCACTTTTAATAAGACCACCCACCCTTTTAGGCCAGGCCCACTTTTCCAGGAGCGGTCGCGCATTATTAACAGGGGGGAGAGTATCTACAGGAATCCCCAATGACTGAGGTGGCAACCCTAATTGTAGGATACAGAGGGTCCAGGGATGTATTGTAGGCTAAACAGAGGGGTCAGGGATATTGTGTAGGATATAGAGGGATCAGGGATGTAGTGTAGGGTATAGAGCAGGGGTGGGGAACCTCCGGCCCGCGGGCCGGATACGGCCCCCGTACCCTGTTTGTCCGGCCCGCCGCCCACCCGCCTATATTACATTAAACAATGCTACTGGAGCCAAGGGGAAGGGAGACGAGGGGAGGGGAGCGCATTGCGCATCTCTCCTTCCCCCCTTCCTGTGACTGGGCTCTCAGCCAATCATAGCTCGCGGGCCGGCAGCCAATCAGGAGCCAGCCCACGAGGTATGATTGGCTGGAGGCCCGGACACAGTGACCCCGGGGAAGGAGAGACGCGCAATGCGCTCCCCGTCCCCCGCCCAGACCAGTCACGTTGCTCCCCACAGGGCGGCGACTCCTCTCACGAGTGCCAAGAAACAAGCAAGCCGCATGACCAGTCAGATCCCAGCAGACAGTACACCACCGGGGCTCCGGGTCTCAACAAGCAGGTCCCCGAGTAACATCAAGCCTCCACATAGGTAGAACTGTAAACACTGATGAGGGCAGGGAGGAGGGAGGGGAAGCACACAGTCCCACTCCCCTCAGGGAGAGCAGCACATATAATGCAGGCTTGGTTGCCATGCAGACAACCCGTGCCAATGGCCAGCACTGCCCCGGGGAGTGGCTGTGGGTAGCTGACAGCAGGGTCCGGACATCAGAGGCTGGGCCTGCGAGGTTGTAGCACTATTTGACAGGTGGTGGGGCAAGAAGAGATGCTGAATTTGAAAAGACTGACCGGACACTGATTAGCTGATAGAATTCAGCCAATCAGCGTCCAGCCAATCTTTTCAAATTCAGCAGTGCATACTTAGCACTGTGGGGGCAGATGTGTGGCATTATGGGGCATATCTGGCATTGGAGGCATAACTGCCACTGTGGGGGCATATCTGGCACTGTGGGGCACTGGGGCATACCTAGCTCTGTGGGGGGCTTATCTGGCACTGGAGGCATAAAGTTTTGTTGTGTAGCCACTCCCCCCTTGTGTCATATGACAACGCACCTGACCATGCCCATTTTTCGCTGTGCATCGCACAGTTCCACTAGGACGTTTTTTGCTACTTGCACCACTGTTAATGATTAAGCAGTAATATGGGCAGGTGGGAAGCTGTCTAAGCAGTAATATAGGCGGGCGGCTGATGCATTAATTAGCCAGTCCTGGTGTCTCTGCCCACATGTATATGCTGCTTCCCGTGTGTAAAATGCCGACATGTATATGCTGCTTCCTGTGTGTATAATGCCGACATGTATATGCCGCTGCCCGTGTATTTTTTGAGTTGATAATTTTTATATGGCCCCCGAAGGGTTTTAAAATTTTCCAAATGGCCCTTGGTAGAAAAAAGGTTCCCCACCCCTGATCTAGGGGTATAGTGTACATTTCAAACCCCCAGGGGTTTCACCAATTTTGATACAACTGGGCAGTGAAAATGAAAAATTAAATTTTTTTACACAAAAATGCTGTTCTGGCTCAAAATTTTTCATTTTCAGAAGGTATGAAGGAGAAAAAGCACCCCAAAATCTGTGCCCCAATTTCTCCCGAGTACGGCAATGCCTCATGTGTGACCAAAAAGTGGCAGGACTCAGAAGGGAAGGAGTGATATTTGGATTTTGCAGCACAAATTCTGGTGGAATGTTGGTGGGTGCTATGTCGCATTAGCAAGACCCCCAAAGCACCAATACAGTGGAACCTCCCCACAAGTGACCCCATTTTGCAAACTACACCCCTCAGGGAATTCATCTAGGGGTATAGTGTACATTTCAAACCCCCAGGGGTTTCACCAATTGTGGTACAACTGGGCAGTGAAAATGAAAAATTACATTTTTTTACACAAAAATGCAGTTCTGGCTCAAATTTTTTTATTTTCAGAAGGTATGAAGGAGAAAAAGCACCCCAAAATCTGTGCCCCAATTTCTCCCGAGTACGGCAATGCCTCACATGTGACCAAAAAATACCAGTTGGGTGCATGGCAGGACTCAGAAGGGAAGGAGTAATTTTTGGATTTTGCGGCTCTGATTCTGGTGAAATGAATGGTGGGTGCTATGTGGCATTAGCAAGACCCCCGAAGCACGGTGAAATTATGAACCTAATAATCCATAGATGTGTGGTATAATTTAAAACACTCCTTTATACATAGGCCGGGTTTGTCGGGGCAAGTGTCACACTGGAAAATAGTTTGCTTTCTTATTCCCTTTTTATAGCAAACTTTGCACCTTTTTTGTGTCCTGCCCTTTTTTCCAGTGGAGGGGATTTCATCAGGAAAATGCTGCCCTGGTACAATACGGGGGCCAGTACTAGAAGTACTGGGGCCCTCTGCCTGCTGGTTCCCAAATATTAGGCCCTTTATGACTTCCTCTTGAAAGTGCATAAATGTCCCCCTCTGGCCGGTAGAACGGAATAGCACGTAAGCGTTATACAGTGCCATCTGGATGATATACACGGCCAGCTTCTTGTACCAGATTTTTGTTTTCCGCAGGGCACTGTACGGCTTCAGTACCTGATCTGAAAGATCCACTCCGCCCATGTACCTATTGTAATCCAGGATACAATTAGGTTTTGAGGTGTGGGTACTGGTACCTCGTACAGGGACGGAGGTGGTACTGTCTCCGTGAATTGTTGTCAGTATAAGGACATCCCTCTTGTCCTTATATTTGACCAACAACATATTTTCGGTGCATATTCCCCTGCTTTCACCCCTTCTCATTACTTGGGCAATGTGCGTTTTTGGGAGGCCTCTTTGGTTCTTGCGCACAGTACCGCAAGCTGCTGTACCTCTTGAACCAAGGGCCTTAAACAGGGGGATGCTAGTGTAAAAGTTATCCACATAGAGGTGATAACCTTTATCCAGGAAGGGGTGCACTAAATCCCAGACAATTTTTCCACTAACACCTACGAGGGAGGGGGGGCATTCTGGCAGTTCAATTCTTGAATCCTTCCCTTCATATATCCTAAACCTGTGAGTGTACCCTGAGGTGCTTTCACACAGCTTATACATTTTTATGCCATACCTTGCCCTCTTATTGGGAAGGTACTGGCGGAATTTAACCCTTCCTTTAAAATGTATAAGGGACTCGTCTATGCAAATGAATTTATCTGGGATGTACATCTCTTCAAATTTGGCACTGAAATGATCAATGACCGGCCTGACTTTGAATAGCCGGTCAAAGGTGGGATCATCTCTGGGTGGGCACTGTGCATTATCGTTGTAATGCAAAAATTTAAGGATCGTCTCAAATCGAGCCCGGGTCATGGCCATACGGTAAAATGGGGTGCTGTACAGAACATCTGTACTCCAATATTGCCTAATTTCTGGCTTTTTTACTATGCCCATATGAAACACCAGACCCCAAAACGTCATCATCTCTACTGCATCTACAGGGGTCCACCTAGCAAATGATGACGTGGGGTTTTGAGCAATAAACTGCTGGGCATATAAATTAGTTTGGTCCACCATTAAATTTATAAAATCATCAGAGAAAAATAATTTGAAAAAGTCAATTTCTCTGAGACCTGTGGAATCAAATTGGATTCCTGGCATGGCCAAAAACTCAGGAACCTGGGGCTCAAAATTGTCTGGTGGTGGGGTCCATACGAGATCAATTATTGGGGGGGGGGTCTCAGCTGCTCTACGGGGGCGTCTTTGAGGGGGTCCCTCATCACCAGAGGAGGAAGAGGAGCTTAAGACGAATCCTTTAAATTCCCCGCTTGCCTCACTGGCTGTGTCAGAGTCAGAGGCAAGCATGGCATATGCCTCCTCCACTGAATACATTCTTCTGGATGACTGGGATGACATTTGGGATGACATTTGGGATGCCATTTTTATTTTTGTGTTACTGGTAGTGAAATGTTTCAACACGTGTATAGTGTAGGGGGGGGTACAAACTTTATTTCAACCCGGGGGGTATGTAGTGTGTAGTGTGTATGTAGTGCAGAAAAAAAAAATACTTTATACAAAAAAACAAAAAATTGAAGGGGTTAAAAAAAAAAAATTGAAGGGGTTAAAAAAAAAAATTGAAGGGGTTAAAAAAAAAAAAAAAAAGGTCCTGCGCCAAAAATTGAGCACAGATGTTGGTCAGTAACGTCCGTCACTGAACAGCGCTCAAAGGCAACAGGAATTTGATCAAAAAAAAAAAAAAATAGATCAACCCTGTGCCGAAAAAGCTGATCAGTGATGTACGTCACTGATCAGCGCACAGTGGCCACAGGACACCCACAAAATCACAGTGTGTGTAAAAAAAAAATTAAAAAAAGACCCCACAGCACCCACAAAAAAAAAAAAGGTGATCAGTGATGCGACACTGATTACCAGTGAGGGGCAGCAGATGCACAACCTTTGGTGCAACTGACAGTGCAACTGGCAGCAACTGACAGGTATATATAAAAAAAAAAAACCTCTGCACCCCCAAAAAGTTGCTGATCACCTCAGATATAGTGATCAGCCCAAAAGGCGGGGGCTGCAGACACAAAATTTAGCACTCTATCACTCTCTGTCACTATCTCTCTCTATCTCTCTATCTCTCACTATCTATCACTCTATGACACTGCAGCAGCAGCAGTGACAGGTATATATATATATATAAAAAAACCTGCGCCCCCAAAAAGTTGCTGATCAGTTAATTTATACTGATCAGCACAAAAGGGGGGGCAGCAGTCAGTTATATAAAAAATA
Source organism: Crinia signifera (assembly GCF_055691185.1). Taxonomy (NCBI): domain Eukaryota; kingdom Metazoa; phylum Chordata; class Amphibia; order Anura; family Myobatrachidae; genus Crinia; species Crinia signifera. Next base: position 102,230,279 of record NC_139217.1, read on the forward strand.
TATAGCACAATCTGTCACTATCTCTCTCTCTCTCTCTCTCTCTCTCTCTCTATCTCTATCTCTCTATCTATAACTATCACACTGCAGCAGCACAAAATATAGCACTCTCTGTCACTAGGCCTCTCTATCTCTCTCTATCTCTCTCTCTCTATCTCTCTCTATCTCTCTCTCTCTCTCTCTATCTCTCTCTATCTCTCTATCTATAACTATATCACACTGCAGCAGCACAAAATATAGCACTCTCTGACACTATCTCTCTCTATCTCTCTCTATCTATCTCTCTCTATCTAACGCTATTACACTGCAGCAGCACAAGTTCACAACACAGGAAGTCACAAGTAGTAACAGGATCCAGGAAGCATCCAGCGCACTACAAGCAGTGATGAAGCAGTGATCAGGCAAAGTATTTGCAAGGATCAGGTAAGTATTTTGCTCGGTTCAGGTCAGTATACTGCGGCAGCTGGGCACGGTGACCGCACTGCACGCAATTCCAGACCGGAATGGCGTCTGCAGTGCAGTCACCGTTAGTTTAAATCCCCCTCCATGGCTGTGATTGGTCCGTCGGTCCGACGAACCAATCACGGCCTTTGGGGGCGGGCGGGGTGAGGTGGGGTGACACCAGTGTCACCCTTACACTCTGCGGTGATTGGTGCTGTACTTTACAGCACCAATCACCTCCGATCCCGTGTCACCGGCGAACGTTATTCGCCGGTGACACAGAAAACGCTGTGAATGGCTGTTCACACTGAACAGCCAATCACAGCGATCGCCGACGGGGGGGCGGCATCGCAGCCCCCCCTGGGCATGCACGGACATGTCTGCTGTCAGGGACAGCAGACATGTTGAAACTGTCACCGCGTCTATAGTTACAAGCCATGACGTACATTTACGCCATGTGTCGGGAAGTACTTCCCGACCATGACGTAAATGTACGTCAATTGTCGGGAAGGGGTTAATAAGAAAATTTCATTCATTCAGATCTTATATTTGTTATGTTAGTGTTCCCTTTATTTTTTTGGAGCAGTGTGTGTATATATATATTGATAGATAGATAGATAGATAGATCATTACTCCTTTTAATGTTGTTTTTATTCCTTGCAAACTTGAGAGCTGTATCTTTCCCTCCTAACTGAAACTTTTAGCTACTGTAAGAAACTAAAACTAGTCATTAATAAGACATAGCAATTACAAAAAGAATGCTAGCTCTGATGGGCTCTCCAAATAATCAGACTATGGCACGCAACCTAAACATTGCAGCTGTCCTTAGCTGGTTGGAGGAAGCTGAAAGGGCGAAGTATCTGGCTGCCTTACACTGAGTCATAGAATTCAAACAAGGCCCCAAGTCACAGTAATCTCAGTTGTGCAGTTCTGTTTTCAGCTTGTGATAAGCTTGTCTCTTCCTAGTTCTGTGGCTCCGCTAGATCTTTGCCATGAATGCTATTGCCCACCCAACAAACAGCTTTAATAAGTATCACTGGAATACAAATAACTTATTCTTTTAGTTAAATGAATGAATCATGCAAGTAGCAGGCGGCATATACAGAACAGAACGGTAATGTGCAGCGCTTTAATTAGTTTTGGTGCCATGTAATTAGTGTAGGTCAACAATAATTTGATTTTTTTTAAGAGCTTATTCTTTTTTTGTCTAATGTGCTTGGACCACCCTGAAAGATAAAAAAAAAGAATTTGAAAGAATCCACATATTCATCAAAGTTTTACTTAAACACTTGCTATCAGTCCCCAAAATTCTTTATGTCACTGTTATGTACTATATTTAGCATTTCCACAAGGATATATATTTATCATGATGTTTGAAGTAATATTATCAGCGACAGTTGTAGTGAAAAGCTTTATAAAACCAATATATAGTATATATATTATAGTATATCATTAACTACTCAAAACATGAATACAAATAAAACAGTATCTGTTGTTTAGATTGTGTATTATTTATTATGTTGCACTAAGGTCTGGCTCCTTATTATAGCCAAGGAAGTCAGGGGTAGATGTATAAGGGAGGAGAAGTGATAAAGTGCCTGGTACTTTATAACCGGCCAATCAGCTCCTTAAGTTACAGGCTGGGTTTAAAAAGGAACAGTCAGGAGATGTTTGGCCAGTGATAAAGTACCAGGCACTTTATCACTTCTCCTCTATTATCACTGCTTCATACATCTACTCCTCAGATATTACATCTTAAATCCTTATAATTTATGATTCTATGATTTCTATGGCAGTGTACTAATTACTAGCATAAATATGGTCTAAGGAAGAAGTACCAAATGGGTGTAAAGTAAAGAAGGAACTAATATAGGTTTTTAGTGCCATAGTGGGGGCAGGGAGGTGCCACCAATGGAAATCAGAGCCGAGACCTGAGTGAATATGTGTCACCTGTGATGCAAACGGAGTTTTTCCATAGTTTCAATTGACCAAATTTGGCTTGTGATTCAGAGATGTACACTATAACCAGTGGCGGCTCCTACCTCTTTCAGGGAGGGGGGCTGCCTCTGGCTGCAGGCACCCCCCTCCCCCTGTCACCGCCGCTGCCTTCAGGTCCCTGACGCCTGTCCTATAATGACAGCTTCTATAGGCTTCGGCAACAGTCCATAGAAGTAATCATGGTCCCAGCGCCTGTACAATATAAGTTACAGGCACCGGGACCAGCGTGTGTGCAGTACTGATATATGTACTGCGCATGCGCATTTGCCGTTTTTGCAAAATCATTGACATTTAAGGAGTGTTTTGTGGCTCTACTAGTTAATTATAGGACCCACATTAGGGTTAAGTTGGGTTTGGGGAACGGTGATCCTGGATTGGTGTCGCTGGATGGCTCTGAGGTAGCACACTATTACATTCTATGTAACACTTTTCTTTTACTAATTTCACTGTTTCTTTAATATTTTAATTCCATTCATCACTTGTATAATTTCTGTACATAGCTCCGACTTCTTAACACTAAAGCCATTACACACGGCAGCGATAGGGGCTGATATCGCTGGGAATATGGTCGCTGGTGACCATATTGCCAGTGATGGGAGTGTGCCCCTGTGATAAATCACCGGGTGCGCGCTCCCGTTTTCAGCCCCGTTCTAATCGCTGGTCGCAGGAGCTTGCTCCTGCCACCAGCAGATTACCTCTGGAGCACCGCCGGCAGAGGTTTCTTTTCATCAGCGACCATCTCTGGGGCATTGAGCGATATATCACTCGGTGATATATCGCCCGGCAATATAATTAATATAATATAATGCTGCTTTAGGCTTTCTGGCGTATTCTGATTTTTGGGGTCTCACACCCTGAATCTAGATGTAGCAATAGAGTCCCCCAATACTCAGAGAAGTCTTGATGATTGGCTTGGGGGGGGGGGGGGGCTTCCCATATATTTGGAAATATATGTACCCAAGGTCTTTGATCTATTATCATGTATATTTTGGTTACTGATATCACACAGTGTGCTGGGGGAATCAAATGTGCTTTTCTTTACTCCAGATTACCCCACCCTTGCAAGGGGATACGGTCACTAGGTATACAAGCATTAGGTCGACAAGCATGAATCTCGACATGGGTTAGGTCGACTTGGTCGATGCATGAAGATCGACATTAGGTCGACACAAGCCGAGAACCGACATGTGCTCACAGGCGGTATTTCATGCCTTACAATCCACTAGGGTGTGGTGGGAGAATAAAATAGTGTGCTGAGCGTACCAAGGCACCATGCCCGAAGCACAGCGGGTACAGCGAGCCATGTGAGGTGCTAAGTTTCACTGTGCATGTCGACATTCGGGAGAAAAAAGGTAAAACGCCCCATGTCGACCTTTTCACCGTCGACCTTCCCCATGTCAAACTAATGCTTGTGTCAACATAATGACCCCGTCGTCCTAACCCATGTTGACCTTCCTGCATGTCGACCTTCAGTCAACTCGACATTCATGCATGATGTCGACCTAGTGGTGTCTACCTAATACATGTCGACCTAGCTGCTGTCTATCCAATGATCCCATTCCCTTGCAAGCATCTGTGTAATGTAACTGAACTATTTGAGAATCTGCCAGGATATATGTCCAATATTATATTCTCTCTTTATGCCCACTGGGGTGACAAAGTTACAACAAGTTGCTTTTCAAAAAAAATTAAGAAAAACTCATGTCAACCTTTTGCTTGTGACGACCTTTTGACCATGTTGAGCTAATGCATGTCGACCTTTTTCATGTGTTGACCTTCTGCCTGTTGACCAATAGTGGTCAACCTTTTAATTGTTGACCTAGACACTTAGGGCCTTATTCTAGTTCACTCTTTCTGACAAAATCCTTCTTAGACAGACAAAACCATGTGCACTGCAGGTGGGGCAGATGTAACTTGTGCAGAGAGAATTAGATTTGGGTGGGGTTTACTTCAAAGTGAGATCTATATTGCAGTGTAAAAATAAAGCAGCCAGTATTTACCCTGCACAGAAACAAAATAACTCACCCAAATCTAATTCTCTCTGCACATTTTACATCTGCCCCCCTGCAGTGCACATGGTTTTGTCCATCTAAGAAGGATTTTCTCAGAAAGAGTGAACTAGAATAAGGCCCTTAATGAGCGCATACCACTGATGCCCCCCTATTCTAACTATTCTAACTTCTGCCTCATTCTTTATTTCATCCATTCAGTGTAAACGTATTGGCAGCAATTGCTACTGATCCGAGTTCTTCCTGCTGCTGACTAATGTGGCACAAGGAGGATCCCAATTTATTTGTGGGTAATGTATTGAAATAATTGTGGGGCTTCATAATCTCTTGAAGTGGGTAGAGACTTAAAACTCTGCCAACAAATGTAATTTATATACTATATATTTGCTCATTTATTCCTTGCAATACATATTAAAAGCATTCTCTTTAAAAACTTTGCAACATAAGAATACGGTCTGAACATTTAAGAATGTCAATGTCATGCTCATTAATGTCACCATTATCAAAAGAAATGTGAATTAATGAAATAACACACTGAGTGTGTCTAAATAAATCATTTTAATCAGAATGTTCAGCTTATGTTTTGTTTTTAGAATTTTATTTTTCCATTTTTCTTAGTAATTGAATTGCTATCAGGTGAAGCTTACGTTGTGGTTCACCAGGGGCAAGCTTATTAAACTTGTTTTCACAAGCTCTCAGATACAGTATAATTAATCATTAATGTGTTGTGCAGTATCTACAATATATTTCACTGTAAATTCTTGTAGGTACAATAAATAATAATAAACAAAGTTTTATAAGCTACGCGGGAAGACGCCTAGATATAAGGAGTAATATTATACCTTCCTCCTTCATTGTAAAGACCTTGCTACAAGCTGGTGGAACACAGGTGCCAATTCTGGATCACACGTGGATTTGGTGGGGTGACGGGTGTGCTCTCTCGTGCTCGGTCAACGAGTCAACCATAATCAGGCAGACAGTTGCCAATATTATTATTAATCTTTATTTATACAGTTGCAACACATTTAATAGACAATGTTTTATCAGCTACATCAGTAACTTCGCCAGTAGCTCATGTAGGCCCACATTCTGGTTAATTCAGTCCACGGCGTGTTCTCACTAGGGACCGATGTTTCTGTCCTGCGCATATTCGCATGTACAGGGCTTCTGTGCGGGAGACTTCGGAGACTTGTCTCCATGTCACTCGCTCAGGGGTGGGGGGCAGGATGGAGGCAGTTAGGTGGCATTCGCATGCAAATGCCCTGCGTTTCCTGGGCATACCCACCAAAACCAATGATAATGCAGGCAGGCACCTGGCTTCCAGGGGCGGGTGGCTGATATCACAGGACGTCAGCCACCCGCCCAATACTCAGACCAGGACACCACAAGTCTAAGTCCGCAGAGATTATTTATACTGGTACTTGTGTAGTATCACGGCTCCCACGATGGGCATCGTATAGTAAAAAATCGCATCGCATCGCATCATTTTTTTCCCGTTTTTTGATGCATTTTTGAAAAAAATCGCATGCTATCGCATGCGATTTTGATCACAAATGCATCCAAATGCATTGAAATTAGTAGAAAACATGTTAAATGCACCCCAAATGCCATTTTACACACTGTACCACCCCCACTATCAACGCCAACCCGAAGCATGGCGAGCGCATTGAGCCTGCGAGGGGCGGCGGTACGCGTCCTATGACCTTTTCATAACCCACTATCCTCGTCGGCGTGGAGTTGAGAATAGAAAGTGTGGCGAGCGCAGTGAGCCACCGAGCCCGAAGCGCGGCGAGGGGACGCGGACACCTGTGAAGCATGCGAGGGGACGCGGATACCTGGGAAGGTATCCGTGTCGCCTCGCGGGGCTCGCTGCGCTTCGGGCTCAGTGGCTCGCTGCGCTCGCCACTCTTTCTATTCTCAACTCCACGCCGACGTGAATAGTGGGGGTATGAAAAGGTCGTAGGACGCGTACCGCCGCCGCTCGCCACGCTTCGGGTTGCCGTTGATAGTGGGGGTGGTACAGTGTGAAAAATGGCATTTGGGGTGCTTTTCACATGTTTCCTACTAATTTAAATGCATTTGGATGCATTTGTGATCAAAATCGCATGCAATTTTTTTTAAAAATGCATAAAAAACGGCATGCGATGGCATGCGATGGCATGCGATGGGAGCCGTGATACTACACAAGTACCTTTATACTGTTTCTTTTTTGTTGATAGTATTTACACAGTATAAAACAAAGAGCTGAAGGGGCTGATTTTGAATTGCACTCTGTGACAACCACTCATTTCCGGTAGTCGTGTTAGCAACACCCTTTACACCAGCGTACAAGAATCCATCTAAATATGCAGGGCTGGTACGCCCACTTTGTGCGTTTACAGATGGAGCGCCTCTCAGCCAGCTCAGAGAATCTCCAGATTCCCTGAGCTGGCGCACGCTGGTGGAGAGGCGCTCCATCTGACGGGCACACGCGAGCATCTCATGCACTGCGTGTTCCGCGGGGAGCAGATTCCCTGCCTGTCTCTGCTTCAGGGAGATGGGTAGTGCGAGTGGGGGCTCCAGGTGGTTATGGGCGAGATGGGGGAGTGGCGGAGAGTTGGTAGAGGACGGCGGCAGGCTCTGTCAGAACAGGGCACGCGAGTGCCCCCTTCTGGCGAATGGTGCACAGCAGCCGTTGGCAATAGAATTGCCAGGAGAAGCTCTAATGAGAGCTGCTCTATCGGTACATTGGCAACCTCGGAAGCCCCATCAGGACTTGCACCATGCTAGGTGCACAATCTCCATTAGAATATGGCCTCCAATGCATGTAATTTTACAGTTACTCATGCAAAATGCCCACTAAATGTCAATTTAGCCACAGCCTAGGTATGCCAAATACATTCAACAGTCAATGCAGCTTAATCAGTCCTGTGACTGTATGCGGAACTGCGGCCGCAAGGTTTTTTAAACGGACAAACATTTACAGGACAAAACCGTGCCCTTTTTTATTATTTTTTGTGTGTGTTGAATGAAAAAACATAATATGCATAGGAATAAAATGCTCAGCTCATCCATAACATTTAAAAAAAAAACAACCAACTGCATGAAATGAGGGAATCTTGTGTTTATTGGTGCCAGGATAGGAAATATGCACATTAGAACACTTGTAATGCTGGATATTCTAACACACTGCAGTATAGGGTGTTTTTATCTGGTCATCTCCAACAACTAATTCATATGGTATGTGAAAGTGACAACTCATCTTTAAAACAATGGCACACCCATATTTGTAAGTGCCAGGGAGGATGAGATTGTACACATTAAGGGGTCTATTTATTAACATAATTTTAAGAAATAATGTAAAAAATTGTGTTTTCACACCTTTTTTCACATTATTTTAGGTTCACTTGAATGTATTATATGGCTTAAGGGGCAGTTTACATGGAAAAACCTCTCCAAAACCCTTAATTTGCATTTATTTTAATAACCAGATCACATTTCCCATACTTAGAATGGGAAATGCAATCTGGCTGAATTTACAAAAAATGTTTTGAAAAATAATTTCTGTGAGCCCTGTGATAATAACGCCAGCTTCAGATGGTGGCGACGCATGTGCAGGACCTAATGGGGTATGGTGAGCCGATATGACTACAGCATATCCGCATCCGGATGGTGATAAATCGGCCCCTAAGTAACCTACCCCATCTTTAGTATGATGGTATTTCTGCAATAGAGGTTGATAATATATTGTGATCAGAGGTAATTACTGGAGAAGTCGGACAGCCCCATATACTGTAAATCTATAAAGGGGAAGTCAGTGAGAACTGGAGGGAAGGGGTAATGAGAGAGGTTTAGACAGGACATTGAGAAATATGGAACAGGGAATGAGAAAATATGGGGGTATATTTACTAAAAGTCTATTTTGGGTGCCATTAAAAGTGACTCCTATTGGAAATTTTCAGGGAAATTTCCATTTAGCGTAATTAGTCAATAATTACATACAAATATTTTGCCTGCGGCCCTGCACTCCTCCTCCACTGCCCCAACATGCAGTCTGCTCACCAGCCTTGGTTCTTCCCAATAGAGCACAGATTAGCTGCTGAAGAGAAGGCAAAATGAACTGGCACCATGTAAGGTAAGAGGTAGGGTGGCCAATCCCAGGATCGGCGGGATCCCGAGATTGGCCCCAAAATTGCCGGGATTTGAATCCCGGGATTGGAGCTTCCAATCCCGGGATTCAACTAGTCTAATGCTGGGCAGCGTCTGAGCACTCGCTCAGACGCTGCCCAGCTACTCCTGTCCTGGCTGTGCAGCTCAGCGTGATGTGGTCAGAGGTCACGTTGCACGTCACACTGTGCAGCCAACTGAACACGCCCCTGCACCGCTGCTCTCTACTACCGGTCCCGGAGCTCTTCACTGAGAACTTACCTCCTGCCACTGTGACCAGGCTCGGCGTGACTGTGTGCGGCCGGGAGAGGTCGGGCGGCGAGCGAGTTGTGACACCGGAGGTGGAGAGCTGCGGCCTGCGCAGGCCACAGCACTGAACCCGCTCGCCGCCCGACTTCTCCCGGCTGCACAGTCCAGTGACACACTAACCTCCCTCCGGCGTCACACCAGCAGCCTCCCTCCATTCCACTGCCGCCTGCGCCGCTCAAAGTAATATGCCCTATAATTAACTATAATATTATGTTTGCAAAACCTCTGAATTTAAATTATAACAGAGTTTGTCTACTTAAAATTGCATAACTAATTAATTTAAGTTCTGCATACAGCCCAAGAGCCTCTGGGGTGTCCACCTCACACTACTCTCTGCCTAGAAAAGTGTAACTTTATAAATAGACCTTTTGCACTTTTAGCAGTATGCCAAAGCATGTACAGTATTTTTAATATAATTTTGGTACTTGTGTATTATAGCGGCGCCCCCGATGTACATCGCGCAATGTTTTTATCGCATCGCATGCCATGCACCCGACGGCATGCGATGCGACGCGATTTTTGCCCCCTATGTGATGAAACAATGTATAAGCACCCTAAAGGGTTAAATGCACCCCCACGCCACCCCCCCACTATAAACGTGAACCCAAAGCGTGGCGAGCGCAGCGAGCCCGCGAGGGGCGGCGGTACACGTCCTCCGACCTTTTCATACCCCCACTATCCACGTCGGCGTGGAGTTGAGAATAGAAAGTGTGGCGAGCGCAGCGAGCCACCGAGCCCGAAGCGTGGCGAGCGCAGCGGATACCTGTGAAGCCAGCGAGGGGACGCCGATACCTGTGAAGGTATCGGCGTCCCCTCGCGGGGCTCGCTGCGCTCGACACGCTTCGGGCTCGGTGGCTCGCTGGGGGTGGGTGGGGGTGCATTTCACATTGTAAGCACCCATTAGGGTGCTTATACAATTTTTAATCGCATCGCATTGTATGGCATTGTATGCCATACACAATGTCATACAATTTTAAAATTGTATGACATTGTACAATATCGCGCAATATCGCGTCGCATCGCATACCATCGCATGCCTTATGGTATGCGATGCGATGGGCGCCGCTATAATACACAAGTACCATATTTTTCATTGTTGATATTTCTATATTTATGTGTAATACCATGTAACTTATGTATATGATGCCTATAATGACATTCAAATGTTATTCTGAAATTATTTTTCTAGATTTTTTGTGTTTATACCCAATATAACTGTTGTCTGTTCCTTTGCCCCATTGTCAAAACACTGCAAGAGTCAAAGAAAATTCAGAGCTTGATATATTACAATTAATCATTTTTTCCACTAGGGACATGGAGATTAAAGAGTGAAAATTACAAAAGCTGAAGAAAGCAGCAAATTTGTTTGATAACTCCTGTGTTACTTCTTCATACAAGACTCTAAACATAATAAATGTATACAGTAATTTGCATTGGTTTATCTAAAACAGTGGCCCTTATTCCGATCTGATTGCAGTACAAATTTGTTTGAAAAATGGGCAAAACCATGTGCACTGCAGGTGGGGCAGATGTAACATGTGCAGAGAGAGAGTTAAATTTGGGTGGGGTGTGTTGAAACTGAAATCTAAATTGCAGTGTAAAAATAATGCAGCCAGTATTTACCCTGCACAGAAACAAAATAACTCACACAAATCTAACTCTCTCTGCACATGTTACATCTGCCCCACCTGCAGTGCACATGGTTTTTCCCATTTTCCAAACAAATTTGTACTACGATCAGATCTGAATAAAGGCCATTGTGAGATATGACCATAAGTCTACAAAGTGCTCATAATGACATAATAGGCGATAGATAATAAAAAATTCTATCACCTCTGGATGGGATACCAGTTTGGAAGGTGACAGGACACTTTCATCTACCACCTTATGTTAAGAGGTTAAATGTGGACTGTAGTATGTCCTGGGGGCTCCAGAATCACAATTGACTGTTCTGAAGGAATAGGCATGTCACCTAGGCAGGGCCAGATTAAGGCTTAGGGACCCTGGGCCCTGAAGACAGGTGGCTTGGCTGTTTAATGGGGGGAGGGTGTGATTATTACATTGTACATACAGATGGAGCCACCTTCAGCATTGCCGAGCACTCACCAGATCCCTCTAACTGGCGAGCACTGGCAGAGGGCGGTGATGTGCGGACCGGTGGACGGGGACACGCGAGTGTCTATCTTGCGCATCCCCGTCAACAAGATGGCGGGGAGCGGGTGCTTCCCTGGCCATCTCCGCTTCAGGGAGACAGGCAGGGCTTCCGACAAAATGGGGCACACAGGCCCCATTCTGTCAGACTCCGGCGGCTGGCGGGGCACGGCGCATGGCAATAGAATCGCCAGAAGCCACTCCAATGAGAGTGGCTCCATATGTACCTCCCAACATGGCCTTCCAGAAGGGACAAAATGCTTTCTACCTGTACTTTCCTCCTAATGTATGATTGGCATCACCTGTGTTGCCATATTTAATTAATAATAAAGGAATTTTAGCACAGGTGCTTGCAATCATAAATTAAGAGGGAAGCCAAGGTAGGGAGCATTCGGTCCACCTGTAAGGGGTCATTTTGGGAATATAGATTGTGGGTATGAATTTTAAACCTCTGGTGTATACTAGTGTAATAATGCCTGGGTTACTGTTTATAGCTCCACCAAATTGAGAGACAACTACTTTATAAAGTTTTCTTTTAGTGGAACAAGGAGAACTTAAATAACCTTAAAATACACATAGAAAGATTAAATCTACTGATACATCTGTCTTGTCGTCACATGCAGAACAGCAGCAACCTCTTTACTACTTACACACTGAGACAGTAATCAGTAGAGCTAGTGACTTTGACCAGGGGGCCCCTGACAGAGGGGGGCCAAGGGTACAATATGCCCTGCACCACCCCTTTCATCTGGATAGGCTCTTAGGGGCCATACTGACTGCCAATGACTGGTAATAGCAGCATTGTATAGCCACCTACTTTGCTGCATGTATGCTATAGATACAGTGAGTGGGCATGTGCTCAGCATAGTCACAGGGCAATTTCCACCAGCACTAGGAAGAAGAACACTGTTTAGAACATCTTTGTAAATATAATTTTAAAGGATCTAGGCAGATTAGAGAAATGGTCAAGAGAATGGCAACTACAGTTTAATGCCAAAAAATGCAAAATCATGCACTTGGGTCTCAGAAATCCAAAGACTCAATATAGTATAAATGGCACTATAATGGAAACTACTGAGGAAGAGAGGGATCTAGGTGTCACTATTTCAGGGGACTTAAAAGCAGGTAGGCAATGTAACAAAGCAATGAAGAAGGCAAGTCAGATGCTTGGTTGCATAGGGAGAGGTATCAGCAGTAGAAAGAAAGAAGTAATAATGCCACTGTATAGGTCATTGGTACAACCTCACCTAGAGTATTGTGTTCAGTTCTGGAGGCCATATCTCCAGAAGGATATAAATACATTAGAGACTGTACAAAGAAGAGCAACTAAAATGGTGCATGGCCTACATCACAAAACGTACCAGGAAAGACTAAAAGATCTTAATATGTATACTTTAGAGCAGAGAAGGGAAAGGGGGGATATGATAGAAACTTTCAAATATATCAAGGGCTTTAACAAGGTACAGGTGGGAGACATTCTTCACAGGAAGAGGAGCAACAGAACACGAGGACATGCACTGAAACTAGAGGGAGGAAGATTCAGGGGAAATGCGAGGAAGAATTTTTTCACAGAAAGAGTAGTTGATAAGTGGAATAGCCTCCCAACAGAGGTGGTAGACGCAAATACAGTAGTACAATTTAAACATGCTTGGGATAAGCATATTGATATCCTTACAAAAAAATAAGGATCAAATATGGTTTGAGGTAACATGTTTAAAAAAAGGGGCAGACTAGATGGGCCAAGTGGTTCTTATCTGCCGTCAAATTCTATGTTTCTATGATTTATAGGACACAAGTATGCAAAACATTTTTAAATCAATACACTTTTGTACAGACATCACCATAGACTTGAGTGACATCAATGCACAGTTTTGTGGGACAGCACTGAAGAATTATTTCTTTTTTTCTTGGAACATTTTCCAATTATATTTAGTTTTATGTAAAGAAGCCAAATAAAAAGTGCTAAAGTATTCTGGACCCAAACTAAGCCAAAACCATTGAAGCACACAATAAATTTATTATGAGATGGACACCCATTGAAAACATCTGTTTTAAACTCTGGTGCATGTTCAATGGCTGTGCGCTATTTTATAAATTATCCGTAAGCTTTCTGCAGTGATCAATCACTTCCTCTCCTATGACATTAAATGAACTTTTTCAGTGAACCTAGATGTAGTTCATTGAAAACATTGTACAGCTTGATATTGTTTATAAAAACATAGAAACAGTATAAGTGTATAATGTATCTACACACACACACACACAGCAAAGGCCGCCATTCTATAGGCTTAAGCCATGTTCAGGAGAATGAAGCCTAGGATGTCAGTAGGAATAAGTGATACACTGATATTTATGTGTCTGTAACATTGGCATGTTGGTTAGAATACTATTTTCTAAGGTTTCAACTTTTTTGTTTGAATTTCCTAAAGACCTAACTGTGTGGAGTCTGCATGTTTTGTGCATTGGCAGTGTCTCAAGGTGCCTCAGTTTCCTGCCAAAGTCCAAAAACATACCAGTAGGTTCATGTATGTATGTACATGTGTTAAGAAACATTGCTGTATGCTCTGCTGATGTTTTATAAAGCACAAGCACAGCCATACATTTGCGAGTATGATAAACGTATGAATTGATTACAAGTGATTGACAGGGAGTAGCCATGTTGAAGGGAGGTAGTAGGGGAAGGTGGCAAAGACGTGGTCTTGTCAGGACCTATTCAGGGTGCGTTTCAGCTGCCAACTGTGATCCGGTATGCAGGAATCACTCAGGTGCGGTGGTCCTTCTGAGTGGTCATAGGCTTACTCAAAGGGGAGGAGTCAGTGTTTTCTGGATTCTGTATATAGATTTGTGAGCAGCGGAGCAGGCTCCAGTCTTTAGAAATCCCAGCGGCTGTTCAATTAGTATGCTTTTGCACATCTTCCGAGTTAAAAATCTAACCTGCAGCAGCATTAATGTACAACTCTGGGGTGCACAATTGGTGTGCACCCCAGGACCCCACCCCTTTAGAGTTAAAAATCTAACCTGCAGCAGCATTAATGTACAACTCTGAAACAGAAGTTATGCAGAATGAGGCTGATTCAGAAGTGGACAGAATTTAGGCGTCTGTTACAAAGTACCAATTATTAGTACTATGCGCATGTGCAGGATCCTTTCTGCACATATGCATACAGGCAGTAGTGTAGCTAGGTGCCAAGGTGCCTGGAGCAAGGGCATGTTTCGTGCCCCCCCCATCCCCCCATTTGTAGTAGGTAATTGCTGGGACCAGGTCAGCGAGTCCGCGGACAGCACCTAGTGACGCCTCCAGGGGCATAACTATAACTGTGTGGGCCCCATAGCGAGATTTAAAAAAAACCACCCCACTGCCACTGTCATGTGTGAAATAGAGAGAAAGGGTGTAGGAGAGAGAAAGGGGGATAGACAGGGAGGGAGAGAGGATGTAAGGAAAAGCAATGGATATAGACAGAGAGTGAGAAAGAAGGTGTCGGGTAGAGAGAGAGATGGAGGAGAGAAGGAGAGAGAGTGTGACAGACTGTCAGAGTCAGAGAGGGAGGGAGTGTGGGGAAAGAGGATGGGAGGAGAGATATATATAAAGAGAGAGGTGAGATGAAGGGGAAGTGATAGAGTGTTAAGAGAGAGGGAGCAGGAGGAAGAGCGAGTAGGGAAAAGAGGAGCTAGAGAGAGCAGGGGGAGAGAAATAGCAGAGAGACAGAGGGGGATTGACAAAGAGTGCAGTTCCAGGCCTCCACATAAAAATAGATGTCCAGATGCATAGTTGGCCATACAGCCAGCCATTATGCGTATATATTTAAAATCTATTTTTATTTACCTTTCATATCTAGGCAGTGAGGGTGCTGGTGAAGGCAGGCATCTGCGGGCGGGTGTGCGGGCATACCGGGATTGGAGACACATAGGCCCAACTGCATGAGGGGGTGAAGGTAAAGGTGCTGAGTAAAGGTGCCGGGCTGAAGGCCGGGCTGGAGGCAGGTGCAGGCAAACATTAGCGGGCGGCTGAGCGGCAAAGGGGGATTGGAGACACAGACGCCCTGCTGCATGAGAATGGGGGGTGTGTGAGTGAGAGCATACCTCCTGCAGTCCTAAGCCATTGGCGCCGGGTCTCCTGTGTCCGGTAGTCCTCAGCCATCAGCCTATTCCTGCAGCAATCAGTGCCAGGTATCCTGTCCCTTGCAGTCAGCAGCGCCGGGTTTCCTGTGCGCTTCAGTCAGCAGCGTCGGTCTCCTGCTTCTACCGCCGCTGAAGGGGGGGGGGGGCATCACACCACAATGCACTCGCCGGGCACAGCAGGGAGCGGGCGAGCACGGCAGGGGGGAGCCGGTGGCAGGGCAGCCGGTGGCAGCCGGTTTCCCGACTGTTGCGTCCCTCCTCCTGTGATCTGGACCCTGTCCCATCCAAGCTTCTTTTAGGGTGTATGGAAATAATCGGCCCAGCATTCGCAAAAATAGTTCAATGCTCTTTGCAGACAGGTGTTTTTCCCGAACCACTAAAGAAAGCAATAGTCAGACCACTTCTTAAAAAATCTAATTTAGACCCTGACTGCATGACCAACTATAGGCCAGTATCTAATCTTCCTTTTCTAGGAAAGGTTATTGAGAAAGTGGTTGCAACTCAACTAGATACCCACCTGTCAACCCATGACATTTATGATCCATTCCAGTCAGGATTCAGGAGAAGACATAGCACAGAAGCAGCTCTGGTATGTGTGCTCAATGATCTTCTAAATGCAAGGGATAAAGGAGACTGTTCAATCCTAATCCTTCTGGGCCTCTCTGCAGCATTTGACACTGTTGTCCATGGGATTCTAATTGAGCGCCTGAAGAATTTCTGTGGACTGGGCAGCACAGTCCTTAGCTGGTTCAAATCAATTCTCGCTGGCAGGTCACAGAGAGTTTTATCGGGAGTATACTCTTCTCCACCAGTGCCGTTGTCTTGTGGTGTCCCACAGGGTTCTATACTATCTCCCATGCTTTTTGCAGTATACATGCTTCCACTGGGTGACATAATCAGACGTCATGACCTGGTCTACCACTGCTATGCACATGCAGATGATACCCAACTGTACCTGTCCTTTGCTCCAGGCACTGATAACACAATGACAACCTTAAACGGCTGCCTAGCTGAGCTCCAGGAGTGGATGTTGGCTGAGGCAGAACCCAGATAAAACAGAAGTCCTGATGATAAATCGCAGGACAAGATGGCAGCATAGCCAACTTACAGGTCTTTAGCTGGGGGGCACAGCAGTAAAAACTATGATCATGTGCAGAGTCTTGGTGTTGTCCTTGATAGTAGCCTGACACTTAAACATCAGGTGTCAGACACAATCAAATCCTCATTCTATCATCTAGGGAATATAGCCAGAATCAAGAACTTAATTCACTCGGAAGACCTGCCTAAAGTTATACATGCATTTATATCATCACGCCTAGACTACTGCAATGCTCTCTACCTGGGTCTCCCATCAAAAGAATTGCACCGCTTGCAGCTGATACAAAATGCAGCTGCCAAACTATTAACTAACCAGCCCCACGCTTGCCACATAACTCAGATTCTCTGTGCCCTTCACTGGCTACCTGCAAAATGGCGAATCGTTTTCAAGATTGGCTTACTCACTTTCAAGGCCCTACATGACCAAGGCCCAAGGTAACTGCAGCAGCTTCTAATTCCCTACTGTCCTACTCGATTACTTCGATCCGTTGAAGAAGGACTACTAACAGTACCCAGAATTTCCCTGAATTCATGTGGGAGTCCAGCTTTCAACTTTGTTGCTCAAACTCTATGGAACTCTCTTCCTTGCACAGTGCGAGAAGCCCCCACTGAAGAATCCTTTAAAAATAGGCTAAAGACGTACCTATTTACTCAAGCATTTTACTGATATATACTGTTAAGCTTGTTGTGTATTCTGTGCTGTAAAGACAATGGTAAAGCACTTTGAGTCCTATTGGGAGAAAAGTGCTATATAAATATCATTATTATTATTAATATTATCTATTCACTGGGGGCATAGCCAGCAGCTCACAGAGCGATGGGCATGCCTCCATAGTGACACTGTGTGTGTGTGTGTGTGTGTGTGTGGGGGGGTATGTTTCTCGTGATAACAGCATTTTCACAAGGCCATACCCCCTTTTGCAGAGGTCACCCATTTTTTGGGGTACTGGGCAGCGCTGCTGACATACCAAGATCCAAAATAATTTTCACTGTTGGGATGCCACTGTCTGTATCGTGACCATTGGGATTCTCACTGCTTGGATTTCATACTCAATCCCACTGTACATGAAGTCACTTTTCAACCATATACATATTAAACACGATAACGGCTATATTTACTTTCATGAAGGGCAGCACAGAGAGTGTAATGGTTATCATTACTGCCTCATAGTACTGACATCATGGGTATGATACTGCTATGGCCTTAAATATGCCTACATTAGGTTGCAGATTCAGACCCAATCATAGTGGTCGGAATTCGACTTCTTCCCCAATGTTTGGGGTTTGCGTATGCGTGTTTATGAGCACATGCAAATCCCCGTAGGGAATGGATTTGGCGAGTTTTGCACTTGCCGGTCCATTCGCTCCAGAGGAGGTTGGCGGAGGCAGACAGAGGACTGGAGCAGGGGAATGGCCAGCATTTTATGGGTGTCCCCATTAAAAAGACGGGAATTTCCCTGGGAATGCAGCGTGGCATTGCCTGCTCAGGGCGAGTGGCTGACGTCACATGATGTCAGCGCTCACCCTGTATTTGGTGATCAGTGTCAGAAATAACAATCAGTTTAGACTGAGCAGGAAAAGTTCAAAAGGGTACGCCCAGCATTGCTATGGGTGCACCCACCGTTTTTAGAAACAAAGTTACTTGCTTTTTTGATTTTACTGAACCCGGCTCAATGTGCACATATTTACATCAATGGTATCCATCCATTTCACAAATGTTTTCTTTGCTTGTGTGCTTGATTTAGACTAGAGTGACAACAACTCTAAAAACACCAGCATTGCTCACATTTGTTATATTTGGTATATAAACTCAAATAAAAAATGTGTGTAAAAAAAAATATATATATATATTTCCTGTGTAAGGTAAACATTACCTGTCATTATGATGAATAAAAATGTTTGCTTGGCAATTTTAACACCTACAGATGGAGCCGCCGTCATTCAGTCGGGTGCTTGGACGATAGAATTGACATCTGCTAGCCTCCGCCAGCCCCTGGAAGAAGGGGCATGCACACAAGACACTTGCGCACCCCGTTCCGAAGGGGCTCGCTGCCGCCTTCCCGCCGGTCCGTGTCAATCCTCGCAACCTCCCCGCACCCCCCTCCCAACCCTGCCCTGAAGCGAAGATGGGCATGGTTTGCGCTCCCCGCTGCCGAGTGACTGGGATGCACGCACATCACAGTCAGATGGAACGCCTCTCCACCAGTGCTCGCCAGTGGAGGGGATCTGGCCAGCGCTGGAGCTGCATGAGAGGTGCTCCATCTGTATTTTGACAAATTGATGTGGCACTCAAAGGGTTAATGTAATGTTAATAAGCATGCATTTACTGTATATGTGCCATTTCACACTTTAATTTTGAAAACACATTAATTTAATTACATTTTGACCATATACACTCAACCGAACCAGCCTGGCAAATTGCATGTTAATGGAATGTAAAAATATGCATTAAACTCATCACAAAAATGTGTTCCCTTGACTTATTTAATCTATAACTAGAAGTTGAGTTCTGGAACAGTATGGGTTAATAGTCATAACACGATCCACAGCCCACAAATTTGCCAAATCACATTCCTCTAACCACAACAGAAATGCAGTGATTTAATCCAATTGGTTTCAACTGAGTTATGTTACTGACAAGGTCCAATATTAAGAAATAGCACATGTTAATTTGTAATAAAATAACGACATCATACAGAATACTTACGTTAGCAAAAAAAAGCTACGTTATATAGCCTACTCACTCTGGAAATGGTTCCAAAACACTATTTGTTCTTCAGAAAACTAAATCCTGTCCTAACTGCTCATAAAATGTTCCCTATAAGTGTTTATAATAGCTAGTAAAACGAACAGCAATGTGTTTCTATGTAAACAAATCCAAATGGTAAAAAAATGTGCATAGTTTATCATAAAATCAAAGGTATGTATGAAAAAAAAATATCGGCCCACGGTTAACAAAGCGTATTAATTAAAAGCCCATGATAACCACATATTGACTTTTCCTAGTAAAAACATGATTTTTATTTTATTATGGTGGAAAAATATGTGCTCAGTCCAAGTAAATGTCAAACCTAGCTTTAAAATATGGATATTTAAAGAGGGCATAATACTTAAGAGTCTCAAACTATTACTACTTCTTGGTGAGAGCATACAGGACTGTTTTATGCCGCTTTGGACAGAGGATGAGGTTTGTAACAAGTACAGTGTGACTACTGCCCGCTTATGGAGAGGGAAAATGACTGCAAAGCTTTGACTACAGTGATGACACTTTGTAGCAGACTTATACAATGTTAGAGGCTGTGGCTGGTTCGACATTCCTGTATTTTTTTTAGGCAAAACTTTGATGTTTTTAAGGCTTTGTTCTGAGTTTTCTTTGTCAGCCTATTAAAGGGGAAATCTTATTACTACCATATTGGACTATTTTCTATTCTTTAATTCGGCATTCTAAAACCATAATGTGGAACACACTGAAATAAAGAACTAATGCTACACATTGAACAACCACCTAAATAAATATTGAAACGATAGACAGAAAAAAAGGCTGTGCTACAGTTCTTTTTGGTTTACTTTTAAAGTCAGTGAAACAATTGATTATGTTTTGTTTCCAGTGTCCAGAATTGTACACTGATGTGTTTCTCTGTCACACTGTTAACCATCAAAGAAGTCCTGTCCTTCCCAACTCTCTATTTTCACAACAGGATATCTGGTTTCTTTTATGAGGATACAGCTATGTTAATTTGGTTTAGTGGTTTGTTGGAGGTAAGCAGGTTCTTCACAACACAAACACCAAAATCCGCTTAAAGCAGTTGCTTGTTAATAGCTGTGGTTTGATTGGCAGATTTGCATTGTAAAATGTGATTTTTGGTTGGCTAAATATGTTTAGTCTGGTAAGCACTTTAGTGATTGAGTGTCTGTTAATGGATAAAGTTGGATTATGGTGGAACCTCTACAGGCTGTCCCTGAGCACTTAGAGAAGTGAGAGGTAAAAGCAAAATTAAAAACAATCTGGCTCCATAGCAGGAAACAGATTTTAGATGTTCAGTTCTTATCTATAAAATAAGTGTAAATTAAAATTCCTCAATGTGTTGGAGAAAATACAATCAGAGTGTGCATAGGGGTAGTTATGTGTGTCTCTTGTCATGTCCACAGAAATGTCCACATCTCAAGAAAAAAACATAGATTACTTTCTTTACAGACTACAAATAATGATTAATCATGTTACATAAATAAACATAATTCTGCAGTGATGTGGCCGAGATGACACATTATATTGTATGCAGGAACAAATCTATTTCTCTTTATAATTTTGCGTCTATATTATGATGGGCTTTTTTAATAGACAAAAAACATCACCTTTATAACTCTCTCTCTCCCTCCCTTTCTCTCTCTTTCTCTGTATTAGGGGGTATTCAATCTGGGGTCGAGCTTGCTCGACAGCTGTGACCCTGTCCCGTTCTCGGTCAGCTCAACCGAGAATTGGCAGGTGGGATTCAATGTCCCGCCTGTAGCGGGGTGAAAAGGGGGCGTGGCCGCGAGCTGCGGCCGGGAAGGGGCGAGCTGCAGCCAAAAGCTTGTCACTTCCCAGCCGTTCTCGGCAGAACAAGCCCAACTGCATGTGAAGTTGGGCTCATTCTGCAGAGCTCCCCTGTTCAATGCTGTCGTGGAAGACAGCATTGATAAGGGCCCGGTAGCCATCTCCCCCATCGGGAGATGTTCACCGGGGATTGAATACCCCCCTAAGTCTTTCTTCCTCTCTAGACTCAATACGAATTTTAATCTTCTTACAACAAACAAAAACTGTTGTGCAATGTTACACATATTACATTGCACCTTCTTTGTAGCTTTGAATCTAGTGACTATTTTGCCAAAATCAAAGTGTCAGTTTGCAGGCTCCCACAGGTCGCAGGCTGTTATATTGTGCCACTATTCTTTTTCCCCAGTACTTGCTGTGCATGTGGTAAAAATGTTTGCAAAATAGTTAATCAATTGGGGAACATAAGTTGAAAAAAAAAAAAAACTGAGGGGATATTGTATATGTACAGTATGCTGTATGTGGGTTACCTAATTGCTATCCACTTGGCATACAGGAAGTATTGTTACACAATCATGTTTTGTTATACAGGAAGTTGTACAGAAAGCACTTCATGCATTGTTCAGTATGACATGCAGGTAGTAAAGACACATTTCTGCAGCTCTCCAGAGTCCTGTGATTTGCACACTGTCAACTTTAAATACCTGTTTTTTAATCAGGTCATTAAAAATATTGCAAGGATTCTTAAATATGTAAAAAAAATGATTATGCAAATTTATGTCAAAATATGTATAGGCTATGTTTGTTATTTTTTAGTATGTATTTGATAAATGATAGGTGGCTATAGGCAACTTCCCCTTTGTCCCATTGAGATGGTTTGTTACATCCCTGCCCTTAAGCTGATTATAGGCAGAGATGTATGTGAGGGGGTGATGTGAGGCCATACTCTCTTTTAGTGGGCATAAAGAGAGGCATTTCTACCCTCTACCATATGTTGGTAAGTATGCATTAGTAGTCTAAATTCATTGTCAGTAACTTGAAGCAACATATTGCCAATGTATAGTTATGTTCACTCAGTGTTTTCAAGTTGCTTAAATACAGTGTATGAAACCCAGTTTGATTGCACAGAGAACAATGAAAATGAGAAGGCCTTGATAGCAATCGCAAATAACTATAGGACATCCAGGGAGGGTGGATCCTTAACACAATGACAGGTGGGACAACATGACAGGAATGGGGCGTACTTAAGCACACTTCTCGAAAAAGTGTGTGCACTAGAAACAAAGGACATGGCTCCATATGGAGGGTAGAGGGTGACAGAAGAGAAAAGGTTTTGGAGAAATAGTGATGTGGGGAGAGGAAGAGGGTGTAGCAGTGGGTGACATGGGGTAGGCAATGGGTGATTCCAGGGAAGTGTGACAGTGGGAGGAAGTGGGAGACATAGAGGATAATGGAGAGGCAGTGGATTACAAGGAGAAGGTTACAGGGAGAGGAAGTCAGTGACAGGGAGAAGGTAACAAAGAGAAGCAGTGGATGACATGGGAAGCAGGGGCAGTTGGAAGAGGCAGAGGATGACAGAAGAAAGGGTGTAGGGGAGATAGTGAATCAGTGGTGAGGCAGAGGGTAAGATAGTGGATGACAGGGAGATAAAGTGGGAGGGGGATAGGCAGTGGGTGACAGGGACGGACAGAGGGTGACAGAATCATTCACATCAGACACTGATGCTGGGACAA
This sequence comes from Crinia signifera, assembly GCF_055691185.1. Taxonomy (NCBI): domain Eukaryota; kingdom Metazoa; phylum Chordata; class Amphibia; order Anura; family Myobatrachidae; genus Crinia; species Crinia signifera. The sequence goes on from NC_139217.1 coordinate 102,252,811, forward strand.
CATACCTGTGTCTGTTACCAACACAGGAAGAGAAGCAGGGGCATGGGGCAGGGTATCTGTGTTAGCAGGCAGTGCTGGGATCAAGTGTTGAAAGTGCTGCAGCTGCATGCATCCAATTCCAGGACCACCTATAAGTTCCCAGCACTGGACTTGAAGCAGTGATGAGCATAGCATTTTAAACTTGGTGTCAGTCCAACAGTTGACATTCTGATAGCCATCTGAGAGTCAACCATGGCTCAGGAAATTGCTGATGATCCAATCAGAGCTCAGAACATAAAGACTCGACCTGCCTAGTGTGACCTCAGACACTGCCGAGCAGCACAGTGAGAAGTGTTGTCACAGAGGAGAGGAGAAGACATTGGCAGAAGAGCTTGCGTTGGCCATAGGAAAGGTAAGATTATACCGGGCTCACTAATGTGCTGGCTAGAGGCAGATAGGAAGATGTGGCACAATTGGCTATTATGGAACAGCAGCAGAAGACTCTGGCTGAGGATTGGGGAGTGCTGCAGTGCGTGGGATGCATAAGAACTAATGAATCTCCCCACTGCAACTTCTCCCACACTTTAGGTAAACCCTTGAGTGGACCCTTAGTGATCTATCCAACCCCCCTTCCCTAGACCATCAGGATTTAGGCAAAAGGCTGATGGGGAGACTAAGGCAATAGGCCTGAGGCACCTTAAGTGGTTCCATTCAGGCCTTAGGCCTGAGAGCACAGTAAGTGACACTGGGAATTGTTAGTTTAATTGTGCCCCACAGTGAATAAAGTGACCGTGGGAACTATGCACAATTTGTGTGCATCTGAATTAGACAGGCCCACAGGCCTGAGCCTCTACATATATTAAGTTATCTGGGCATTCGACCAAACTCAAGACAAGCCCCAAGTTAGCAGGTAATAGCCTGAGTAGGCCCAGATTATTCTAATACAATTAGGATCTTGCTGGAAAATGTGTGCCTCTGTAGCATTCTGTGCAGTACGACCAAATAAGAGTAGTTTGTGGAGGTAGCCAGGCAAGCTGTGCGAATGCCACCCCCCAGTAATCTAGGTAAATTCCCTGTGTGGAGGAATACTCCATTTCCACACTCCAACTGACAGCACTCCAAACATGGAGTGCTGTCAGGCCCCCACTTAAATAGCGTTGTCTAACATTAGTAGCTTTAACTCCAAAATCCAGAAAGGGATGGTCTGGCCAGCTCTAGTTAGGTAGGTATGATCGTAGTAACGCATTTTTGGGAAGATATTTAAGCAGATAGGAAGTTGATATACACTTGTGTGATTATTGTGATCATTCCATGCATGGTTCTGTTATTAGAACTGTTTATCTGTTAGAGTTTATGGCACAATACACACATAGGTACCAATTCAGACACGTTCTGGTCCAAATTCAGCCCCTTCCCCGATGTTTGCAGTCTAGCACAGAGGTCTGAATCATGCCCATATTGTACATTGAGTGCAATGTTTTGAGAAATGTGGTCACCAAACACTAACCTCTGATGGAACACTTTCCAAAGAAGGTAAACTACTTTTATGAGGAGCAATTGCAATTGAGTGATAGAGAGATAATTAAAAGTGGGGAGAGAAAGATAGGGTGAGTGAGAGAGAAAGAGACCTGAAATGGGTCAGTCCTTTGCCGTATGTCTTGCTTTAATGGTGATGGGCTGGGCTGATGGTGAGGGCTACTGGCCCAGCGATTATATTTGCTGAACCAGCATACTTTTTACAATTACTAAAATAAATCACTGCAACATTATGCCGGACGCTATTTCCGACAGGGAAATTGCACCCGCCGCCTATTCAGTGCTGCCATTACCAACAGCATTGAAGGTGGATGTCGACAAAACAGATCCGACTTTAAGTCAGATCTGTTTTGTCGGAAAATGGATGCGGATTGTCAAGTTCGAGGCCATATTTTTACAATCCGGGCCATTTTCACCAACACGCCCATTTTCCAAAACTCAATAGACAGAACATTGATTTCCTGGCTGTCGAGTTTCCTGGCTGCAGAGCAAATAAAAACGGCCTGGGATTCCGACTGTCGGGACATTTGACAGTTGGAATCCGGGGTTGAATACCACCCTTAATCTGATTATTGTGCACAGCATTATTTTTTCATGTATTAATAACTGTACATGTGTTTATTTCACATGCATGGTTAATATCTATTAGATTATTGTGTACAGTAGAACCGTTTTTATATGAAAACATACTACAAATTACAACACAATACACAAAAAAGCAACAATCTAATTTCCAAGTTTATGTTCAGAAATAAATTACTAAATCGATATTTTAGATGCACAAGCAAAATACACTTATAAAGATGGCAGATAAACAGTATGCATTGTATCAGCAGAACCAACACAAAATAAATCAGTAAACTAAACAGTTAATTTTCAAAGAAGAGTGTCTAAAAATAATAAGAAAAACTTGAAAGAAAATAAATTATATCTGAAACAGTGGAAAAACAAAGAGGAAAACACAGTAAATGAAGCCTGAGTCTTGTATCAGGAGGAAGCAGCTGCAGCAGCGATATTGAATTCAGCTTTACAATCAAAGAAACCAACCAACCTCGGCAAGCACGAATATTAGATTTGCTGTGGTCTGCTGACATCATTGAAGAAGATAAACATATTACAAGGAGTGGAACAGCTTGTTGTTTGAGAGGTTGCCAAATAAGATAAGTAAGTGTCAAAGTGGAAAAAGTACATTGGTCAACCTTCCCAATGAGCACTGACGCGGTTGATGGTTGTGACTCAGTGAAGAGTCATTCCAAACATAACTTGTCTGCAGCAAGTGGATTTAAAGTCTACATCAGCACAGCACTTTCTACTCAAATGGCTAAGCCTAACAGCTGCTTACATCTGGGAATCGTGTGAAAGTTTTTGTACTTTAAACCTATAAATAGCTAAGATCCACATAATTCACAGCTTGATTTAAATTGAAATTTTTTATTTTTACTCCTTTTACGCCGGAGTCCAAGTTTTAATTCTGTTTTATCCTGCAGTTGTTTATAGAGTTTACATGAACTGTAGTTTCGATGCCTAAAACAAGGGTATCAGTATTTGACCCCTAGGGCTAAAAAAGGCATTTATTATGTGGCACATTTTTGGCAGCAAAAGCATTTTTTGACTGTGTGGTATAATTTCCCAGCTTAAGGACTCCTACAGCTATAATTCCATAAACAAATGAAGTGACACAACATCAATGAATCAAACGCAACTATGTACACAGAATTGCATATTGTTTATTAAAGCCTACTTCCAATAAAGAGAAGAATCACCTTTCTGTTCAAAACATATGAGACGAAAATGACAGAGATTACAAACAAAAATGAAAAATTTGCAAAGAACTTATGGAAAATTTTAAAAAGACTTGTTGAAAATGTGCTATGGAATCTTAGCTGTCTGAGATATTACTAACCCAAAGTCATGTTTTTTAGAACACTTTGTTTTCTACTTTTTTATTAAGATGTAGTATAAGAATTATTGGTTTGTATTGAGTAACCATTCTCAGTTTATGAGGCTGATTATATTCTAGTTTATTCAACTTTTTGTCAGAAGGTACATTGCTCCTAAAGTGTTTATAATAAATGTATTTGATATGGCAAACAGAAATGAATATGTAAAGCTTGTCCTTAAGCCCCGTACACACAGGGGGAGATATATTGCCCAGCAATATATTGCTAGCAATATATTCCTGAGCAATATATTGCCCAGTGTCTCCTTTGCATCAGCGACCAGAGATGGTCGCTGATGAAAAGGACCTCTGCTGGGGGAGCTGCAGAGGTAATTAGCTGGTCGCAGGAGCAAGCTCCTGCGACCAGCGATTACAATGGGACAGAAAACGGGAGCGCGCACCCAGCGATTTATCGCTGGTGCGCACTCCAATCACTGGCAATATGGTCGCCTGCGACCATATTCCCAGCGATTATAGCCCCTATCGCCCCCGTGTGTACACAGCATTAGTGACTACAAGCAAATTCGAAACTTCAAACTTAAACAATATTCATTGGTCTGTTCCTTGTTCAAGGCAATATTTTATTGTTTCTTTTAATATATTTAAGAATAGCAATCACAAACTTCTAGCCATGAATGCTACTGTAGTTCAAATTGCACTTGAAATATACATTACCTTATACTGCACAGAACTGCAGTGTATTTTCTACATTGCATTGCTTTGCTCAGCTAATGCATTCTCTAATACTTAGGCAAACTAATTTGGAGGCTGGCTTCCCCCCCCCCCTGAAGACTGGCCACACCCCTAGACATGGGTTTCTACCCTAGTGAGCCCTTCATGCCAAAAGACCTGCTACAGTTTTTCTACGTGGCCATGTTAAAACTGTTGCAGCGCATGCTGGGATGTGTAGTTCAACAACAGCTAAAGTGTCAAGGTTAGCGATCACTGCCCTACAGTATTTATGCTGAATATTACACTACTGATTTTGTACAGAAAAAGTTGTCCAACTAATCCATACAGGATTGCAGAACACTAGCCAAGCTTTAATTTTGTAAATAGCTGCTCCACAGCATAAAGCAAGATGGATAGGACTGGAAAGACAGGGAGATCAGAGGCTTAAAATATTGTGTGGGAGTCAGAGGCTGGAAATACATGGGGGGGATAAAGGCTAGCAGAAGGTGGAGGCAGAGGTCATAAAGACAGGGGTCAAATGCTTGAAAGACAGAGCAGCAGAGACTGGAAAGTCAGTGGTGGTCAGAGGCTGGAAAGACAGGGAGCAGAGGCTGGAAAATCATGAAGGTCAGAGGCTGGAAAGGCAGGGGAGGCAGAGGCTGGAAAGACAGGGCTGGTCAGAGGCTGGAAAGTCAGTGGTGGTCAGCGGCTGGAAAGTCAGTGGTGGTCATAGGCTGGAAAGTCAGTGGAGGCAGAGGTCATAAAGACAGGGGAGTCAGAGGCTGGAAAGACAGGGGAGGTAGAGGCTGGAAAGAATGGGTGCAGAGACTGGAAAGTCACTGGGAGGCAGAGGCTGGCGAGTCAGTGGCAGTCAGAGGGTGGAAAGACGGGGACAGAGACTGGAAAAACAAGGGGGCAGAGGCTGGAAATTAAGGGGGAGCAGAGGCTGCAAAGAAAGTTGAAGTAGAAGCTAAAATGAAAGGGTAGCAGGAAGCTAGAGCAACATAAGGCAATAAGCTCAAGTGACATGGGGCAGGAGGTGACACAGGGAGCAGGAGACTGGAATGACACAGTAAGCTGGAGGTGAAGAGATAGCTAGAGGCAACACTAGGCAGAAGATGACATGGCACAGGAGGTTGAAGATGACATGCAGAGCTGGAGGCGACATGTGGCAGGAGGCTGGAGAGACACAGAAGGCTGGAGGAAGCAGGGGGGACCCAGGGGGCAGGAAAATACAATGATGCAGGGAACTGGAGGGGAAATAGAGTAGAGTACGAAGCATTTGGTGACACAAATCAGAAAACTGGATGTGATATGGGGCAGGAAGTGGCAGAAGGAGCAGAAGGGTATATGGGGCAGGAGGTGACACAGGGAGCAGTAGACTGGAGCAGACATGGGGCAGGACCTGACACAGGGACATGGAGCAGGAGTCAAATATGGGCAGAAGGCTTTTGGGGGTATGTTATATGATAATGACATTGGTTATTCCTCTGCTCAAACCACTAACATAACACATCCTAGATCTGAATGAATGAAATATTCTTATTAAATACTTTGTTCTTTACATAGTTCAATGTGCTGACAACAAAATCCCACAAAAATTATCAATGCAAATCAAATTTATTAAGGTCTAGATTTGGAGTCCCACTCAAAATTAAAGTGGAAAAACACACTATAGGCTGATCCAACTTTGATGTAGTGTCCTTAAAACAAGTAAAAATGAGGCTCAGTAGTGTGTGTGGCCTCCACGTGCCTGTATGACCTCCCTACAATGCCTAGGCATGCTCCCGATGAGGTGGCAGATGGTCTCCGGAGGGATCTCCTCCCAGACCTGGACTAAAGCATCCACCAACTCCTGGACAGTCTGTGGTGCAACGTGGCATTGGTGGATGGAGCGAGACATGATGTCCCAGATGTGCTCAATTGGATTCAGGTCTGGGGAACGGGCGGGCCAGTGCAAAGCATCAATGCCTTCGTCTTGCAGGAACTGCTGACACACTCCAGTCACATGAGGTCTAGCATTGTCTTGCATTAGGAGGATCCCAGGGCCAACTGCACCAGCATATGTTCTCACAAGGGATCTGAGGATCTCATCTCGGTACCTAATGGCAGTCAGGCTACCTCTGGCGAGCACATGGAGGGCTGTGCGGCCCCCAAAGAAATGCCACCCCACACCATTACTGACCCACTGGTAAACTGGTCATGCTGGAGGATGTTGCAGGCAGCAGAACATTCTCCATGGCGTCTCCAGACTCTGTCACGTCTGTCATGCTCAGTGTGAACCTGCTCTCATTTGTGAAGAGCACAGGGTGCCAGTGGCGAATTTACTCATTTTGGTGTTCTCTGGCAAATGCCAAACGTCCTGCACGGTGTTGGGCTGTAGGCACAACCCCCACCTGTGGACATCGGGCCCTCATACCACCCTCATGGAGTCTGTTTCTGACCATTTGAGTAGACACATGCACATTTGTGTCCTGCTGGAGGTCATTTTGCAGGGCACTGGCAGTGCTCCTGTTCCTCCGTGCACAAAGGTGGGGGTATCGGTCCTGCTGCTGGGTTGTTGCCATCCTACAGTCTTCTCCATGTCTCCTGATGTACTGGCCTGTCTCCTGGTAGCGCCTCCATGCTCTGGAAACTACCCTGACAGACACAGCAAACCTTCTTGCCACAGCTCGCATTGATGTGCCATCCTGGATGAGCTGCACTAACTGAGCCACTTGTGTGGGTTGTAGACCCAGTCTCATGCTACCACTAGAGCGAAAGCACCACCAGCTTCCAAAAGTGACCAGAACATCAGCCAGAAAGCATAGGAGCTGAGAAGTGGTCTCTGGTCAACACCTGCAGAACAACTCTTTTATTAGGGGGTGTCTTGCTAATTGCCTATAGTTTCCACCTGTTCCATTTGCACAACATCATGTGAAATTGATTGTCAATCAGTGTTGCTTCCTAAGTGGACAGTTTAATTTCACAGAAGTGTGATTGACTTGGAGTTACATTGTGTTGTTTAAGTGTTCCCTTTGTTTCTTTGAGCAGTGTATTTCTACACAGGCATCTTCCAGACCATGGGAATTCCTAAAGTACTGTACATGAATAATGAATATCATTTAAAGAAACCATCTACCCTGAGAAGATACATTTCTAAAGAGGTTCCTTTTATAGGAAAATATATATATAATATATATTCCATATAGCTAAGGAGTATCTACCCTGAGAAGATACATTTCTAAAGAGGTTCCTTTTATAGGAATATATATTATATAATATATATTCCATATAGCTAAGGAGTATTTTTATTTAGTACACACATCCCGTGCCTGTGCTAAATATTTTAGAATATATATATATATATACATATATGTATATCTAATTAAGGCTGAAACTTTATGAAACTAGTATATTTCAACCACTAAAGATCTATACGCATATGGCGACCCGTCCTCTGTGCTCAGCGATGTGCTTGAGCACAATCACTCAGCACACATCATGGTACACCCCGCGATGATGTGTGCTGAGCGATCATGCTGAGCGGTGCTTAGCATTTTGTATATAGGAAAATCCCCACGATTTAGCATGATAGACGTGTTCTTTGCAGAATACAAACATGGTATGCAGATTCAGCACTCTCACAGGGGTAAATTTACTAAGATGGGAGTTCTATTGAAGAAGGGATGCTGCCCATAGCAACCAATTACAATCTACTTCATATGTATTTAACACCATATATAATACCTTTAGAATGTAAGCTCTAACAAGCAGGGCCCTCTCTCCTCATTTTCTTAGAATATATCTCTGCCACTGTAATAATTGCATCAGTGTCCACTGTTGCAACTGTCTTTTTTATTTACCATGTACTTGTCCTAATTTGTATTGTAAATCACAATCTTTCTTGTATTGTTCTTTGCTCATCTATGTATTGTCAGGTGCTGCGGAACCCTTGTGGCGCCATATAAATAAACAATAATAATAACAATAATACATAATCAAAAAAATTGGATCTGCCAAATGGAAAAGGAAAAGCTAATTGCTATGGAAAGCAAATTAAAACCTAAAAAGTTTTATAAATATATCAATGGTAGCAGGTTAAAAACATAAAATGTAGGGTTATTTTAGAGGACGGCGGATTGATTAATAATGATAAGTAAAAGGCTACAGAATGCTTTCTTTCCATCAATATTTTCTAGAGAGGAACATATGGTAAAAGTATTACAAAACAAAAATGATAATAGCCCGATATTTAATATTTGTTTAACTGAGGAAGATGTCAATTTAAAGTAAATAAATCCCATGGGCCTGATGGAATATACCCAAGGGTTCTAAAGGAACTAAGCTCAAAAATAGCTAGGCCATTATACTGGTATTATAAGAGGGTACAATTCAGGATAACTTGAGGGTCAGAAAGATTTTAATTTAATTATCTTCTATGAGGAAGTGAGTGGGAACCTAGACCTTGGCAACACAGTAAATGTGGTCTACTTAGATTTTGCTCAGGCATATGATTTGGTGCCTCACTTGAGGTTGATCAGTAAAATATGGGAACTGGGTCTAGGAAACAACCTCTGCACTTAGGTTAAAATTGGCAGGACAATACGGAGCAGTTGTGTTAAATTGAACATTTTCTAAATGGTCTAAAGTTTTAAGTGGAGGACCTGCTGGGGAGACAGCATGGGCATTCCAGCTGGCGGTGGGTAAATAGGAGGGGCAAGTAGGTTTAGTTTGTTTGTATGTATGCACTGTACACGTTGGTCATGATGACAAAGGTTGGACCCCAAAAACATTCAACTCAATTGCCAGATCAGAATCACCCCCATAGGACGTGGTTTATTAGTTACTATGTTTGCATTGCCCCCATAACAATATAGACAATATTCCCATATAGTTTTATGTGCACTCCTTCAATATTATCCATCCAGTGCTTGTACATTATTTAAGTGCAGATGGTGTGAGGTGTGGGAAGTAGAAGGGGTGTAGCGTGTGTATGACATTACAGAAGACTAGGCTCAGCCAATAGTCAGCAATTTGGATATCACTGCTTGAAGTTCCCGATCACATGAGACTTGGCATGTCTGGCAAAATTAAAATACGCAAAATAAATCTAAGTGTCAGTGACATGTACAAATGCTGGGAAAAGTGTACATTCTGAGAGATTACAGGGAACCATTCCTGAAAGAAAACCAGCATGTTTAAAACAAAGTATTTAATCGAGAACTGTACTTTAAAAAAAAAAAAACCTCTTTCCATTTCCTCCACAGCCTCACACTGCCCTCACAAAGACTCATTCTAATTTGTTTGATATAAAAAGTAAATGAATACAGTTGGCAAGAAATGACTGTTTTTGTTTTTGAAGTCTATCCAGCTTTTGAACCACAGTAGCGATAGCATAGTACCGGCCAGATGTTTTCATAAGCTTATCATTTGTGTTATGTGGACACAGGTGATCTCGATCTAGGAAAATCCTGCAGTGGCATAAAAAGCATTTATTAGCTTTAAAAATTGTAGTTTTGATATATGTTTTTACTAATGTAATTTTTTTTTTTAAGAATTCAGTTTTTGTTGTGCAATCTTATTGCTTAATGTTTTTTAAATGTATGATTTTCTTGAAACAAATTTAAGTATTTTCAATATAGTGGGATACATACAGATGACCCGAGTTTAGGATACTGATATTCAGAATATTAAGGCGGCACCCCGAAGGAGAGAATCGTGGTAGGGGAAGGGGTATGTATACTCCTCCTTGATGTTGGGATTGCAGTACCAGCCTCCTGGCAGAAGTCAGAATTGGCTTCTATTTTGTAAATGCCAGCATCCCCACTGCTGGGAGAGAATAGGCATCTGTGGCCAAATTTGAGTTTGGGACCATACGGGTTGCCAGCCAAATTCAGAGTTTTTTTGAAGTGGCAATCAATTACAAGGCATGGTTTTGCCTTCTAAATTACTGCCCCTTTAAAAACTTGAGTTCAGCTGGCATCCCACACAGCGGCGGAACTTGAAGACTATTACATTTGTACGCTTGTGTCCAATGTGGCCACACATATGGCTAATGCAGCATTGGTTTGCTGCAATCTCCAGAGAAGTGAAGCAGTCTGTGGCTCATTCTCATGCTTCTAGATACTTTTCCAAGCAAGCAAGTTGATTATAATTTAAGAATGAAAATAACAAAATGGGTGGGGCAGGGGCAATAATGGTGTGCCTAGCCATAGCGTAATCCCAAAAGCCACCCTTGCGCATGTTTGCATAGTTAGTTACATAGTAGATAAGGATGAACAAAGACTTGCATCCATCGAGTTCAACCTAGGTTTTAATAGCTTATCCCTTGTTATATAGAATATTCTGATATTTTTAAAGACAGATTATGATTCTTAATTGTACTATTGGATGTTTTTAACCAATAAATGTTTGTCCAACCTTATTCTAAACGTATTTATTGTGTCTGCCGACACCACTTCTCCAGGAAGAGAGTTCCACAGTTTGACTGCTCTGACCGTAAAGAAATTTTTCCTTCTAAGGGAACAAAATCTTCTTTCTTCAAATCTAAACTCCTGCCCGCGTGTTCTTGATTCCTTGCTTGACAGTTCCTTATATTGGCCTTTGATATATTTGTACATGTTAAGCATGCCCCCCTTTAATGTCTCTTCTCTAGTGTAAATAGTCCCAAATTGCTCAATCTTTCCTCGTAGCTTAAATTCACCATTCCCTTAATTATCTTTATTATTCTTCTTTGGGTTTTTTCTAGTTCTATGGTGTCCTTTTGATAGTGTGGGGCCCAGAATTGTGCTCCATATTCAAGGTGAGGTCTAACCAATGCTTTGTACAGTGGCATAATTACTTTTGAGTCCCTAGTTTCCATGCCCCTTTTAATACATGCTAGAATTTTGTTGGCCCTGTTTGCTGCTATGTGACATTGAACACTACACCCCAGTTTGTTATCTATTTGGACTCCTAGATCCTTTTCAATTACTGAGTTACACAATGCTCCCTACTTAGGTTATAACTAGCACACTGGTTATATCTCCCAAGGTGCATGACCTTGCATTTATCCACATTAAACCTCATCTTTCACTTTTTTGCCCACTCATCTAGATTGTTAAGATCATTTTAAAGCGCAGAGACATCCTCGGTTGATTTAATAACTCTGCTCAGTTTTGTGTCAGCAAAGATGGATACATTGCTGAGTAATCCCAGACCAATATCGTTAATAAATATGTTAAATAAAATGGCCCTAGTACCGAACCCTGTGGCACTCCACTTAGTACTGGTATCATATTTGATACGGCACTGTTCACGACCACTCTTTGTTCTCTATTACACAGCCAGTTCCCTACCCATCTACAGATTCTTGCCCCTAATCCTCTTTTTTATTTATCAACCTCTTGTGTGGTACTGTATCAAAAGCTTTAGCAAAATCTATGAAGACCACATCTACAGCGTTTCCATTATCAAGGTTTTTGCTAACATCCTCATAGAAGCCTAGTAATTTGTTTGGCATGAATGATTTTTCACAAACCCATGCTGGTTAATACTAAGTAAACTATGAAGGTCTAAATATTCCTGGATACCATCCCTTAAAAATCCTTCAAATATTTTACCCACTATTGATGTTAAGCTCACAGGTCTGTAATTAGCTGGGTCATCCCTTTTTTGAATTGCAAACACAAAAAAAAAGAGATCCGTTTTAGGCCTGAGAGTGCTCAGAGATGAAATAGTGGGTGATAGTGATAATGAAGTTCACCAGCACTAGCCAATCATTAATGGTTGACTTTTGCAATTGCTCCACCAATGCCGATTTGTGATTTCACTCATAACATATGTATGTTGCGCTTAATTAAAACTTAAAAAACAAATGTTTAATCAAAACTTTTTTTCAATTATGATTCAGCAAGCAGTAACCCTTGTCCAAACATCTAATTATGGGTTTTAAAATGTTATATCTTTTTATAATTAGTGGTTCTTTAAATATCATAGGAAAATTGTTTATTCACACAATCTGAGGCTCAATTAGAATAGGTCACACTTTTATGTCCATAAAATATGAGGTTACATCAAATTAAACGTTCAGATTTTAAAAACCCATGTCGGCCTTTTAACTGTCGACTTTCCCTATGTCGACCTAATGCTGGTGTCAACCGAATGTCCATGTCGACCTTCAGTCATGTCGACCTTCATGCATGTCGACCCACATGGGTCCACACAAATAACAGACAAAATGCGCAGGCTAATACATTGTTATTGTTCTCCATTTTATCTCTCTCCAAGACTTAGTACATATGAGTGAGACATATGGATGGGCAATGAAACAAATGGAGGGGGCATTGAAATATATACAAGGCTCCATTTAATAATGATACCAAATAGTGATGGCAGCATATTTTGACTTGTATAATGATAATTAAGAATATTCCACTCACATTTATTATAACTGTCCAGTGAGATCCAGTGATGTTCACCTCCTCAGCTGTGTCCTCCCAACGTGATCCTCTCCTGGAGGGAGACAATGCTCTATTCCTGGACTTTCCTCTTAACTTAGCAGCCTGTTTTTGCCTTCCTGACAGAGCCCTTTTTTTTCAAATCTGACATGTATCACTTTATGTGGGGATAACTTTTTATTGCTTTTACTTATCCCAGTGATTTTGAGATTGTTTTCTCGAGACACATTGTACTTCAAGTTAGTGGTAAATTTTGGTCGATACAGTCTGTGTTTATTTGTGAAAAATACCAAAATGTCGTAAAAAAATTGAAAATTTTGCAATTTGCAAAATGTTAAATTTTCTGCTTGTGAGACAAATAATCATACCACTCAAAATAGTTAATAACTAACAAAGACCATATATCTACTTTATGTTGCCATCATTATTTCAACCTCCTTTTAATTTTTTTGGACACTAGGAGGCTTAAAATATGAATAGCAAATTCTCAAATTTTCAAGAAAATTTCAAACACTGATTTTTTTAGGGACCAGTTCAGTTCTGATGTGACTTTGAGGGACTTGTATGTGAGACACCCCCATAAATGATGCCATTTCAAAAACTGCACCCCTCACAGTATTCAAAACAGCATTTTGGAAGTTTGTTAACCCTTTAGGTGTTTCACAGGAATTAAAACAAAGTGTAGGTGAAATTTCAAAATTTAATTTTTTTAGCAGATTTTCAATTTTAATACATTTTTCTAAGGAACACAGTAGATTTTACTAGAGAAATGTGACTAAAAATTGATTCCCCCAATTCTTTTGTTTTCATAAATATCCTATATGTGGCCCTAGTGTGCACGTTGACCAAACCACAGGCTTCATAATAGAAGGAGCACCTACTTGATTTTGGAGCCTCCTTTTTATGAGATTATTTTTTAGGCACCATGTAGGTTTCTAGGCACCAAAAGATGCTAAAAGTTAGGAACCTCCCCCACAAGTGACCCCATTTTGCAAACTACACCCCTCAGGGAATTCATCTAGGGGTATAGTGTACATTTCAAACCCCCAGGGGTTTCACCAATTTTGGTACAACTGGGCTGTGAAAATGAAAAATTACATTTTTTTACACAAAAATGCAGTTCTGGCTCAAAATTTTTCATTTTCACAAGGAATGAAGAAGACAAAGCACCCCAAAATCTGTGCCGCAATTTCTCCCGAGTACGGCAATGCCTCATATGTGACCAAAAAATACCATTTGGGTGCATGGCAGGACTCAGAAGGGAAGGAGTGATATTTGGATTTTGCAGCACAGATTCTGGTGGAATGAATGGTGGGTGCTATGTCGCATTAGCAAGACCCCCGAACAGTGGCGCCGGAACGGGGGGGGCGAGGGGGCAGCTTGCCCCCCCCAAAATTCATGAGGCGCCAAAGCAGACGCCAGTGCGGAAGCCAGGGGAAGGAGACGTGACGTCTCCTTCCCCTGACTAGTGACCGTCCCATCGCGGCTCACGTGGGCGGGGGCTGACGATGCGGCCAGCGCGCGCCAAGCCCGTCCGCCCTCCCTCCCGCCCGGCGCTGCCCGGCCGTCCTCTCTGCTGCCCGGCCGTCCTCTCTGCTGCCCGGCCGCCCTCCCTCCTGCCCGGCGCTGCCCGGCTGCCCTCCCTCCCACCCGGCGCTGCCCAGCCGCCCTCCCTCCCACCCGGCGCTGCCCAGCCGCCCTCCCTCCCACCCGGCGCTGCCCAGCCGCCCTTCCGCCCGCAGAATCAAGGAGCCGCCCGACCACCCACCAAAGAGGTGAGCAAAATTAAGGAGCTGCCCAGCCTTCATTGGCCCTGTATTATCAGCATTGTCCCTGTATTCATTACAGGGACAATGCTGGCAATACAGGGACAATGCTGGCCTGTATTGCCAGCATTGTCCCTGTATTGTCAGCATTGACCCTGTATTGCCAGCATTGTCCCTGTATTGGCAGCATTGTGCCCGTATTGCCAGCATTGTGCCTGTATTGCCAGCAGTGTCCCCGTATTGCCAGTAGTGTCCCCCGTATTGCCAGCAGTGTCCCCGTATTGCCAGCATTGTGCCCGTATTGCCCGTATTGCCCGTATTGCCAGCAGTGTGCCCGTATTGCCAGCATTGTCCCTGTATTGGCAGCAGTGTCCCCGTATTGCCAGCAGTGTCCCCGTATTGCCAGCAGTGTCCCCATATTGCCAGCATTGTGCCCGTATTGCCAGCATTGTGCCCGTATTGCCCGTATTGCCAGCAGTGTGCCCGTATTGCCAGCATTGTGCCTGTATTGCCCGTATTGCCAGCAGTGTCCCCGTATTGCCAGCATTGTCCCTGTATTGGCAGCATTGTCCCCGTATTGGCAGCATTGACCCTGTATTGCCAGCATTGACCCTGTATTGCCAGCATTGTCCCTGTATTGCCAGCATTGTCCCCGTATTGCCAGCATTGTCATTGTATTGCCAGCAGTGTCCCCGTATTGCCAGCAGTGTGCCCGTATTGCCAGCAGTGTGCCCTTATTGCCAGCATTGTGCTCTTATTGCCAGCAGTGTCCCCGTATTGCCAGCAGTGTCCCCGTATTGCCAGCAGTGTCCCCGTATTGCCAGCATTGTGCCCGTATTGCCCTGTGTATAATGCCCATGCATATATGCCGCTGCCCTGTGTATAATGCCCACGTGTATATGCCGCTGCCAGTGTGTATAGTGCCTGGGGGTAACATATAGCAATTTAGGGGGCGCCAAAATGAGATTATATCTTGCCCCCCCCAACCTAAAAACGTTCCAGCGCCCCTGCCCCCGAAGCACCAATACAGTGAAACCCCCCCACAAGTGACCCCATTTTGCAAACTACACCCCTCAGGGAATTCATCTAGGGGTATAGTGTACATTTCAAACCCCCAGGGGTTTCACCAATTTTGGTACAACTGGGCTGTGAAAATGAAAAATTACATTTTTTTACACAAAAATGCAGTTCTGGCTCAAAATTTTTCATTTTCACAAGGAATGAAGGAGACAAAGCACCCCAAAATCTGTGCCGCAATTTCTCCCGAGTACGGCAATGCCTCATATGTGACCAAAAAATACCATTTGGGTGCATGGCAGGACTCAGAAGGGAAGGAGTGATATTTGGATTTTGCAGCACAGATTCTGGTGGAATGAATGGTGGGTGCTATGTCGCATTAGCAAGACCCCCGAAGCACGGTGAAATGATGAACCTAATAATCCATAGATGTGTGGTATATTTTAAAACACTCCTTCATACATAGGCCGGGTTTGTCGGGGCAAGTTTCACAGTGGAAAATAGTTTGCTTTCTTATTCCCTTTTTATAGCAAACTTTGCACCTTTTTTGTGTCCTGCCCTTTTTTCCAGTGGAGGGGATTTCGTTAGGAAAATGCTGCCCTGATACAATACGGGGGCCAGTACTAGAAGTACTGGGGCCAGTACTAGAAGTACTGGGGCCCTCTGCCTGCTGGTTCCCAAATATTAGGCCCTTTATGACTTCCTCTTGAAAGTGCATAAATGTCCCCGTCTGGCTGGTAGAACGGAATAGTACGTAAGCATTATACAGTGCCATCTGGATGATATACACGACCAGCTTCTTATACCATATTTTTGTTTTCCGCAGGGCACTGTACGGCTTCAGTACCTGATCTGAAAGATCCACTCCGCCCATGTACTTATTGTAATCTAGGATACAAATAGGTTTTGAGGTGTGGGTACTGGTACCTCGTACAGGGACGGAGGTGGTACTGTCTCCGTGAATTGTTGTCAGTATAAGGACATCCCTCTTGTCCTTATATTTGACCAACAACATATTTTCGGTGGATTGTGCCCTGCTTTCACCCTTTCTCAGTAATTGGGCAACGTGCGTTTTTGGGAGGCCTCTTTGGTTCTTGCGCACAGTACCGCAAGCTGCTGTACCTCTTGAACCAAGGGCCTTAAACAGGGGGATGCTGGTGTAAAAGTTATCCACATAGAGGTGATAACCCTTATCCAGGAAGGGGTGCACTAAATCCCAGACAATCTTTCCACTAACACCTACGAGGGAGGGGGGGCATTCTGGCGGTTCAATTCTTGTGTCCTTCCCTTCATATACCCTAAACCTGTGGGTGTACCCTGAGGTACTTTCGCACAGCTTATACATTTTTATGCCATACCTTGCCCTCTTATTGGGAAGGTACTGGCGGAATTTAACCCTTCCTTTAAAATGTATAAGTGACTCGTCTACACAAATTAATTTTTCGGGGATGTACATCTCAACAAATTTGGCGCTGAAATGATCAATGACTGGCCTGACTTTGAATAGCCGGTCAAATGTGGGATCATCTCTGGGTGGGCACTGTGCATTATCGTTGTAATGCAAAAATTTAAGGATCGTCTCAAAACGAGTCCGGGTCATGGCCATACGATGAAGTGGGGTGCTGTACAGAACATCTGTACTCCAATATTGTCTAATTTCTGGCTTTTTAACTATGCCCATATGTAACACCAGACCCCAAAACGTCATCATCTCTACTGCATCTACAGGGGTCCACCTAGCAAATGATGACGTGGGGTTTTGGGCAATAAACTGCTGGGCATATAAATTACTTTGGTCCACCATTAAATTTATAAAATCATCAGAGAAAAAGACTTTGAAAAAGTCAATTTCTTTGAGGCCTGTAGTATCAAATTGGATTCCTGGGTTGGCCAAAAACTCAGGAACCTGGGGCTCAAAATTGTCTGGTGGTGGGGTCCATACGGGATCAATCATTTGGGGGGGGGGGTCTCAGCTGCTCTACGGGGGCGTCTTTGAGGGGGTGCCTCATCACTAGAGGAGGAAGAGGAGCTTAAGACGAATGCAAATTCATCGCTTACATCACTGGCTGTGTCAGTGTCAGAGGCAATAAGGGCATATGCCTCCTCCGCTGAAAACAGTCTTTGGGATGATTGGGACATTTTTATTATTTTTGTGTTTGTGTAAGTGTAGTGTTTCAACACGTGTATAGTGTAGGGGGGGTACAAACTTTATTTCAACACAGGGGGTATGTAGTGTGTATGTAGTGCAGCAGCTTCAAGGCAGCTTTTGGTACTACCTTGAAAGGGTTAAAAGAAAAAAAATGCTCCTGCGCCAAAAATTGAGCACAGATGTTGGTCAGTAACGTCCGTCACTGATCAGCGCCCAAAGGCAACAGGAATTTGATCCCCCCCAAAAAAAAAAAAAAATTTAAAAAATTGCTGATCAGTGATGCGACACTGATTAGCAGTGAGGGGCAGCAGGCGCACAACTTTTGGTGCAACCTGACATGGTATAAATATAAAAAAAAAACCTGCACCCCCAAAAAGTTGCTGATCAGTTAATTTATACTGATCAGCACAAAAGGGGGGCAGCAGGGGGCAGCAGAGACAAAATTATATTACACAATGACGCTGCAGCAGCAGCAGCACAACAACCAGGAAGCACCAACAACCAGGAAGCACCAGCAGCAGGCAGCACGGATGCCACCACACCACCAACGCTGATCAGGTCAGTATAAGAGGACAGATGGGCACGGAGACCGCTCTGCACGTTGTTCCTGACCGGAATGGTGGCTGCAGGGCTGTCTCCGTTACACCCGGTGGTGATTGGTGCTGTACTTAACAGCACCAATCACCACCGATCCCTGTGTTACCGAGCGCCGTTATTCGCCGTTACACAGAAAACGCTGCAATTGGCTGTTCACATTTGAACAGCCAATCGCAGCGATCGCCGATGGGGGGGGCATCGCTGCCCCCCCTGGGCAATGAGGGAAGATGTCTGCTGTCAGGGACAGCAGCCATCTCCCCTCTGTCACCGCGTCTATAGACGCGGTGACACTTTAAATGCATGACGTACATTTATGCCATGCGTCGGGAAGTACATCCCGACCATGACGTAAATGTACGTCAAATGTCGGGAAGGGGTTAATGTATGATTACCATCACCTATGTTGAAACACCTTTCTTATCCATTAACCTGTTTAAAACAGGTGATGGCAATCATACATTCAAAGGGAAGTCCAGACACAGAGCATTGTGTCCCTCCTGAAATGGGTCATGTTGGGAGGTATGAGATTGTATCTAAACAGCCACTGCCTGTATCTTTACTCTGCTGGATGCTAGCTGCTTTGTCTTCCTGAATAGCCTGAAGCCAACCAAACAGTAAGCAGCTGATATAGGGGGCCCATTTATTAATGTCTGGTAAAACTTATTGTGAATGATAAATCTTGTTGAGTATGATATATTACACTCCAGACAATCAGCTCCTAACTATTATTTGTTTGAAAACTGGCAGTTGGCAGCTGATTGGCCGGAGCACTATTTATCAAATGCAACAAGTTTTATTATTCACAACTAGTTAAAAGGCTGTCAAAATGATGGCTGCTGCAATGTACTTTCACTTTGACTTGTGACAGTTTCTAACTTTGAGCTTTGACAGTTTTTAGCCCACAAACACTCCAGAACCACCACGGTCCCTATCTGCTCCAACCTCTATTCTCTGTCTTCGTAGCTTCTTATTTCCATATCCAGCAAGTTTGAAACAGATCAGTGTCCCTGCAAAAAATACTTTCACTTTCTGTTATGACATATTTTAACACACAAACAAGTAATTTGGTCATTCAAGTGGCCTCTAGTGGTCACTGGCAGTACTTCACTTCATAGAGGTCAGGAGTAGTTAGATAGATAGATAGATATATAGATAGATAGACAGACAGACAGACAGACAGACAGACAGACAGACAGACAGACAGACAGACAGACAGACAGATAGATAGATAGATAGAAATTATAAAACTGATGGTTGTTCTTTGTTAAAGATGAGGCAGATGTTGGGACAATTTTGTAGCAGAAATAAATTCTGGGCTGGAAACCAATTATTATTAGTGATAATGTAATGCCCTGCTCAATCAGATTTTTCAAAGTAACTTTAATCAAGTTGGCTTGCTGTGACTAACTAACTAAATAAAGTTCAGCATATTCTAGTAATAAAGCAGTTGTTAAATGTGCCCCTAAGTGTTGCGATACTAGGTGGAGGGACGTTTAGTGTGAGTAGAAATCAAGCTGGTAGCACCATGCTGATTATACCTCTTTTTAGACCGCAAATCCCGGGTCACATCCGGGTATTAGGACAGGGGTCCATCCCAGGAGTGACCCTGTCTTTGCAGTCTGTAAGCTTCCCGTCCAACTCGGCTTATTGCCGGGTTGCTGATGCCACACAGGGTGGGGCGGAGCATCATTGGGGGGTGGGGGAGAAGCCAGTGCTTGGAGCTGAAAGCTCTGCCTTATCCATAGTGTGAACCGGACCTTGGTCACTCGACCCAGAGTGGTCCTTTCACACCACAGCTTGACCCGGGTTGGTGGCATAACGATCCGGCAATAACCTGGGTTGATAGTGCAATCTGAGAGGGGTATGAATGAACTTTCAGCCTAGAGTACACCGTGGATAGTCCTACTGCTATTTATTTCTGTATGAAGATAATTTCTAATGAACTAGTAATGAGATGTCTGCGATTTGAATCTAGAAATTAGTGAAATATTTCAGCACATTTTCTACAAAGCTATTAAATATGAAACAAAACTGTAATATTATTTTGGAACAAAATTCTCTTTTAAAGAGGTTCTCACATTTCCTAAATGGGACAAACATATATTTTGGACCATAGATTTTCATTAGTCATCAAACATATTTATTAAACTACGGTCTTAAGTTACTACTCGTTAAAGGTCTCTCTACAAAGTCAATTTCTACAAGTATCCATTTGCCAACACTAACCTTCTTTAGGAAATAATTTTATGTGAAATAATTAGTATAGATTAGTAAAACATGCTTTAATCTTTGCTGTTTTATATGTTTCATTTTGATTTCTTTGTAAAAAAAATTCAGCTTGTTTCCATTTTTCTCCTCTCTTTATTCTTTGCTTTTGATTCAGGCCAGACGATACAAGTACTCAGTTATACAAGCACATAAGCTTACAACTAGGTTCCCCGCTGTGTTGTTTCAAAGCGACGGGCTCCACACTGCTCGCTCCATAGTACGATTTCTGTTCTCTCTCTGATGTCTTAGCTTAAAGTCACAGCACACTAGTTACAATTTGCACCTGTAGGAAAATTCTGCTGTCGATAATTATGTAAGTGATCTACAGCTTGCCTAACGCAGCTGTCAACTTCTTTTAGCGATATGTTTTATGTGATGATTGTGAAATAGACGCCAGTAAATCCATGTTTGTTTTAAACAAAAAGTGTTTTGCTTAGCTTTTAACGTTTAACTAAGTATTCATTATTTTATTATATTCTTTCAATATAGCTGTTAATACAAGATGATAACTACTGTAGAAAAATCATGAAGATTGCCTTATTCAGCCCATTTGACAACTGCCTTGAAAAAGTACTATTTGGTTTTATACCCATTCTTTTATACTAAGTACAATTAAAACATATTTGGACTACAAAAAAGCATCAATACTGTATTACATGTAAGTAAACATAATATAACTTTATACAGGGGTGTCAATTATTAGATAGACTGTGTCACTCTAGATATTTTGTCAATAGGTCGACCACTATTGGTCGAAAGACAAAAAGGTTGACACATGAAAAAGTTCGACATGCATTAAGTAAACATTGACTAAATATCAACATTGTCAAATGGTTGACAAGGAAAAGGACGACACATGAAAAGGTTCAGATGAGTTTTTCTCAATTTTTGCTGTCAATGTCGACATTAGTATAAAGCGCCCCCTCAGGCCTTCTGCCTCACTTCACACAGCATACTTTACCATTCTCAATTGTAGTCCATGTGCATAGTTAAGCAGGAAAAAAGGTAGCATGGACGGTGTAATGGTTAGCATTACTTCCTCACAGCACTGAGGTCATGGGTTTGATTCCCACCATGGCCTTAACTGTACAGAGTTTGTATATCCCCCCCGTAATTGCGTGGGTTTCCTCCGGGTACTCTGGTTTCCTCATTCCAAAAATATACTAGTTAATTGGCTCCCAACAAAATTAACCCTAGAATGTCTGTGCGTGTACATGTGGTAGGGAATATAGATTGAAAGGGGGAATATAGAATGGAGGGGTCGTAAAGGAGCAAACCAAACTAAAAGTCCTGGCACTTATATAGTAATAAGGTGTAAACATAAATAATGATTGGATTTAATGAAATCAAACCCGCTGCTGCTTGTGTTTGTGAGTCAGCCACTGCTCACAAAGAAGCTGGGAAACAAGAAAGATAGTAACACAATGCGCTGCAGGGTTGATATAATGGTTCTGAGTGACCCTCATTGTACACAAGGACACTGAACACACTGATTGATATTACAAATAATTCATAATGATGTTAAGCAGGGAAATAAATAAAGCACAAACATAAATTCATATACAACACAGAATAGGAATAAATAATACACAATAGAAATAAAATAAAAATTACGTCTGGAGTTAAGTAATAGCTGGTGTCCCAGCTTCAATATACACAGTGCAGTCACTGAGTGATTGGCCAAAGTGTCTCTTTAGAAAGCCAAAGATATTAGTAGCTCATGCCAGGAGAATAGGGGTTAATAAGCTTGTGATGGTGTTTTTGCCAGTTAGCATGTTATGCAGGACACCCATTAAGCAGTCATTAAGCATCTGTAGAGGCAAATTAAGGAAGTGACAGCCTTAAGCACAAAGCAGTAGAAGCACAAGTGATCTCAGCAAGTAGCTCTGAGTCTGCAATGGACAGCGGGCAATGCGGTAACAGCCAGGCTCACCTCCTGTATGATGCTGCCACTGACCATGTAATTGTAGGACCAACTTGGTAACTTCCTCAACCGCTGGCGTTGTGGCTGGCGGCAGATCGACGTCCAGAAGTGACTGCAGAGGCAGTGTGGAGCAGTGTAGAAAGCGATCCACCACTAGCCACAACACCAGCGCTTGAGGAAGTTGCTCCAAGTTGGTCCTACAAACACGTGGTCAGCGGCAACATCATACATTTTGCTTGTCGCCCTTTCAACCATGTTGACCTATTGTATGTTGAAAATTTATAAATGTTAATTAATTGGAACCATTTATACAGTACACATCAGCATACAAAGTAAGCTAACAGAAAAGTGGCCATATTGTATGTTAAACTTGAAGACCTTTATGCATGAAGAGTTGGAACAGAGGCAGAAGAACATTACTTGAGTACAACATGTACGTGTATAGCTCAATTAGTGGATATGCAGCTTATTTTGATTTGGCTATGAGTAGATACCTATCCTATGGGACATATATTTAGCTGCTCCTGAATGCCTGCTGGAAAGATATATGCTGCAGATGATGACACCATCTTCACTTATTTCGCCAAGTTTTATTGGCAGCAAGACCCCTTCAGCTGAAAGCATTTTCTGCATTCTGTACATCTTATATGATTACTTATTTTTAACTTTTTCCAGTTTATAAAGTACCATACATATTTTACTAGTGCTTGTGTGGATAGACTTAAAAAAAGATGCCTACATTACAGGATAACACAACTGATGTGGGGTACACACCAGGACGATTTGGCCCAAAATGAGCCAATTTAGATACAATCTCGACCGATTGTATGTAAATGGGCCATGTTTTGGGCCATTTCACTGCCATTCTGATGCAATCCCAATCCAATGCGCCACCCCGCGGGTCGTTGGGTCTTTTCTGAGATCCTACCTGCAGCAGGTAGGATCTGAGAAATGACCATTGAAGTGGGTGCGGGTCGCTATCGGATCGCGATCACATCAGGGTCGTAGGCTCTGCAAGATCGTGAGCGGGTCGTACGTTCCGGTAACGACTCACTCATGAGCTGCATCTTGCTGGCGTGTACCCAGCATGAGACAGCCTGCCAACAGACAAGGGGGGTGATTCTGGTTGACTCAGTAAGCTGCAAATCTCGCAGTTTACCGAGCTCTTGTAATGCATTTCCCGCAGTAGGAGAAATCATTCGATGTTCGATGACCATCAAATGATTTCTCCAGGGCTCACAAATGTAAGTCAGTGCAGACTGACTTATATTTGTGGGCTTCTGGTCGAAGACAGGGCGGGCGGCTGATGTCAGGTGACATCAGCCACCCACCCCGGCCCCCCCATGTTATGCCGCCATTTACATGGGAACGCCCATTAAACACTGGGAGTTGCCATGTCCTGCCAAAGCAACCACCCCCGACCGCTCCGTCCAGCCCCCGCCCCTTCCTGTAGCGCCACGCTGACAGTGCACGTCTTGCACAGAAGCCCTTGCACAGAAGCCCTGCACATGCGCATAACTGATTATTGGGGACCAAATTAATCAAAATCAGGGCCAACATGCTGTGAAAGAACAATGGAGCAGGTTTTCTGGATGGCATACACATAGCATACAGAAACTTAAATGCATGCATGCATACCCATACACACACACACATACATACAAATACACACACACAAAATACATACATACACTACACACACAACACACATCATACATACATGCATACATACATACATACATACATACATACATACATACTGTGGCAGAGTCATCATTTCCCCAGATGAAAGTAATGTGGAGGATCCAGACCAGGTTTTGGTAGCAGTAGCAGAATCCCAGGTGTATAATCAGCATCACCTGGAATTTCCTGATATAAGTATTTCCAGGGCAGATTCACCTTGCTCTCAGTGGTGGAATATCTACCCGAGTGATAGGTTGGGGGTGTTATAGTATAGGGACCATTGGAGCCTTTTAAGAACTCTGCTATGCTGAGAGAGCCTGTAGCTACTGCATGTAATACTGACTGAATGTGGATTGAACCTGCTATGCTGTAACCCGCTGTTGAGAATAGACAACAAAGTCATCATCTGAGATCCTGTGTTTGTGATCCTTGTCACAATACAAACACACACAACATACATACACAGCATTCATGAATGCATATATACACACTGGGGGGGACATATAATATCATACAGTGGCGGGCAAGTAATAGCATATATTGGGAAGGATATTATACACTGGGGAGGGGTGCAAGCAATAGGTAATTCAAAGACAGCAAAGGAGCAGGTAATAGTATACACAGGGCTGGCAGGTAACAGCACACATCAGGGAAGGGGCAGGTAATAGCACTCACTGAGAAGGAGCAGGTAATAATGTACACTGGGGAGGAGCAGGTAATAGTATACACTAGGGATGGGGCAGGTAGCAGCACACACTAGGGATGGGGCAGGTAATAGCATGCACAGGGGGGGGGGTGTGATAGCATACACAGGGCAGGCAGTTAATAGCACACCCTGGGGTGGGGCAGGTAAAAGCATACATGGGGGATCCTGCACCTGCTACAAAATGGCCACAGCATAAGACGATCCAGTAAGTGCACCACCCCAAGATACCGTAGGTACCATTACTATTTTTGCACAGCTATATAGCTATTGTTTAAAGTTAAACTTTTGTGCTATTGTGATGTTCTAGATAAGTGTAAACCTCTATTTCTGGAAAAGGGGGAATTTATTCTATGTATTAGAAAGGTATTAATTTCTTCAGGGAATTCGGGAACTTTTTTTTAATTCAATAATTTTTTATTGATTTTTTTTTGCATTAATCAACACACAAATAACAAGAAAAGTAAAAAAAAACAATGAATACAAAATATAAATTGGACATAATCATCTGGTAGCGATCCAATGATGTAGGACCATGTGCAAAGTGAAGAATGTATATGTCACTGGCAGGGTATATGATCATGACCATCCGAGGGCACCATTCGGTTGTACAGAAAGGCATATGGAACCAGCTTACAACAAAATATCCACATAACGAATAATAATCCAGTAGTATTGTAATGTCCACTTATCAAAGGGAAAATATACAATAAAACAAATAAAAAACAAAAGCAAAACCACCCAAAGCAAACCCCCCTATAACCCCCACCCTGTATAACCTACCCCAACCTAGGTATACAAAAAACAATCTACCCCCTCCCTAATAATTACACTATCTATCTAAACCCAATCTTCCCACCATCCCCCCCCCCCCACCAGTTTTCCCTCTAAGCTGTGCGCACGTGCGCGAGCACACAACTCGACGAACATGCGCACAGACATTACAACAGAGCGCACAAAGCAGCAGTGGTCCCTTTTTGCAGTTGTGTGTTTCACCCATTAACTACATTGTGTGCTGTGTTTTGAATGTTTAAATGTTTAATATCATTTTGAAGTAAAGTTAACACAAATGCTGAACGTCATTTTCCAGTTATATATAAGTGACGGACAAAAATGTAAATTTCCTTCAAAAGTTGCACAGCCAAAATCTTTTGCCGCACACAGCCTTCGTAAAATTAGAGGGAACATTGCCCCCCACCCACAGAAAATGATAATAGAATATGTATCTAACAAGGGATATATACTAATGGCCCATAACTAGGCTAGTCGCAGCTCTCCCACAAGAAATGAACATAGCAGCTATTTCAGATATATTGTTATACAGACAAACAGGATATAATGCACATGTGCATCAACGATCGTAAAGAAGAACATAATATGTGATAATAATAAGAGTATAACAAAAGTTAAGCACTATAGAAAAATGCTTTATCGATAGGAGGGTGCTTTAAAGCATTAGTCTGGCCAAAGTTCGATGCCTTGAGAGGACAGAGACGGGGTGATGGACTCATCCAATGGCATTCCAGGGTGTGCAAAAGAGCAATCAGCATCCATATACTAAGACAAGAGTCGTAATTGCAAGATAACTGACAACAGTATGGAAGGAGTCATTGTGGGGTCCTTGGCCCTCTCATAGCAACCAACCACAGAGTAGTAGTGAGCTTCCATTTAGTCTGCCTATCAAGGTCAAAATGTATGAAGTGTCGGGATCTGTATAAATTGCAGGTTTATAGCAAGTATGCATAGCGTTTCCACCGCCTACATCATGCATTTCAGGGTTATCAGAGGGAGTAATTGTACCCAATTGTATATTTTCAGGATGCAGAGAAAGTACAGGGTCCAAACCATAAGGTATATTGTCTGCAACCCTACTGCACAGTCCTCAGGGATACAAGAAGGGGAGAGTATAGCAATAGAGGTATTCTCTGGTGTGTTGGGTAGTTACATGAAGGATCCATTGCAGTGAGAGACCCATGATCAGCAAAATATCACAGAGTTAAAGTTCAGCACTGTAGGGAAACAGTAAGACTGCTGCAAGCTGCACAGAGGTGGTTCACAGTAGAATGGAGGTGGCTAGCACACCTCCAAACAGACCAGGGAAACAGGCAGTTTTGGTGGTACAAACCGTAAAGATGGTAATCTGTAGCCTTCTGTAGATCTGAGAGAGTTTAGATCCACAGTATGTGGAGATGCCGAAGTAGGATGCGTCAAGATGGCCGCAGCCTTGCCCAAAGAACAGAAGCGCAATGGAGAGATGCTGAGAACTCTGCCAGGAGGGAGAAGTCTGAGGCACCAAATATTAAGGCCAAGCGGTGGAGAGGATTTCAAGGGAGCACCGTACGTCCGACAGGAAGGAGCACATGCCCAATATAGCACCGTGCAGCAGTCACTGGAGCCCAGATCACAAGGATGGGGACCCCACCTCACAGATTTCTGGACTGCAGGTATATATACTCCGGATAGAGAGGCTGCTGGGGTATCTCCAGGGATGTCAGAGAGACTACCCCACCAGTAACAGCCAGCTGGGAAGGTTATTGCTGCTGTTCAGGATCGGAAAAACAGGATTTCAGGTGGGAGAGCTGGCAGACACGTCCTTCTCCTAGTTACTCCAAGCCACACCCCCAGGGAATTCGGGTACTTATCTAAATTATTTTCTTTTATATCAGGATTTTAGAATATTAGTTATAAGGTATCTCCTAATCGGAATTGGAAAGTTACCACTCTGCCTGCAAGAGGTCTGGGTCAAAATAAGCAGAGTAAAGGTATGAGATACAAGGTGAATAGGGATGGCCTCCATCACAACATGACTTGCAATGACATGTAGCCATTGAAAAAGCAACCATCAATGATTTATGTATTAATAATAAGATAGTGTGTATGCACTGTCCTTCTTGTTTGGAACTGTCCTGCTGTCCCACCCACAGTGTCCCGCAAGGGGGGAAGTTACTGCTGCTCTGTAAAGCATAACCTTGGAGGAATGCACACAGCATCTATACACATTGTAGCTAGAGCCTGATGGATGCCCAGCATCTCTGAGCCTTGATGCAAGGCCCATCCCTTTTTTGGGTGCATGCCACAGTGTCTGCAATGTCTGAGTACTGGACCATCAAAGTTGGGAGGTATGCACATGTGCAATGGACTCCAGAAGTTCATTCTTTCACAAAGGAGATCTGCTTTTTTACTAAAGTGTCTTTCTGTTTACACTTTGGGCCTGATTCAGATATTTTTGTATGGCTGCGTATGTCCGCAGTCTAGCAAACACGTAAACGCCACTCACCCGCTGCACGAACATCGATTGATTTCTGCAGCCTTCGGTCTGAAAAGTAAATCAATACTTTCTTCTCAGATGGCTGCTGATCTCCAAATTAGGGGCGGGGGCTGATGTCATGTGACATTAGCTGCCCGCCCCAAGCATGCATCGACATGCCAGTGTTCCCATGGGAACGATAAGCGTTTTTATGGGGATGCTCATAATGCGCTGGGCCATCCCCTG
The DNA here is from genome assembly GCF_055691185.1 of Crinia signifera. Classification (NCBI taxonomy): domain Eukaryota; kingdom Metazoa; phylum Chordata; class Amphibia; order Anura; family Myobatrachidae; genus Crinia; species Crinia signifera. The sequence goes on from NC_139217.1 coordinate 102,280,957, forward strand.
CACCAGCCCCCTGCCGCCCCATCCTTCCTCTGATGCATTCTCACAGGGGGTTTGAACATGCGCATATTCAAGTATGTGCATGCGCGGACCCCCACCATCGAAAATGGGGCCGAATTCAAACCCGACAGAAAGGGTCTGAATTGGCCCATTTTTGTGCATGTTATACCATCATATACTGCATTTTTATTTGGAAAAAGAACCAGCTTCTGATAACTTACATTGTAATATAGATGTTTTTATTGTATCTATAAATCCAAGGGCATAACTACCATAGGTGCAAGGGGTGCAGCTGCTATGGGGCCCAGAGCTGAAGGGGGCCATATTTGTAGTCTAAGTTATATGTGCTATATACATTTTTTTACCATCATTTGCTAAATAGGAGGCACTTAAAAAGTTTTGTTATGGGGCCTACAAAAGTTTATTTACGCCCCTGCATAAATCTATTTAAATTTACTTTTGTTAATACAACAAATATAAATAATTTGTTGATTATTAACTGCTATCCCCCAAGTATACAGCAATATGGAATTGAAGTTATAAATAGATCAGAAGTGCAGCTGCATTGACGACACAGGTCATTACAGTGTATATGTGCCAAGAGATTGGTGTTAAATCATTGTTAGCCCATAATATAAGTTTTATGGTTTTGTTTTCCACTGGAGCACAGTGCATGTAAAAGATGCCAAAAGGGCATTCTGACCCCTTAATTCTATAACCTCTGGTTTATTAGCCTATTAAGGATCTTGCAGCAGATGTCTGATGATGATGGTGAATGATAATTATAGTGCAGCACTGCAGACAATTAACATATTATAAGGATCTTAGAACCCCCATTAAAGCTCTTATTTTCTGTGCCAACATTTCTCTGGCTTGTTACTAAAGAATTTATATTGTTTGCTAAATGTAAATTGTGAAACTTGTGTGCAAGATATTTTCATTGTAGGAATGCCTGAGAGATACAACAGTAATTTATCCTCAATTAAGAGATATATATATAATATTATAATACCTTCATATACAAAATACTGAAGGAAGTTTGTTGTAGAAAAGTATTCCAAACAGGCAAATTAATAAAATTGTCTTCAGTGGTTTTTAAAATTACACAATAAGTGAAAGCAATTATTTGAATGAAAATTAAAAGCAATACTTTCCCGCTAAGTGATTAAATGAGTATACTGAATTTTGATGTTAAAGTGTTCAAACTACTCCACTGGCCAGTATAAGGGGTATGAGCAGGGCTATTTTTGTGCAGGCTCCAGCAGGAACTGAGGCCCTTATTCTAGTTCACTCTTTCAGACAAAATATTTCTTAGATGGACAAAACCATGTGAACTGCAGGTGAGGCAGGTGTTACTTGTGCAGATATAATTAGATTTGGGTGGGGTTTTGTTTACACCTGCCTCACCTGCAGTGCACATGGTTTTGTCCATCTAAAAAATATTTTGTCAGAAAGAGTGAACTAGAATAAGGGCCTCAGTTCCTGCTGAAGCCTGCACAAAAATAGCCCTGGGTATGAGTCATTAGGCCGACAATGTCTAGGTCGACCGTCCAAAGGTTAACCACTATTGGTTGACAGTCAAAAGGATGACACATGAAACGACTCAACATGCATTAGATTGATGTGTCAGAACGTCAACACAAGCCAAAGGTCAATCTAATGCATGTCGACCGTATTCATGTGTCGACCCTTTCACTGTCCACCAAGACACTGTAGACCTAAAAACCTTGTTCTTTATGCGATCTTCGTTGGCTAACCACTCCTGACTTCTGTGTGGGCTGTGCCTTACTTCTGTGTGGGCTGTGGGCTGTATCGCTGGGACTCGAGGCTTTCCGCAATGTACTCACTTTTGACTGTGTCGAGGCATGATGCATGCTGCTGTATGCTGATCTGTAATCGGCATTATAGGGTGTGCGAAGAGAGACTACAGCCGCTAGCTGTCCTCTCTAATGTGACGGTGTGCAGGAGGAACACTGTATGCAACTGTGTGCATTGCTGTAATCTGCTGTATTGGCTGTGCTCTGTATAGCGACTTTGTATTGGAAATTAATGTTTTTAGGTTAATAATACTCTAGAAACAAACAAAGGGTCAATTTTTTTTTATTTTAGACTGTTTTGTCAATTAATAAAAAAATCAGGGCAAATCCAAAGCCTGTTAACGTTTCACTGTGACTGCCAGTGACTTCTAATTGATAGTCCTGCTTGCCAATCATGGTCACATAAGGCAGTGTTTGCCAATCATGGTCACATTGGGAGGTGTGTCTTCCCTCCAGGACTACCAGTCCATAGTGCAATAAGCAGAGAGCAGGCTTACTGTAGGAGCCACTCCCTGCCTTACCCCACAGCCCAGTATAGCTTCTGTGGGCTGCACTTGGTGCAGTCCATAGAAGACAGGATATGACCGTGCAGCCCCTATCCCTGCCAATCCACTGCACAGGTAATGGGACCCAGGTTGATTGCTGTCTCCTCTTTGGGCAGGAGGAAAGTGGCAGCACCCTCCCACATGTAAGTAGCAACCACCGCTGGACAGTGCACTGAGCTAATAATTAATTATTATAATGAATCAATAAATAAAAATCATGTGCCTCAGTGAGAGATGACACTGCATCTACATTGTAACATTTTTATAGGATCATAGTAGTAGTGCTTTATTATAATCATCTAATAATAAAACTAATATAGAGACACATAGCATACTTATCTTCAAATACTACCATTCCCATGCCCCATGACATGAATAATGTTCTTCTCATGCCCCTTCTATAAATAAAACCCTTCCCATATCCCTTGAATACTATTGTATCACATTTGCTAAGCTTTTTTTAAGTTGTCCTGTATTAAACACAAATAATATTCAAATAATAGTCATAGATTGTAACACTAAAGCTGCTTTTAATCAAAATTTGGGATTGTTGAATTGTTTTGTTTAAATTCGCTGTTCTTACTGTTTGTAATCTTAATAATAAAACTATTAAAACAGCTGCAAGCAATGAACTGGGAGTTTTAGCACTTTTTAAAAGGCATAACATAGTAGTGATTTTGATTGGCTGTGTCAAGCCACCATACTACCACGGCGTAAGTTGTTTTTTGGTGTGGTTGAGACAAAACTAATAAGAATTTAGAAATATTCTCAATAACATTGGTCAAAATGTAAAAATAAAACATGCCCTGTTTTTCCAAGTTATTCGTAGTTTTAAATCTGAATTTGTGTTGTTTTTTTGTTTTAAATTGGCAGAAAGTCAGACTCCAGAGTGCTCTTTAATTTGGACAAACTACAACACTTACAATGAGCAGCAGACGTCTTTGTAGAAATTAGTTGTTGCAGCTCTTTAAATTTCCCAAGCCACACTTTTGCCTCCCATGCTGCCTTTGAAAGAACATTTATGTGTTTCTGGTACAATTCAAGCATGGCTGAAGCCAGCAGGTGATTATAAACAATAGAAATATTAACAAAAGGCATGGTTTTTAAGAATTCCACCATAAAAATGTGTATACAATGTTTGTGGGTTGTTTGACGGATGGCAAGATTTAATAAGCTCTAGAAACAAGTTGAAATAATAATTTATATTAAATCAAATATTCTTCAGTAAAATGTACTATTTTATTTAGTTCTCAGTTGGTTGTATTTGAGTCAATGTCCAAACAGCTGTTTCTAAGTTACAGAAATCATAGCTAAATATCTATCTGTTCCAGGGAATATAAATCATAGTGATGCACTGCTTACTGTTCCATGACCTCATAGAATATATGGCCATAATGTCTAATGGTGGAATTCTCTATTGGTTTCATTCTTAACCATATTTGAAATGATTCATGACCAAATTTTTTTTTTGCTTTTTGTTAGCTAGATGATTAATGTAATTAACTTTTAAATTACATTGAAAATGAAGGCACATTTAAAGCTGAATTATATTCCTGGCACTCCATGATTATTTTGTGCCTGGGCAGGATTTTTGCCAAAAAATGATCCCCAAAATGGTACTTCTGTACTATTTTCCAGGCACTTTGGGGGGAGATTTACTAAGATGGGAGTTCTATTGAAGATGGAATGTTGAGAATAGCAACTATTCATATTATATCCATTATCTTCTCGGAGGTGCGAAAAAAATAAGAACTTGATAGGTTGCTATGGGCAACATCCCATCTTCCAATAAAATTCACATATTTGCATATTTACCTTAGTGGCCTACTGTTTTAGTAAAATTGTTGCATCCAATGCCCCATCATGATCTCTAATGGTTTGACACGGAGATTCATCATCTGTACGTAGTGTCTATATCTACAATTGTATAAGGAAAAATTCCAAAACTTGTAGAACACCCTTTTTCCTTTTTTCCTCAACCAAAGCTTCTCTGTAAGATCTTTACAGCCTGCAAGCACCAAATCTCTATACCTCCTCATACCCTATAAAAAACATTTTGTGGATTACCAGGATTTCCTTCACTAACATTTCATGGTTCTGGACATATTTAAACATAAAGGGGGACATGCAATCCTGGGTCATTACTGTTGATCCATCCCGAGAGCTGTGACCCTGGCCCATTTTCGTTTTGCTCAACAGCAGATCGCCAGACGGGATCGGTGAAAAGGGGGCGTGTCCAGCTGTAGATTGTTGAGATTCTGCCGTGATAGCTACAATTCACGGCTGTTAACGACAAAATGGGTCCAACAGCTTTTAAAGTTGGACCCGTTCTGTTGATCTGACTCTTCAATGCTGTTGGCCAAGACAGCATTGAATAGGTGCCCGTGGATATTTCCTCCATCGGAAATAGCCCCCAAAATTTGTTATGAAACATTAAATCTCTGTTCTGTAAGCATTTGAAGTGCTACACTGACTCCAGAATAACAAATATTGGAACACAACCTATCAGGCGCTCAATCTCTTGAATGTAGAGGACTCCACCTTGAACTTAACTTAAACAGTTAAATATGTTGTGGGATCTCTACAGTAGGGCCTTTATCCCAAGAGAAACTATGCTGATCCTCCCCTCTACCATATGTATGACTTCTCTACCCTGTATCATCATTTTAGACTAAACTTTGGAAACAGGGCACAGGTGTAAGAGGTAATGGGAAAGAGACTTAGGTCCCCTAACTTAAGTACATAATTGGGGACAATTAAGGAAAGGGTATCTTTGAGATCAATCCAAACTTTAATCAGGGAGAATGCATATAAAGTCCTCTACTTAGTCCTAAAGAGCTGGCTAAAATGTATGCTTCTATATCTCCTGCCTGCTGGTGAAGCTATGGACTTACTATTATTTACCTTTATACATTTCTAGTGTATATTCCAATGGATCGCTTCCTTCTCTGGCAGAGTTCGAGACATCCATCACTGGTCCACTCTCCCTCTCTTTATTAGTTTCTCCACATAGCTCCAAAGCTACACATAAAAATTAAAAGCCCACTTCTTTATCAAAGTCACCCTAACCCACTGCTCCTTGGTCTCCTCTCCTGTGTCCCCCTCTGTATCACTGTGGCACCCAACATGACGCAACAATATTAATCATTCAATTATGTTTATTAATGAAAACTAGCAACATTTCTATTTTACCACTAAAATGTGCTGCAAAATAGAAGTTGCAATTTGATTGAGTTGTTTAAATCTGTTTACACTTTTCATTGTAGTGAACACATAGGTGCAATTACATTGAAGTTTTGCAGGAAAGCTCCTAGGAGGAAAACCAAGAAACAAAAAGTCATGTGAGAGAATGAGAACAAGTCAATTGGAAGGTTGTTAGGGAAACATAATTAGGTTGCATCATAAAAAATGGTTCTGCACGATTGCATGTCAAAAGTAAGCAGGCATCATAAAAACTGTTTAATTTACTCCATGCCGACTTCGGCACAAAAAAACTGTTGTATAGGAGCCTAGTGGAAAAGACAAGCTGCATATTTCTCAAGTCTGGAAGGATAAAATCTAGTAGAAGGTTATATAGTTGCTAATCTGCAGGCTGGTCTTAATATGTGTACTACAATCCATCAGTAGGTTGTTTCAGGAAAAAAAATATGTATATGCATTTTCATACTGCTATTTTCTATTATGATGATGATTATTAATATTTATTATTATTATTATTATAACTATTATATTTTTAGATGATATTCTATAATAAACATTAATTTTGAAATGTGAAACTACTTGTATTACTTGTGGCCAAATAAAAGGATCGGAAGGATGAGAGTCAATTCCAAAATGTACTGCCTTGGTGTTTGGCTGCACACATCACAGTAAGGTATGTAGTCACATTATTGATGTTGACAATGTTGACATTTACTAGAATGTCAACCTTTATAATGTCACCAGTTAAGGTGCTGACATTATAAATGTCAACATCTATAAAATATCAACACTGAAAGAATGTCAACATATGAAATGTGGACATTGCCAAAATGTCATTACTAATAGGGTTAAGCCCCGTACACACGAGGGAGATATATTGCTCAGCCATATATGGCTGAGCAATATATGGCTGAGCAATATATTGCTCAGTTTCTCCTTTTCATCAGCGACAGAGATGGTCGCTGATGAAAAAGAAACTGTCGGGGGAGCCCAGCAGTGGTAATCAGCTGGTCGCAGGAGCATGTTCCTGCGACCAGCGATCACTACAGGGGTAAAAACGGAGCGCGCACCCGGCGATATATCGCCGGTGCACACTCCCATCGTGGGCAACATGGTCGCTTAGCGACCATATTTCCCGCGATATTATACAAAATCGCCCCCGTGTTTACGCACCTTTAGAGTTTGACATAGGTTTAGAGGTTATGGTTAGGATTATGTGGAGTAGATTTACCAATGATGACATGCTAAATATGGACATGGTTAATTTTAAATATTTGTTAGTTTCTTCATTCAACATACTTTATTTAATAAATTAATTCTTATTTTATTACATATAACTGTGCTGTGATGCTATATTTATACACTGTGCAAAATAATTCTACATATATCAGGAGGTAAACTTTATAACTTTACAAAATATTGGGAACGAAATTGAATGTTATAAGAATGAATAAGAAAAAATCATTTTAATTACAAAATGTCTAGTTAAGTTGGTCCATTTTCAATAATATGTATTAATTAGTACAGCCTATAATTTACAATGTATAAACTAAAATCATAAACTAGCAGCAAATGTCAAGGTAATATTGATTTTTTTTGTAAAAAAAAAAGATCATTAATTTGGGCTTCAAGAGTCTTGACTGGTATAAAACTTGTGAAAGCACAATACTATACTTAGGGGGTATTCAATCTTGTCCAGGTATTTCGGCAAGTCAAAAATCCAGCCATACCTATTCAATGCAGCTTTGATACAGATTCAAATTTGTTTAAAGTTGAATATGCATCCGTGTAAAATAGTCAAACTAATGTGTGTTCAATTAAACACGTGGATCAGCAATTTTTTTAACCTATCTACGTGTTTTGCAGATTTTCCAGCAGTCAGAAATATAGGCACGGATTAAATACCCCCTGAAGCTGTGTACACACGGGGGCGATAGGGGCTGAAATAGCTGGGAATATGGTCGCTGGCGACCATATTCACAGTGAGGGGAGTGTGCCCCGGCGATAAACCGCCGGGTGCACTCTCCTGGTTTCAGCCCTATTATAATCGCTGGTCGCAGGAGCTCTGATTACCTCTGATTACCTCTGATTACCTCTGCGGCTCCCCTGGCAGAGGTTCCTTCTCATCAGAGACCATTTCTGGTCCCTGATGAATAGGAGACACTGAGCAATATATCTCCCCCATGTGCACTGAGCAATATATCTCCCTTCAGTGTCATTGAAGAGAGGGATGAAACCATTGTTAGTCTACATTATCCTTGCATATCCTTCTCTGTGCAGCCTTAAGGGGTGTACACAAGCAAAGTACGGGTACTTCTACAACATTTCCCAAGTGGCTGCCAATACCTACAGCTGCTGAATGAAGATGTGCCACCAGGCTTCATGATCAGCAGTGAATATTGACATGACAGGGGCTGGAAGGTCCCTCTGCACAGTGGTCTTTCTGACTGGTCACATCAGATGCGACCATATCAGGGAAATGCCAACCTGGTGGGGTTAGATTCAATCACTCCAGGCAACTGGTTAAAAGTGCATTTCTAAACTGTTTTATTAAAATAAAATAAAAAACTTATATTACTGTACGTCCAGTTTGACTTTTGCATATTGTATGGTTGGCTCCAAAGAACAGCTCTGCCTAGTCAGTTCCACATAGAAAGCAGGTGCCACTATTAAAGTAAATAAATTGACTTCCTGAATCCTATATTTGAGTGATGAGATTATTAAATAATCATTCAATTATTTAATAATTTAATAGTGATGAGATTATTATTTAATCATTCAATAATGATGAGATTATTAGTTAATCATTCAATAGTGATGACTGGAAAAATATTGTGTACATTAGCTTGTCGCAGCAACAGTTGCAGTTGAAGTTCATAGTTCCGGAACTTCTCAATGACAATCAATAAAATGATTAAAAAAAATATTTGCTGGTGGTCATTGCATGTATTCACAATGCTGAAATTAGAGGTAATGGAAGTAATGGAGTGTTCAGTGGTGAGACATCCATTTAAGTAAGTCATAAAGAGTCATTAACAGCAAAACATGCAACCATGAAATAATAGAAGGCTGTATAATTACATGTGTACAGAAGCTATGGGTGCCGGTCGGGGTCCCGGCAGTCGGGACCCGAAATACAGGACTCGACCATGGCCAAAAGAAAGCCATTACTACACAAATGGAACAAAGCATCCTGCTTACAATACCCAAAACAGCACAGAGACAAGCCTCAAAACTTCTGGAAGTCATTTGGAGTGATGAGACCAAAATTTAACTATTTGGCCACAACCATAAACATTAGATTTGGAGAGGAGTCAACAAGGCCTATGATGGGGCAGTACGGCTGGTGTAATGGTTAGCATTACTGCCTCACAGCGCTGAGGTCATGGGTTTGAGTCCCACCAGGGCCCTCTCTGTGCGGAGTTTGTATATTCTTACCGTACTTGCGTGGGTTTCCTCCGGGTACTCCGGTTTCCTCCCACAATCCTGGTAGTTTATTTGGCTCCTAACAAAATGAACCCTAAAATGAATGAATGTGTGTGTGTGTGTGTGTGTGTGTGTGTGTGTGCATGTGGTAGGGTATATAGACTGTAAGCTCCACTGGGGCATGTGAATGTTCAAATATTCTCTGTAAAGCGCTGTGGAATATGTGTGCACTATATAAAAAACTGTTAATAAATAATAATAAATATGATGAAAGGTACACCATTCCTACTGTGAAACGCGGAGGTGGATCGCTGATGTTTTGGGGATGTGTGAGCTACAAAGGCACTGGAAACTTGGTCAAAATTGATGGCAAGATAAATGCAGCATGTTTTCGGAAAATACTGGAGGAAAATTTGCACTCATCAGCCCGGAAGCTGCTCATGGGCCGTACTTGGACGTTCCAAAATGAAAAAAATCCATAACATAAGACCAAGTTGACCTGTCATTGGCTGCAGCAGAATAAAGTAAAGGTTCTGGCCATCTCAGTCTCCTGAACTCAATATTATTGAGCCACTCTGGGGAGATCTCAAATGTGCAGTTCATGAAAGATAGGCCAAGAATTTACAGGAACTGGAGGCTTTTTGCCAAGAACAATGGGCAGCTTTACCATCTGAGAAAATAAAGAGCCTCATCCACAACTACCACAAAAGACTTCAAGCTGTTATTGATGTTAAAGGGGACAATGCATGGTATTAAGAACTGGGGTATGTAAACTTTTGATCAGGGTCATTTGGATAGTTTCTGTTGTCATTATGATTTAAAAACAGTAAACACAGTTGTTTGACAACAAATGGCCACTAACCATGAGTGAAAGAAAAATTTGTGAGTTATCATTCATATTCTCTGACAAATGGCCAGAAAATCTCAAATTCTGCTAGGGTATGTAAACTTATGAGCACAGCTGTATTCTCTAGTGTGAATGGGGCTTAAGAGATTTAATGGCAGATGTACTAAGCATGAAAAGTGATAAAATGGCGGGTGATAACGTGATAGCCAATGTGATCGCCATGTTACAGACTGTGTTTGAAAAATGACAGGTAGGAGCTGATTGGTAGGTGGTTTATCACTCTCCATTTTATCACTTTTCAAGGTTTAGTACATCTCCCTACTCCCTCTTCTACTTCTTATTTAGCACCCTCTAGAAGATAGTATTTATTTATTTTTTAAGTTTCTTATATAGCGCAGCAGATTCCGTTGCGCTTTGCAATAGTAAACAGTGATAAAACAAACTGGGTGACAACAGACAGACTTAAAGGTAGGCAGTGGTCGAAGTGGGGCGGTATACAACGGTATGGTATACCGACACTTTTTTTAAGTAATAGGAGTGTGCAGACTAGTGTCTGCACACTGCCTTTACCTCCGCCGCCTGCCCGCCCCTCCATTATGCGCCCTGAGGGGAGGAGAGAGCATTGCTCTTCTCTCCTACCCCTAACTGTGTGTCCCTGTGACTGCGGCATCCGCCAATCAGAGCTCGCGGGCCGGCAGCCAATCAGGAGCCGGCCCGCGAGCTTTGAATGGCGGACGGCGCAGCCACAAGGAAGTGAGGGGAAGGAGAGACACGTGGTGCGCTGTGCTCTCCTCCCCTGAAAAGGGAAGCAGCGGCGCCGACCCAGTTCTCTCCGCAGCGGCAGCAGCAGCAATAATGGTGAGTGTGCTGCTGCTGGGGATCACCTGGCACTGTGGGGGCATACTTATTGGCACTGTGGGGGCATACTTGCTGGCACTGTGGGGGCATTGTTGGCACTGTTGGGGGCATTGTTGGCACTGTGGGGGCATACTTATTGGCACTGTGGGGGCATACTTGCTGGCACTGTGGGGGCATACTTGCTGGCACTGTGGGGGCATACTTGCTGGCACTGTGGGGGCATACTTATCGGCACTGGGGGGGCATTGTTGGCACTGTGGGGGCATTGTTGGCACTGTGAGGGCATTGTTGGCACTGTGCGGGCATACTTATTGGCACTTTGGGGGCATACTTATTGGCACTGTGGGGGCATACTTGCTGGCACTGTGGGGGCATACTTGCTGGCACTGTGGGGGCATACTTATCGGCACTGTGGGGGCATTGTTGGCACTGTGGGGGCATTGTTGGCACTGTGGGGGCATACTTGCTGGCGCTGTTGGGGCATACTTGCTGGCACTGTGGGGGCATACGTATCAGTACCTCGGAGGCATTGTTGGCACTGTGGGGGGCATACTTCTTAGCACTGTGGGGGCATTGTTGGCACTGTGGGGGCATTGCTGGCACTGTAGGGGCATACTTATTGGCACTGTGGGGGCATAACCGGCACTGTGGGGGCATGTGTATCTGACAATGTGACCACGCCACTTTATAGGTTGCCACACCCCTTTTGAAGTGACCACACCCCCTTTTCTGGGGCGCGCGCATAAAAAAATCCTTTGTTTTTCCATACCCCCACTTTAAAATTTCCACTTCGAGCACTGGAGGTAGGAGGCCCTGGCTGCAAGCTTACAATCTTTAGAATCTGAGAGGTTGCCCATAGCAACATCTCATCTTTAATAGAACTCTCATTTTAGTAAATATACCCCTTTGTCTCGTTCAAGTCTTTGGTTGATATTTCATTTTGTCACAGGCCAGCTAGCAGTACAACAGACCCTGCAAAAGATGCAGTGATAAAATATACAGTATATTGTAGGTGCAAAATTACCTGCTGTAGATTGATCAAAACACAAGTTCTAGATTGTCTAGTGACTCTCGTGTTGGTGAACTTATTAGGCTGAGTTGGAAAATTAAGCAGAACTAAAACCCAGTAACTTTGTATGGGCAATCATACATTCCCAGGGAAGTCCAGAAACAGCATTTTCTCCTTCATAGAGAGGGTCAGGACCCCCTTTCCAATTGTTCAGCAGCTACAAGCAGTGTCATGCAAGGTATGCACATACCAAAAGGACTGCCTCATATGATTTTGCTCTGAATCGCCTGGACCCACTGGGAAATTATCCGGATTGGACAATTCATGCAGCAATATTATCAAGGAGACCCCCGATTACCTTCCAGTACTACTGGTAACTATATATGCTGGGGCAATATCCTTGTGGAGCCAACAATAATATACCCTTTGTTCACAACATTGTTTTTTTATTCAATAGTTATTCATTGTATTATGAGAATTCTCATTAAATTGTATATTTTATTATGCTTTATTAAATGTACATAAAAAATCATTCGTGGTAGTGTATACTCTTTCAGTATAAACCTAGCACTGTACACCCATTTCTTTTTTCTAACTTTGTACTGTGTCTGCCCTATCCATGTTGCAATGATGCAAGGGGAGCAAACACATATTTTTGTTCACGCGGGGAAATACAATTTAGATAGTTTGGACACAGCTATCCCTCACATTTTATGTCTGCCCCACAATATGGTTTTGCCAAGGTGGACAGTCACTTGTTCTTTTTGGCTTCTCTCCCAACTTAGAAGCAGCCCCCAGAGGCAAACGCAAGATTTGCAGGGGGAAGGGGGTTTCCAGAGGGGTGGAGCAAAATATGGGAGTTGAGACTGAGGTGAACCATTATATACCTGGTCCTATATATAAATATACAGATGGAGCCACTCTCATCTGAGCGACTTCTGACGAATGGCCTGACATGCAACATTGC